>NC_136522.1:60954839-61062339 GCF_053919585.1 Euprymna scolopes
TTCGTTTTTCTGTTTTTTTTTTCTTCGCTTATCCACACCCGATCACACACCCAAAAACACCCGGGTACCCACCGATTTTTAAAATTTTAATATCGAAACAGGCTTATTTAAGCCATTTTTCACGTGTTCGTTTTTCTATTTTCATCGTTCATTTGCCTTACACTAGTTTTTTTTTGTGTTTTTTTTTTCTGCTTAAGTGTTAACGTTGTTTTCTTTTTTTACTTCGCTTATAACAAACAAACCTACGTCGTCACGCTCGACGACTTCCGGGCGCGAACCTGTCAATTTCGTTCTTACTTAAATAAATTCAAACATCTTTCACTAACTCATTCTGGCTGACCGATTTTATTTTCAAACTTCGCCTCAGGGATTCGGGTTCGATCCTACCCCCCCCCCCGTTTCTTTTTTATTTAAAACCACACACACCTCCAAACACCCAGGCAACGCCGGGTACCCTCGCTAGTCTAATATATAAAAGACAAAAAGGCCGCGCACATTTTGCATTTCCAGCAAAGGCTTTTTTACTATTTCTTAGGACTTTTTATATACTCCCTAGATCATAATTTGCAAACGCACATCGTGTCAACATTTATTTTGATTGACTTTTATAAAATCTGCGCTATTCCTTCCTCTCACGTGTTTTTCATATAAAAGCAAAACTAAATCGAAAGCGAAGTCAACTTCTCAGCATTTCATGCCGGGACGTCCAGAAAGCAATCAGCTTTGATAAATCTGGGGGGGAACCCCTCATATCAGACAATTGCTATTCATTTGGACACTCCCTTTTTGTGGGGAGCTGGTTTTCCCCAACATCGTGGGGAAACAAATAAATGAAACGGCGGAAAACTGAACTGGTCTCCAGCCAACGTTCGTTTCTGCAAGTCAACTTTTTGATTGACATCGCTAAATTTGAACGCTTTCCACTTCCTATGGCTTTGTAGTATAGCGGTAAAAGTTCACGTTTTCTTTCACTTTCTTTTCCGCCTTTGCATCACAGGTTCGAGCCTGCCTGCCTGCCTACTAACACTTTTTTTTTCACACATCTACAAACAACCGGGCAACACCGGGAACTCCCGCTAGCTAGTAATAAAAGTGGAAGCATAGTTTCGGTTTCAAGCGGACAGTTACAAAATGTCTAAATCGATATAAAACTGGGACCAATTATCTACCTCATTTCCACACAGAATTATGTCAGCCATTTTGTTGGATTTGAGAGGAGCATTAGTTTTCCTCCCTCGCCAGTCCTGTGTTGTTGAAAACGTTTAAGTCCTACTTATGTTCGTCCTAAACCTGGGATTAACCACTTAGGAACTCATCAAGGTTTTTTTTTTCTAATCAATTTGATCAACAACATAAAAAGAATACTAATTAACGTTAAACACTTAATGTTTGACTTGGAAATTGATTGTTTATTTGTCTAATAGCAATGTTTTAACGTGGACTTCAAAAGGTTGCAGTTCAAACAGTTGAAATAAGATAACAAAAAAAAATCTTGCAAGATAAAGAAAAAAAAAGCTTAATATTAAAAAGAAGGTACTTGTACAGTTTAGTCAAGACATTAAAAAATGAAAATATCATGATGTTTTGGTCCAATTAGTTATAAATAACTAAACGATCTCATCAGGTAACAAAAAAAGTTCCTTCTTTTAAAAAGGTAAATCTTCAAATAAAGATAAGACTTTGGGTACTTGTACAGTTTAGTCAAAACATTAAAAATAAAAAAAAGGTTATATTTTACGTATCTGTTTTGGACTGAAGATCTCCGAAAAAAATTTCATTTAATTTGATAGAGTAATTTTTATTTTACAGCAGAAAAACACGTTTTTATGAGAGCGCATTGAAGTCAGCTATTACGAAATTTGTTGAACATGCCAAAGGGAGATAACTCCAGTTAAAGCGCCGACACTCCCTTCCCCATCTTTATTACTAACTTTTCTTCCTAAAAATCGAACGTTTTACTCGGTATCATAACAAATTGTTTTTTCGCTGTAAAATAAAAACTACTTAATGAAATTAAGTGAATTTTTTTTTTCAGAGAACTTCAAACTATAACGAGTACGAACAATATAACTTTTTTTCAATATTTTCATTTTTTTTAATGTCTTGATTAAACTGTATAAGCGCCAAAAATAATTATCCCATACCAAATTTAAATCTTAAATCAAATAAATTACAGGGTGGAACGATAAAATTGTCGCCCTAGAAAAGACGACATGATTCCATTTCCGTTTGATGAAAACTGTTTTTTCTTTCTTTTTTTTTTGTTTTGTTGCAGACCATTTACTAGTTGGCCAGTTGTGCATAAATCCCAAGAGCGATACGAGCCTTCTATTATGTCTGACAGTGACACAATGTCCAACGAGCGAGATCAGAAATGCGCCACTGTACAACTCCTGCTCTCTACCAATCCCAAATTATGACAACCGGACCATTGCAAATCCGAATGGTTCAACGCTCAATGCATTGGACGATCCACCAAATTTACTTTTACCATGACTAATGTTTGTGCAAAATTGCAAAAAAAAAAATCCAAGACATGTAACTGAGAAAAGTGTGAAAAAAAAATGAACAGACGAACAAGAGTGAATTACTACGTCCAATCCCTCTTTTGTCTGGGTGCCCCCCCCCCGAATTATTTTTAGAATTTTGAGGTGCGCATATAAATTTTCCGTAAAATATTCCCCATTTCTATGCCATTCTAACTTTTAGTGCAGTTAAAGTATTTAGTTCTCTTTCACTGCAAGAACTTAGACACCAGAGTTGGAAAGAAGTCAGTGTCTAAGAGGAGGGGTACTCTGATCTGCAAAATGTGCCTGGGCAGCCCTGTCGACATTTCCCGATAAGGATGTCTCGAGCAATTAACAATAAACTCCTTCACAGAAAGAGAAGATAAAGCCTGGGTGGGTGGACCTCCTAGAACTGCACAAGAACAGCATCACATTGCAATCAACAGGTCATTTTTTTTTAATTTTTTTTTTACATGGTGATCACCACTTATCAAGGTCTGGAGGCCACTCGGGGATAAGGGTTATTGTGTGTACAGTAATCAATGGGGATAGTATCGTATTAGAGATTTGATAAAGTGTCTTACTTAAGGGGGCGGTTCATCAGGAATTTGTTTATGTTGGACTTGAAGACATCTAAGTTGTAGTCAGATGTTTGCTTTCTTGACAAAAATGTTTTTTTATTTTTTTATTTTTAACAATTTTTCCAATGTTTTATCAATACTGCATTCTCATTAAATTATCATAACCCAGGTCATTACAGGAATGCTCTAATCTCTGTTGATTTTGGGACCAGAGAATAAAAATCCCTAAACTAAATTTTTTTTACCACTAACCCTAAGTTTGAATGGTAAAATAAAATCATACTTAATCACTTTATTTTTCATATTAACAGCCAGACTTAGGGTTAGCATTAGGAAGGAGTCATGTTTTTTTTTATGACATTTTATACTAAAAGTCGATCAGGAACATTAACATGGTCAAGCTTTAAAACAAACAAAATTGCTTACATATTCTTAAAGAACTGTTTGGTTTTAAAAAGATGATCTTTATACGTTGAATTTATATGCAAAATTGATATTTGTTGTTTTTTTTTTAATACTAAGTTTTTCAGGTTTTTTTTTTTGGTTTTTTTTAAATATAATCGCCTAAAATGTAGAATCTGATTTTTCTTTTTGGGTGAATTAGCATAGGGTGCAGATCTTTAATAATGCTTCATCTTTTTTTACAACACAAAGTTATAATTGTGAATTGATAGGGGAAAAAAAGAAAAAAAAAAAAGAAAACAGGCACTGATAATTTCATAAGAATGTAGTATTGATAAAACATCGAAAAAATTGTTTAAAAAAAAAAAAAAATTTTTGTCAAGAAAACAAACATTCATTGAGAATTATAAAAAAAAAATAAATAAATGTGATAAGATTTATTTATGAACTAGTGGGGATACCTGGCATTGCCCGGATGTGTCGAAGTGTTGGAGTAAAGAACGCCGGCGAGGGGGGGGGGGGAGATCCAAAGGTGTTAAAAAAAAACAAAAATAAAATAGTAGCGGGTTGCCCGGGTGGAGTAAGGAACCCTGGGGGGGGGGATTTAAAAAAAAAGAGGTAGTAGTAGGGGAGAGGCGAAACAACAGTAGGCAGTTTGGGTGGAGAGAGAGAAAGAAAAAAAAAGTGGTAGTAGACAGGCAAGCCCGTAACGCGAAGGTGGAAAAGAAAGTGAAAAAAAAAAAAAAACGTGATGTCTTTGCCGATGTCTCTATGGCTCGACCGGAAGTGGAGAGCGTTGAAATTAAGCCTAGTCAATCTGAAAGAAAATAATGACTTGCGAAAATATCAACGAAAAAAAAAAACAACCCCTCCTTGTAAAAAACGGCAGAGTTTAGGGTGAAGGAATTAATGTTTTTGGTCAATTTTCCAATATTTGTCGTTCAGAATTATTATTATTATTATTATTATTATTATTATTATTATTATTATTATTATTATGTGTCGTGTTTTTTTCTTTTTACTAGAAAACAAGTCAAACTAATAATCGACCAAATATTTACAATTCCTCTAAAAAAATATTCATATTTTTTGATAGAGGAAAGACACAGAATAGTTAACAAAACCATCCCTATGTTAAGAATGATTTTCTAAATAGTAACGTTATTATTTAGAAATTTATTCTTAACATGGAAGGAGGGTTTCGTTAAGTATTCTGTTTTTACACCGTCTTTTTATTTCACATACCAATCGTCAACTATTTTTTTATTTTTTATAAAACAATTCAAATAGCATTTTGTACACTGACGACGAATTAATACAAATCGGCTTCGTTTTAAAAGAGAAATAAATCTTTAGTTGTCTCACAATTTTCAATCAATTACAAGGAAAACATCTGAAAAAAAAATTTAGAAAGATGTACTCATGTAATATACACCTTCCCCATTAAGTATATTTTTATGTTAAAAATAAAAACATGTAGATATTACAAATTTTTACAGTAATTAGAAAATAATAATAAAAAAAAAACATATCTCTAATTAAATATGCACAAATTTTAACAGAATCTGAATCACTAATTGTATCAGAATCGGGAAAAATTTTGAAATCGTCCCGTCACTGATACGAGACATGCATAACAGTTATTGTCCAACTTTCTCTCGTTAATATATATATAAAGGTCTGGCACCACACCTAATTATGGACATTATAAGTTTGATCTGACGCCAAATTGTTCTTTGCTAGAGTAGAGATTTAATAACTTACCTATTTCCGGTTTCTAAAACAATAGGTAATAATTTTGGCAACAACCCAAGTTCATCATTAGAAGTAGAACAGATGTTCGACCAATCAGGAAAGAGTAGCTAATTACGACAGGAGGAAGCAGTCTACTACTACCACTACTACTAAATCTGGAATAAGGAATGCTCAAATAAAAAAAATGCTGCATCTTAATAATAATAATGGCAAGAGAAGAGAATCATGAAAATACATGGATGTGAAAAGGACACATAAATAGAGAAACACGATCTCTAATGACAGCTGCACAGAACAACGCAATTAGAACTAATCACATCAAAGCTAAAATAGATAAAGCACAGGAAAACAGTAGATGTAAACTATGAACAGAGACGAATCTATACTACTAGGAATTTTTTGTTGTTGTTTTTTTTGTGTATTGATATTAGTATTAAACACACTTTTTTTCCATTTATTTAAAAAGAAAATACGATTTTGTTATATATGGATCGTAGAATTGCATTCATCTGCAAAAGATCTAGCTAATTTGCATATTTTTTTAAACATTCATTTTAATTAATTCCCTATCAGTTTTTTCGGTTTTCGTATGAGATGATCATCTTTAGTTAACTATTACATGTAATTATATTCATGCAGATATTCAACATGATTTATACTTGCGTAATATTTGCATCAAA
Organism: Euprymna scolopes; assembly: GCF_053919585.1. Taxonomy (NCBI): domain Eukaryota; kingdom Metazoa; phylum Mollusca; class Cephalopoda; order Sepiida; family Sepiolidae; genus Euprymna; species Euprymna scolopes. The sequence goes on from NC_136522.1 coordinate 60,960,765, forward strand.
AGTAGTAAACACAAACCTCTCTCTCTCTCTCTCTATATATATATATATATATATCTATTTAAAAAATGTTGCCTACCAAACTCCTGTCAATTTTTGGTCTACAGACATGAAACTTAATATATAGAAGATTCGAACCCATGCAAAACTTTGTATTTGTATTTTAGCTGAGGAAAATCGGTGAAAAAGTGTAAAAATTAAAGAAATGAAATCTGCCAGATGAAAGTCAAACAACAGCATTATGAATATGCATGCGTAACATAATAGCTATTGATTCATGTTTTAATTTTTAGCCTTGCAGGAAACATGTCTTCATAGCTCAGGCATTAACGTTAAAGGAAAAAGTAAATTGTAAGCTAAACGATTTGGTTTTGATTCTCGGTGGTGGCACATGAGTCATATTTTTTTTAAAAACTTTTTAAATCGTTACTATAAATTGATAATATAAATTGGATCCAAGATAATATAATAATAAATATGAAATCTGCATTAATCAAAATATCATATTTAAGTGTATTTTACAACTGGGCAATGCCGGACAGCCTGCTAGTATGGCAAATAAATCACATATGAATGTAACAAACTAGCCTTAAAAGAGTACAAAAACAGATATGATTGCGTGGGTTAAGCAGTACAACAGAAACTTTACAAACGACTGCACTTCAATTAACAATCTTTTAACAGTATTACTACTACTAAAACTGGGATCAGGAATGTCCAGATTAAAAAAAAAAACAAATGTTTCTCGTTATGATGATGATACTCCCATCGATTTCTGCCACAAAAACTAAGTTGTTCAGAAATCCACAGGGATGATTTGTTTATAGTGGTGAAGGTTTTGTGCAGAACCAACCGCAGTTTTCAGTACAACTGCTAATTTTTGTCAGTGTAATGGCTGCCACAAGACAGACCAGACAGTAGACTTCAGGTTTTATATCAGAGTTTCCTTCTCCTAGACGCATCTCTTAACGAAGACTGAGAGCGCATCTCTCTCAGTGGATTAAACGTGCCCCTAAATACCAACTTGGAAATTTCTACGTCCTGGCACTGTACATGCAGTACCTAGCATTCCCAAATGGTCGCCCATGTGGTACTGGCCAGGTTTATCGTTACTTAAGTTTGGTGATTTTGCAAGAACTGGTGCGTCAACGTAATTATGCCAGATAGTGCTTAATAACTGTGGTTAATACAGTACCTGAGTATATAAATTTTCATCTTTATCTCGCTACTACTGACGTATATCTACTATGAAGAAAACTATTTGTAAAATTTTGTGAAACGAAAAGGCCTACCTAATATTTTTTCTGGGAGAGTAAGTAACTATGATGAATGAATTTATGTATTAAATTTTGTGAAAAGAATAGCTTTACATTTCTGAATTTTGGAGATATGGATCGGTTATTCATAATGTTTGGATTCTTCCGACTACTGTTCTCATCTTGAGTGCCATTTTCACAACGTTTCAGTTGATGTAACCTCTGACCTTCTTCAGATGTAACTGGAATATTTCTGTCGAATTCGGGAATTTGGACAGAATTTTGAACGGAACCATTCACAGGGGTAGCATGCTCTCGTTCCATCAGCCATGACTAAGTAATTTACAATTGTATTTTTTGGTTGCCCACACTGAGTATTGAACCTTTAACCTTCAGGAGAAGGCCACTTTATAACTGATTTTTCCAAGTATACTAACGACTAAACCACTGGTCCTTGCTATGCCCGTGAAGTAAATAAGAGGTTCAATAGAAAAGAGAGATGAGAGAAAAAAGTTAAGGTTCCTTTTAAGTGAGTCAGGCGAATATTTGTAATGTATATATATACCTTATTTTTTTTACTTTCCTACTGACCAAATTGAAAGCTATATTCAATGCCGCCTATATAAGGTGCCCTTTTTCAGAAAAGAAGTATAGTATAAGTCCATAGTTCTAATTCAAAATTAAAGATATTTGAAAATAAATTCCCCTCCCATATTTACTTATATTAAACAAGATATATAAAAATAAATATATATAATAGAAAGAGTTTAGCACAAAAAAAAAAAAATACCGGTAGGAAATTGTCTCGATGTTGAAACATTTCGCCAATATGGACTCTGAAAACTTAGGCGGCATTCCATTAAAATTCCTGAGTTCAGCAAAAACGTTCCCAAAGTTTGACGAGATAAAGAAGGTCGGATGTTATCATCGACTGAAGAATACAACTAAGAAAAGTAACTACAATGAAATGAATTTACGTATTGTTTCTATTGGCAAAAATGTTAGAAACTATTTTTCAGCAAAAATAATTCAATTTTAAAATTTTGAGATGAGATGTGAATGCTTGTGTTACGTTGATTAATCGGAATATCATTCTCATCTTGGGTGTTAATTAGCCCAACTTTTTTTTTTTTTTTTTAAAACAAAAATATGCATGGGTATCGATCCTCTGTTTCGTAAAACACTTTTTTTCACTAATGTTAATAATTAGTACAGATATCCCCAAAAATTGAGTCATAGAAAAACAAATATCTTAGTGACCCTATGATCTTTTTTATGATCTATGGACCCACCCTCAAACGGTTTAAATTCTTGTAATGCAGAGCCAACTTTCTTTTCTTAGTAGAGAAAAAGAAGCATGTTCTCAACACCCGAAGAAGGTCGCAGGTTGCAGCGACCGAAACGTTGTGCTAATAACACCTAAGATGAGAAGAATAGTCCGATTGATCGACACAAGTAAAAAAAAAATCATTTTGAACTAACAATAGGACGATTCCAATATTCTCCCCACCCCTATTCTGGCACAATTACCGATTCCAGTTCTTTTTAAATCTCTAAAATATATAAATAGCTACAGATTTTTATTTTTTTTAATTTTATTTTAATTATCAGATTACCATGAAAATCCATGTAATAGGTGCATATAATTTCGAAACTGCAAAAATGCACTTGTGTGGGTGAGGAGTGATCTATATATTTAAATCTTATCGGTAGTTTAAAATCTAAAAATATATATATTTTTTTAGCAAAGGAAAAATACGTTTTGAACAAAAACAAACAAAAATAACTTTTTTTAAAATTTATTTATTTATTTATTTTTTTTTACTCACGTTCACCCCTTACAAAGCATATCGCAAATTGGACGAAAGGGGCGGGGCTACTATTTGGGGCCATATCTAGGAAAGATAAACAAGATGTTTGTTTATGTTACATTTAAACTTCTGCATATCAGTACAGCCAGGGAAGCAGGCAGTAGGAAGGAAATTCCAAAGTCTAGCTGTTCGAGGGAAGAAACTATTAGAATAGAAAGCTTTCTGGCATTTAGGGACAACAACAGTGAAGGGGTGAGCTCTTATTGCTAAGCAGGTTTGTCGGGGATATATACGTCAAGTGGGGTACAAGTGAAACAAGTTCATCAGAACACATTTCATTAAAATATTTGTAAAATATTATTAAAATAATTGTTTTTTTTTTGGCATTGGAAAATAGACACAAAGTTTTCTGATAGTACATGATGTTCTAAGGTTTCCGATTCCCGACACCAATTTCGATTAATTGTTGAAACAGTACTTTGAACTCCTATTTATGTTTTTTGCGAATTATGATAGAAAAATTGTCATTTAGCTTAAAATATGCTTAATTATATTTTAATTCATACAAATTTTGTATTTATTATTACAGACCCAATTCTCTATTGATTATTATATTGTACCTAATATTGAAAGTGTATCAGTGTTGTCGGATTTATTAACTACTGAAGAGTTGTCTCTCTTTGACGTAAGCAACCTTGAGTTGTCTCCCTTTTATTGACTATTTTTTTTTTTTACTAAACTGTTGCCAGGTGGCGCTTTTCGGTCAAAGATATACTTTTTCATTTAAATAATTAATTTGTTGTTGATCCTTCAAAGTTGCTTTAATTAGGAAAATGTTTCATTAAAATTATTTGTTCGAAAAAAAAAAAAACAAAAAACAAAAAAAATCTTTATTTTATAAAAATCTATTGTTGCTTTAATTATAAAATTGTTTTATTAAAATGATATTTTCTTACAAAGACTTTTAAATAACTTTTTACAATTATATTTTCAAATATTTTTGCATTCAGAAAAAAAAAAAAAAAAAAATCTTGTTTGTTATTTATTTGACCAAAGAAGAAATTGGAGTTATCGCCCCCTAACAACGGCACTTGCCTGAATACTGCAAAAAGTGCTAACTAATCTATATATATAAAAGCGAAAATGTATGTATGTGCGTATGTTTGGATGTATGTATGTTTGGATGTGTGTATGTTTAGATGTGTGTATGTTTGAATGTGTGTATGTTTGAATGTGTGTATGTTTGGATGTCTGCTAAAAACTTTCGACAGACTCAACGAAAATTCACAAACTCGGTATCACATCGAAGCTCCATCCTTTGCTCGAAAAATATCGAAAAATTGGCCAAAAACGTTAACTTTTTCACCTCAAAATCGACAATTTTCGACAGGGGGGGTCAACAAAAACGGCCCTCTCGTGACAATGACTGATTCTACGCATGCGTCAGATGACGTCGTGACCTGATCTACTTTAAATAGTTGAAAAACCGAACAAATTTCATGTACGTTGCGTTAGCTCAGTTGGTTAAGGCCTTGGTTTATTATCTAAACGTTTTGGGTTCGAATCGTGGTGTGAGATGTTTTTTTTTTTCGATTTTTTAAATTTAAATATTGAACCAGTGTTATTTAAGCCATTATTCACGTAACGTTCGTTTTTCTGCTTTTTTTTTTTAATTATTTTTTTTTTACTTCACTTATTCTTAGCGACACCCAAAAACACCCGGGTACCCACCGATTTTTTAAATTTTAATATCGAAACAGGCTTATTTAAGCCATTTTTCACGTGTTCGTTTTTCTGTTTTCATCGTTCGTTTGCTTTACGTTAGTTTTTTTGTGTTTTTTTTTATTGTTTGATCGCCGCATAGCGGGGAAAACAGAAACTGGCTTCCGCAACTTGACGTTGTCGCACCTGCTAATTTCGGTTTATAAATGTCAACTTAACACACTTATCAATTCATCTGCTCCCGTGGTCAAGATGGTTAGGTCGCAGGGTTTTTTTTTTTTACATTTCCTTTCTACCTCCGCATCAAATGTTTGGGGTTCAAGCCTACCTTTATACTAAAACTATTTTTTTTTCTTTTACACCTCCCAACAACCGGCCAACATTTTTTTTTTTTTTTAACAGGGTTGTTTTAATCTAACCCCCCCCCCCCAAACATCCGGGTAACGCCGGATACCCCCGCTAGTTTTATATAAAAGACATGTATGCAGTATGTTTCTGCCTCTCTTTTGTGTATAGATGTAAAAAAATAAACAGACGTGTCTTTGTCTGCTAAGAAATGTTAAGTGTTAATTGATTTGCTTCTTTGTCATCATTGATATACTTTCCATGGTGAAGTTATTCAGGATTCAAGAAAAAAAAATGACTTGGGTGCCATCAGCTAGAATCGAAACCAAAACATTTAGTGTTCCAGCCACATTTCCTACCGATGTAGCTATTGCAACATAGGTAAGAAAAATTTAATAGTAAACAACTTGAAGAAACGAATTAAGCCGGGCATGCGCAAAAAGAAGTTAAGTATGTCCATAATATGCAGTGTTTGAATCAGGCCTCAGCATCTAGTGACCTTGACAGGGAACAGGTGGAATTTTACTGCAAGTCGGGTCGGTCGTGGGTATTTATGTTGAGGGAGATATAAGTGTAGTAAGTTCATGGAAGTATGAGGGCCGTGCCCAGAGTAGTGCCTCCTATCTTTTCTTAACTCCAAAAGTTGAAGAGCTACGAAGACGGGAGTGGTGCCATAAAAACGAGTGACTTTTTGTGCACCAGAATATATTTTTCTACAGTCACCTATTTATTCAGGAATGTAATGATGCAATTCTGCTTCTGACACATGTCTATGACAGGGTTGCTTTCTTAAGGTCTCACACCGTCAATATCTGCAACAGAGAGATGAAACTTTCAGGTCATGAATGCATAAGTTCAGTCATGATAATGTAATTTGCAATCTTTTCAAATTAATTCGGTCGAAATAAAAAAAAAAGGAGGCATTACTTTTGGAACGCCGCTTGTACTTAGAAAATATAGACAAGGATACATTTTTTTTGGTTTTTCATTAACCCTTATCTTCCTTCATAAACTGACTTCATAGACAGTGAGTCAAAATGACTCTTAATCATTTTTTTTTTTTTTTTTTTTGCTAAAGAAGGGGAAAAAAAAAATTGCCCGTTTCGTGAAAGGAAAATTTACACTGCAGTAAAGCAATCTGGATGATTGAACGTTTGGTTCATAAGCAAGAAAAAAAAAAACTCAGACAACTTAAGTCTGTCTTTCATATCTTGGTCTATACTGAGTTGGGGATGGGGGAACCTTAATGAAACGAAAGGGTGTGTGAGTGTTGAAGAGTTTGCAGTAGATGCTGATTAAGGTTAGAGTTGAGGTTAGGGTTGGGATTAAGTGTTTCAATTTTAGATTAATGGAGCTTTCCTGTTTTTGTTTGTTGCCTTTTTTAGTCTTATCTTAAAGAAGGTCAGGAGTAGTAGAGGTATCAGAATGGAAAATGTTTATAAAAAAAAAAGAGAGAGAGAGAGAGATAGGAAGAAAGAAGAGCGAGTGAGAAGGAGAGAAGAGGTGAAAAAGAGGAAAAAATAAAAGGGAAAGAAAGGGGGAGGGAAAGAGGATAATAGAGAGGGGAAGGGAGGGAAAATAAGAAGGGGTGTGAAAATAAGAGGGGGCGAGGGGGAGAGAAAATTAGAGGGGGAGGAGGGGATACGAGAGGATTGGTTGGTTGTTTTTGTTTTACGGCATATCATCCCTTTTCGGGTTATTTAATGCCGAATCCAAAAATTTTGAAGAAAAAATTTTAATAGAATATATTTGTTGTTTTCAAGTCAGTTTCTATTTAACCCATAGTTGGGACCCTAACAGGTACTACTACTCCGGGTCAGACAGAGTGAACCTGGGAGCAATGGCAATTAAAGGGTGGCTCCACACTCCCCAAAGCCCACAAGCTGGGGCCTCACCACTGGACTGGATATAGTTTAAGGTCATATCCAGGACCCCCATTGAGGGACTTTTACCCTCTGCAGGGGGGCAGTCGGCATATTCTAATGCCCCACCGACAGGGCCGATACGAGAGGAAGAAGAGGGGATATGAGATGGGGAGGAGGGGGATATGAGATGGGGAGAAGGGGGATATAAAAGAGGAAAAGCATTAGAATGGTGAATGTTTATAGAAGAAAGGGAGAAAAAGAGAAGAGAGGGACAAAGAGAGAGGAGAGGAGAGGGACAAAGAGAGAGGAGAGGGACAAAGAGAGAGGAGAGGGACAAAGAGAGAGGAGAGGGACAAAGAGAGAGGAGAGGGACAAAGAGAGAGAGAGGAGAGGAGAGGGACAAAGAGAGAGAGAGGAGAGGAGAGGGACAAAGAGAGAGAGAGAGGAGAGGAGAGGGACAAAGAGAGAGAGAGAGGAGAGGAGAGGGACAAAGAGAGAGAGAGAGGAGAGGAGAGGGACAAAGAGAGAGAGAGGAGAGGAGAGGGACAAAGAGAGAGAGAGGAGAGGAGAGGGACAAAGAGAGAGAGAGGAGAGGAGAGGGACAAAGAGAGAGAGAGGAGAGGAGAGGGACAAAGAGAGAGAGAGGAGAGGAGAGGGACAAAGAGAGAGAGGAGAGGAGAGGGACAAAGAGAGAGAGGAGAGGAGAGGGACAAAGAGAGAGAAGAGAGGAGAGGGAAAAAGAGAGAGAGGAGAGGGAAAAAGAGAGAAGAGAGGAGAGGGAAAAAGAGAGAAGAGAGGAGAGGGACAAAGAGAGAAGAGAGGAGAGGGACAAAGAGAGAAGAGAGGAGAGGGACAAAGAGAGAAGAGAGGAGAGGGACAAAGAGAAGAGAGGAGAGGGACAAAGAGAGAAGAGAGGAGAGGGACAAAGAGAGAAGAGAGGAGAGGGACAAAGAGAGAGGAGAGGGGAGGGACAAAGAGAGAGAAGAGAGGAGAGGGACAAAGAGAGAGGAGAGGAGAGGGAAAAAGAGAGAGGAGAGGAGAGGCACAAAGAGAGAGAGGAGAGGAGAGGGAAAAAGATAGAGAGGAGAGGGACAAAGAGAGGAGAGGAGAGAGACAAAGAGAGGAGAGGAGAGGGACAAAGAGAGAGAGGAGAGGAGAGGGACAAAGAGAGAGAGGAGAGGGACAAAGAGAGAAGAGAGGAGAGGGACAAAGAGAGAAGAGAGGAGAGGGACAAAGAGAGAAGAGAGGAGAGGGACAAAGAGAGAAGAGAGGAGAGGGACAAAGAGAGAAGAGAGGAGAGGGACAAAGAGAGAAGAGAGGAGAGGGACAAAGAGAGAAGAGAGGAGAGGGACAAAGAGAGAAGAGAGGAGAGGGACAAAGAGAGAAGAGTGGAGAGGGACAAAGAGAGAAGAGTGGAGAGGGACAAAGAGAGAAGAGAGGAGAGGGACAAAGAGAGAAGAGAGGAGAGGGACAAAGAGAGAAGAGAGGAGAGGGACAAAGAGAGAAGAGAGGAGAGGGACAAAGAGAGAGGAGAGGAGAGGGACAAAGAGAGAGGAGAGGAGAGGGACAAAGAGAGAGGAGAGGAGAGGGACAAAGAGAGAGGAGAGGAGAGGGACAAAGAGAGAGGAGAGGAGAGGGACAAAGAGAGAGGAGGGGAGAGGGACAAAGAGAGAGGAGGGGAGAGGGACAAAGAGAGAGGAGAGGAGAGGAGAGGGACAAAGAGAGAGGAGAGGAGAGGAGAGGGACAAAGAGAGAGGAGAGGAGAGGAGAGGGACAAAGAGAGAGGAGAGGAGAGGGACAAAGAGAGAGAAGAGGAGAGGGACAAAGAGAGAGGAGAGGAGAGGGACAAAGAGAGAGGAGAGGAGAGGGACAAAGAGAGAGGAGAGGAGAGGGACAAAGAGAGAGGAGAGGAGAGGGACAAAGAGAGAGGAGAGGAGAGGGACAAAGAGAGAGGAGAGGAGAGGGACAAAGAGAGAGGAGAGGAGAGGGACAGAGAGAGAGGAGAGGAGAGGGACAAAGAGAGAGGAGAGGAGAGGGACAAAGAGAGAGGAGAGGAGAGGGACAAAGAGAGAGGAGAGGAGAGGGACAAAGAGAGAGGAGAGGAGAGGGACAAAGAGAGAGGAGAGGAGAGGGACAAAGAGAGAGGAGGGGAGAGGGACAAAGAGAGAGGAGGGGAGAGGGACAAAGAGAGAGGAGGGGAGAGGGACAAAGAGAGAGGAGGGGAGAGGGACAAAGAGAGAGGAGGGGAGAGGGACAAAGAGAGGAGGGGAGAGGGACAAAGAGAGAAGAGGGGAGAGGGACAAAGAGAGAAGAGGGGAGAGGGACAAAGAGAGAGGAGGAGAGAGGGAGAAAGAGAGAGGAGAGGAGAGGGACAAAGAGAGAGGAGATGAGAGGGACAAAGAGAGAGGAGAGGAGAGGGACAAAGAGAGAGGAGAGGAGAGGGACAAAGAGAGAGGAGAGGAGAGGGACAAAGGGAGAGGAGAGGGACAAAGAGAGAGGAGGGGAGAGGGACAAAGAGAGAGGAGGGGAGAGGGACAAAGAGAGAGGAGGGGAGAGGGACAAAGAGAGAGGAGGGGAGAGGGACAAAGAGAGAGGAGGGGAGAGGCACAAAGAGAGAGGAGAGGAGAGGGACAAAGAGAGAGGAGAGGAGAGGGACAAAGAGAGAGGAGAGGAGAGGGACAAAGAGAGAGGAGAGGAGAGGGACAAAGAGAGAGGAGAGGAGAGGGACAAAGAGAGAGGAGAGGAGAGGGACAAAGAGAGAGGAGAGGAGAGGGACAAAGAGATGAGAGGAGAGGCACAAAGAGAGAGGAGAGGAGAGGGACAAAGAGAGAGGAGAGGGACAAAGAGAGAGGAGAGGAGAGGGACAAAGAGAGAGTAGAGGAGAGGGACAAAGAGAGAGTAGAGGAGAGGGACAAAGAGAGAGTAGAGGAGAGGGACAAAGAGAGAGGAGAGGAGAGGGACAAAGAGAGAGGAGAGGAGAGGGAGAAAGAGAGAGGAGAGGAGAGGGAGAAAGAGAGAGGAGAGGAGAGGGAGAAAGAGAGAGAGGAGAGGAAGAAAGAGAGAGAGGAGAGGAAGAAAGAGAGAGAGGAGAGGAAGAAAGAGAGAGGAGAGGAAGAAAGAGAGAGGAGAGGGAGAAAGAGAGAAAGAGGAGAGAGCGATGGGCAGAAAAGAGATCTTTATCAATCTAATTGTACTCAAAAAGCAGTGGCAATAGGGCTATAAACGTAGAATATAAATAAATAGATGTACATAAGTGAAGGCGAGCTAATGTAAGAAAGCTTTCTGATAAACATTGAAAAAAAAAATAAATAAATTAGTAAATGTCAAGAAAAAAACGACAGAAAAATTAATGAATAAAAAAAACACCAAAAAAATCAATGAATAAAAAAAAACTGATAGGACATGAGAGCAAATATATGTATGCCATTTTTATTGTTTAGTTTTATTAGACTGGGATAATGTTCAGGAGAGGTGGAGAAACGTACAAGATTAAAGGTTTATGGATCTTTGTATAACTGGCTTATACTCAACTCTGACCTACAAATGACGTCATAAGTAAATGCCTGAAGGGGACTCTGAACATGAATCCCTCAAAACTTTGTACTATGAATGTAAAATGTAAGGTGCTAAACAAAATTTTTTTTATCATCTATCTATAAAAGTGACAGTGTGTGTGTGAGGACAATTCTCAACCTATATACTCAACGAATTTTTAATCTACAGACTTTAAAATGTGTATATAGGGTATTCAGACATGTGAAAACATTTTTTAATCGGTTTTCATCCGAAAAATAGGGGCTGCTAAGAGGTCAAAATTAAAAAAAAATTTGTACTTGAGAGTGGGGGGGGGGTCATCGGATTTTTATCTGTCAACTGTTTCATGATTGCGCATGCGCAAATCGTTCACAAGACTGATTATTTATGTTAAGAATAAGTAGGATTAGAAACACTTATTTAAAAGAACGTGGCAATCTGGCCTAATGGTTATCGTACTTGACTCACTGTAGGTTTTGGTTTCGATCTCAACTTGAGCATTTTTTTTTTTTTTTTTACTTACAAGAAGTGAACTGTTTAGAAAAAACAATACTCTCATGCACATGTCTCAGTTTTTTCTGTTTTTTTTTGTTTTGTTTTTTACTTCATTTCTTAAAAAGAAATTTAACGTTACATTTTATATGTGACACACATATGAACTGATTAAAAATTAAAAATTAAAAATAAACTAAGATGAATGTACAAAATGTATTACAATTTCTTCAATTTTTACCCATTTTTTTTTAACTCTTTAAAAACAATTTTAACCAGCTAAGGACCCATAAAAGAATGGCCCGTAAAAAATCCAATCATTTGAAGCTCCTAGTGCCGCTCTGCGACTTTTAGTCTCCAAAGAGATAGGGTTTGAAAATATGGACACCGACAGATATATAGCCTTTTATATATTAGAGTTGGATGTAAATAGATTTAAAAAATAAAAATAAAAAATACTTCAAGATCAAAAACTAGCCAATGATAATCGTGAGATGGATAAATTCTGACCCAGAAGCAGCAATTTTCCCCCTTTTGTCAAAAACATCGCTCATAAAGTGTGAGGACTATGGGACAAAGATAAGCAAAAGTTACTGAAAATAAACCCGAATTTCAGTTTCTACTCTTCTTTATTTTATTTTTTGGTCCCCGGACAAAAAAAAGGGTGGACCTGTAAATTCACTCTTGTCCGTTCGTCCATCTGCACTTTTCTCAATAACTACGCCTTGGAATTTTGGGAAATTTTGCACAAACATTAAACATGATATGAGTAAAAAAGTAACAGAATGGATCCTCTGAGAAAACTCCGGTTGCCCCCTAGGAGTGCCTTTCGGGTTAAAATTAACACTTTTGTGCTTATTAAAAAAATTGATTCCTTGGATTTTTATAAAACTTTCTGAAAAGTTGTAACTAACTGATTTCTATATAATTTTGTTTGTTTATACTTCACGATAACTTTTTGGTGTGCACCAGGGGCTCTTTTAGGGCTAATAAAAACACTCCATTTTTGGGACTATTTTACCATATTTGTCTAAAATTTTCCGTGTATGTTTATTTTGCAGTCTTGCATGGTGCTGAACTCAAATTTAATTATGAGGACTTTTGGAGTTAAATAGGGGCGGGGTAAAGGATGGACTTAGTCATTTTTTATTTTTTGAATGATGTAGAACTCAAATTTACATATGTTAAGGCCTAAAACTGCAGTTTGTTCAGTTTCACCAAGATTTGATGTCCCTGGGGACTTTTGGGGCTAAATGGGGGGGGGGGCAATGCTGAACTTGGCCATTTTTTTATGCCTCATTCACTGTGCACTGTGTGTGGGGGGAGGGGGCATGCACGCTTTACTTTTTTTTAAGTGAATGTAAATGGCTTCAAGAAGTTCGAATATTTTAATTTAAATGAAGATCTTTATTTTTTGTAATGGAAACTATTCCATTTAAAAGGTAGAGGGAAGTTCTCATATTTATATATAAGCGATTATAGAAATGCTTCTAAAACGTTTGTTCACAAGAACGTTGGTTTGGTTTGTTGATAAAATAGTTGGAAAACCCTGCGTTGCCCAGGATGGTATGAATAATAATATGGAAGAGTTAAAAATAAATAAATATCTTTCTTTAAAACTTCTTCCACATTTTCTCTCATTACTCCATCTCTTCTCACTCTCTCATTTTCCTCTCTCTCTCTCTCTCTCTCTCTCTCTCTCTCCTCGTTTCCCACTCTCTCTCTTCTCATTTATCACTCTCTCTCTTCTCATTTTCCACTCTCTCTCTCTCCTCATTTCCCACTCTCTCTCTTCTTATTTTCCACTCTCTCTCTCTCTCCTCATTTCCCACTCTCTCTCTCTCTTTTCCCACTCTCTCTCTCTTTTCCCACTCTCTCTCTCTCTCTCATTTCCCACTCTCTCTCTCTCTCTCATTTCCCACTCCTTCTCTCTCTCTCCCCTCATTTCCCACTCCTTCTCTCTCTCATAAATAACGTTAAATGCTTTTAAGAGACTCTGCTGAGCATAAAGCCCTAGAGTCAAATCTAAATTTTGTTGTATAAATAACATTGCAGATACATAACCTGCTTATGAATTATCTGTAGACAGATCACGTTGCATTATTGATATATTACCTGCGTATTGATTACGTTTTCATATATTACCTGCTCGGTTGTTAATATGTTGCAAGGATTTAGTAAAACTGCAAAAAATTGCTTGGCTGTTTTCTTTTACGGCATATCAACCCTTTTCAGGTTATTTAATGCCGAATCCAGTTATTTTGGAAACAGATTTTTATGCTTCAAGTTCTTTATATCTTCAAATATTTATTCATGGAGTTTGGTTTAGTTGTTTTGTTTTATGATAGATCAACCCTTTTTGAGTTATTTAATGCTGAATCCAGTAATTTTTGAAAAAAAATTCATGCTTCAAATTTCCTGAAAATAATTTTAGAAGGTGACTTTCTTTTGGATATTCTATGATTAGGTGTGTTTTTACGCCATGAAATAATTTCTGGATGCCTGCTATTTTGTACCTATCTAAAATGCCTCTCCACGGGACAGAGTTAAACACCAGGGTAGTTTTTTTTAATGTGGAGAAAAGGTACAAAAATAAAAAAATTGTCTCAGTCGTGAAACTGCTCCTCCACCGAAAGAGAACAAGAAATGGAAGTACAGCATCTGAAGAACAGATATTACACTTTGATCTTGTTTACATAGTTTATTTCCATAATGAAAAAATTTTACAATTAAATAATGAGAAATTCAAAAAATAAAAGCAAAAAACTAACATTTGTAAACAAGGCCATACAAGAAGTGGGATGGGGAGTGTTGCAGGGTCTTTGTTACTAAAGTGAAAATGGAGTCTTTGGCGACTTTACTCTTGACTGGCAACATTTACCACAATACCTCATTCACTCTGTGGACTCTAAACTAACTAATGAAAATCCCAGCGTTTTTGCAAAAAAGAATATATTTACAATTTCTGTATGTGTCTGTGTGTAAACTTTTTTTTTTTATTAAAATGTGTGTGTGTGTGTGTGTGCGTGTGAAAAAAGAAAAAAATATGCAAAAATTATGAAAATTATTAATGAAAATAGTTTTCTTCGAAGACAGTGAAAATTAAGTTTTGCAAAAAAAAAAAAAACAAACAAAACAAAAAAACTGGAGAGTTCTAATTGTAACAAAAGGGAGATAAATCTTTTCTGAAAACTAAAAATCTTTGGCCAATTTAGCAAAATTTAATTTTCACTAATTGTCTTCAAAAACTTTTCATTAATAATTAATTTTTTACTGTATAGTTTTTTCAGAATTTTTGCGACATGATAATTAAGTACATACTAGTGTTGGAATGATTAATTGAAATCTGGAATTGGAAAATTAAGAGCTTTTGGGGGTATCGGAATCGGTATTCAAAAAATTGTGCCTATTTTCTGATGCCAAAAACGATTCTTTTATCTTTTTCGTCTGATTTTGTTTAAAGCCAAATATTCCATTGTTAGTAGCATTGATAAAATAATAAACATTTATTGATTTTTAAACAACCAGTAAAACTAAAACCTATAGATCATCCCCAGACAAGTGCATTTTTACGTTTGAGAAAATATTTGCATACTTAACAAAAATCAGGAATAAATAAGAACTCTATTACTAAATGTTCAGAGATTTATGATGAATTGAAATCAAGTATGGAATCAGGAAAAATATTGGAATCGTCCCATCACAAGTACATACCCTTGGTTTTATTACAATTCAATATTTCAAGTTTCGAATTTTGCTGCAATAATGAAGAAGAACCCTAATAACAGAGTGCTTATCTCCCCCTTACATCAAAGTACAAACTGCTTATCTCCCCTTACATCAAAGTACAAACTGCTTATCTCCCTTTACATCAAAGTACAGAGGCCACTCAGAGTAAAGGGAACTCATATACAGTAAACCCATCAAATTGGATCTACCAGATAGTCACATATGCATATATTAAACACCAGAAATTACAAGTAGAACCTTTAAAACTCTTGATTTAAAAAAAAAAAAATTTCTTAATCTTCGATTTAGAATTAAAAGATGAAATTCTCAGATATTCCAAGAACGAGATTCAGATGGCTTCTGATTTTATGATTTATCAACTTTTTATGGCAGTATTCACATACCATCTTGGTTAAAAAAAAATGGCTGGTGTAGGAGGAGGGGATGGCGAAAAAAAAAAAAAAAAAAAGAAAGAAATATGTCAGTGTTTGCAATATTCATATAAAAAAAAAAAAATATATATATATATATATATGGAGTGGGAGTATAAGAAATGTAATTTTTTTTCCATTTTTTAATTTTTTTTTTAATGACATTCTTTTGGTAGCTTTCTTTAAAAAAAAGAAAAAAAAAAAAAGAAAAAAAAAAAAAAGATATTCTCGAAATATTGAAGACTTCCGCCATCCCAGTTATTTCAAATATATTTATTGATTTACATTTGTGATTGTTTTGGGAAATAAGTATATATATGAAGATGATGATATTATTATTATCATTATAATAATAATAATAATAATAATTATATTAATAATAATACCTACAGGACCTTTGTTCATACATCACATCACTTCATCACCCTGTTTTCTGCATTGCTATAGCCTTCTAATACTCTTACATATTTATTTACCAGCAATGCTTCAAGAAAACTACCTTTCCCTTTTATATAGGTGTGTGTGTATATGAGTAAGCCTGTTGATTTCTCTTGTGCATGAAACAAACTTTTCTGTGCAGTTTACATGCGATAAGTATATTTTTACATACTTTATATATCACTTTGTTTCATTTTCCTTCTGTTAAAGTTCTCAGAAATGAAGCCACCCCACTTCCTAGGGGCTGAACTCCATACGAGATACATAGATATTCGAATGTTCCATCTTTTAGATGTCCTTTATCTCTCAAACACCGAGTTAATAAAGTTGAGAGCACAATTTACCTCTCCCTCAACTGACCATTTTTTTTTTTTTTTTGTCTCACCAGATTCCAGGACAACAATTCATCTAATCTGGTTGAGTACCTTGCTTAGTGTTATTACTTGGGATACCATCACTTGGAGAAGATGCACCGTTCCTCATAAAAGCTAGTGTAAGTTAGCCATACTATGAATGTATGATATAAGGTGTTAAAAAAATTTTTTTTTGATCATCTATCTATATGTCTATAAAAGCGACAATATGTGTGTGTGAGGATAACTCAACCTATATACTCAAAAATTTTTTGATCTACAGACTTGAAAATTGGTATATAGGGCATTCAGATACGTGGAAAACATTTTAATCGGTTTTCATTCAGGGATACATTATTTGAGCTGCAAATACCATGTGATTTTGAATATTTGGTCAGGATTTATTTGTAACTAGCATGTATACCTGCCGTTGCCTGGGTGGACATGGAGTTCAGTTTGGACACAGCTGCTATACTAAGGATATTGAGCCCCCCTCCTAAAAAAAACAAAAAAAAACAGAATGGAAGCCCCCCCCCCCCACAAGATATTTCGGCAGCCTGTGTGCTGGACCCCCTCCCCCCACAAAAAAAAAATCAATAAATGCATGAAAACAACTCAATCAAAATAGTAGTGAGTGCCCATGCGACTGCCAAAAAAAAAAAAAAAATTAGCCACGGTAGGCAGGCTTGAACCTTAAACACGAAAGATGGGAAAAATGTTTCTAGCAAACTCATGTGCCCACCGGACCACGACAACTTATGATGTCATGACCCTGCAAAATAACGTTTTTAAACATGCTTTCAGTTTCGTATGCGCTCAGGACTTGTGAAAATGGTGTCGCGAAAAGTACCCCCCCCCCCCCCGACGGAATCTTTTTTTTTTAAATTTTTTTCCTAATTTTCAGATATTATATGTGTCCAAGGGATCACTCTTTCAGGTGATACTGGTTTCGACCCGGTTCGATGCGGTTGACGAAAGTTTTTAGCAAACATAAAAACACATGCACAAACACACAAACAAACCGATGTTTGAGATTTATATAATAAAAGAAAGTATCCTCATATTAGGTTGTCCTAACAAAACACTGCACAGATAGACCTTAGACACTCGAAGATAGTGTCTAGTAAGCATTCAAGTTCTCGTGTGTGTGTGTATGCGTTTAAGTAACGCTACACAAATATAGTCACATGACCATTTCCCTATGAACTGAACCTGCTACCTGAACCGATCTACATCAATTAAGCAAAGAACTCGTCAATTCTGTGAATGCGGCCATACCAGATGCATATATATCCATATTTAATCTTCTGGAGTTGTTCTGATTTAAGTCTCTAAGACTCACTCCACACATCTATCATATTTTCATGTCAGTTCCTAAATACTCACTGTTAATGAGAAATTTTAAATGATAAAAAAGAAAAAAAAAAAACAAATCAAGGAAATCATTATTTTCCATTCAAATTGATCTATTTAAAAAAAAAAAAAAAAAAAAATAACAATGGATAAATTGATACAGCTGTACATAAACAAACAAGTCTATCATGCAGGAAGAATCAAAGTTTTTTTTTGTTTTTTTTTTAACGACTGGTTTTACAAATATAAAAGAAACAAACAAGCTGTTTCTACTACATCATGTTGCTCGGCAATATTTTTAGTTGTAATTTGTTTTGATTTTTTTTTTTTTTCTCATTTATGTGAATTTTTTTTTTTTTTTTTTTTTTTTTAAATATTTTTTTGGTCCCAGTCAAAAGAAAGTAATTCTATATGGACCAACACAGAGTTATACCCCCTTTTTTAAGATAAAAAAAATATTGGAAAATAATTAAGACATGGACAAAGTTATTTTCTGGAAAGAAATATATTTTATTTTTCTCAAACTGCAAGGATCTATAAAAAAAACTAAAAAAAAAACTGACAAACCGGAATAAAATAATGAATAAGCGGAATCAAAACAAGATGGCGACTGAATTTGACCTGATGTTGTGTGTTTTACTTACATAAAGTTGACATTTTCCAAGCATGCGTTTCTCAATTTTAGATGCATAATACTAACTGTAAGTTTAATCGAAATGATTTCTCGTTTAGTAATATTTAACAAACGCAACATAAAATTACTTTAAATATTTTAACATTTTTTTTTTCTTGCGTTCATCTATGCCTACAGATTTTATACATTACTGTGGATTGAAATATCAATCTTTGACATGGGCAACTAGGCTAGGAGAACGTAAACTTAGTTGTGGCAATTTTAGGGGCTCCTATTCAGACCCCTTGAAAAACGGAATTACTTGATTAGATAACTAAAGATTTCCCCATCTTTTGATTGAACGGATGCCATAAGACTGAAGATGAGAACAGTAGTCCGATGAATCCAAATAATATGAATAACCAATCCTCATCTCAAAAAACAAGAAACAAATTTTTTGTAGTTTTTTCCCCAATAAACAGTTTCTCAAAGGGAAAAAATTAAAAGTCATTGTTATACGATTATATTAAAATGTAGGACTTGAAAAATATAGAGTAAATTGTAGTATTGTGGGGACTAATTGCTAGTTATCACTAACTGTGCATCAAACGAATACCATAATACCTAGTTCTCTGCACCTTATAACAAATGTCTATATGGAATATCAAGTATTTTTGTGTTTTTTTTTAGTGGAAAGAAATGAATGAAAATGGTCATTATATGAAAATGCATGACTTAAAAATAAATAAGATAATACAGGGTGACCTAAAAAAAAAAAAAAAAAAAAAAAAACGGGCCCCAACTCTAATTAGGCCCCGTTTCTTTGTGTTTTGTCCGAATGAAATGAAACTTTGGTCATAACTAGTTTGTTATATTCAAAACATCACATCAAAACACGAGGGTCTTTGGCCTTTTTTTTTCCGTTCTACAGCATATGTTCTAGATGGCTTCCTTTTAGCTTTTGTTTTTTTTGGGGGATCATCCTGTATGTATATATATGTGTGTGTGTGTGTGTGTGTGTGAAAGAATAAATAGATAAAATGTGTGTGCATGTGTGTCTACGTGAAGGAATTAAGACAGCTCAATTTTTTTTTTTATGGAAATCGCTCCAGACAAAGCATGAAGCCATTTGATGTAAGAAGCTAAACAATACTACTTCAAGGCAAAAAAAAAAAAAAAAAAAATCAAGTAGTGGACTAAGGGAAAAAACAAAGTATACCAAAATGTGAAAAATGAGACTTGTACAGGATTCAAACCTGTGTCCTAGACACTGCTTCATGTGGACAAATTATTTTAACACTAGACTTATCATCCCGCTAAAAAAGAGGCAAAAGTTATAGCTCATTGACTTGGAATGAGTGCTTTATGCCAAATTGGTGGTTAATTATGGTTAAATTTGTGCTCATTTTTTGCATTAAATTCTAATCCCTACTGATCCCTAACTGTGCACTGAATGGATACCATAATACTTAGTTTTCTGTATTTTGTCATACAGGTCCATGCAAAATTTCAGCTAGTTCTGCCCAGTAGTTTTTGAGAAAAAGTCAAAATTAAATATTAATCCTTATTAATCCCTAACTGTGCACCAAACACATACCATAATACTTAGTTTGTTGCGCCTTATAACAAATGTCTACATAGAATTAAGTATTTTCATATTTTTTTTCAATGAAAAGAAATAAGTGGTCAATATAGGAAAAACAAACAAAAAACAAACAAAAAACAAACTTTTGTTTTTACAAAATTAAGTTTTCATAATAAATCTAAATATTTATTAAAAGTTATCTCTTAGCAGTCATTATTAGAATGTGCGGGACTTATTTTTGAAAACAAACTTTTTTAAAAACTCCTACAAAAATGAAAGCAAAATTGTTTGCCAAACTTAAAACTTACATATTTTAAGAATTTGAATTGCCTCCCCTTATTCCGAGTAGAATCTTTCAAAAATAAAAAAAAAAAAAAAAAATCTCTAAACCTAAAATACACAAGCGCAAAATATTTCAGCCTACAATTTTTGAGACGAGGAATGATTGTACGTATTATTTGAATTCTTTGGACTATTCTCTGTACTAGTGCACTTATTGATCCGTGCTGAAATAACATCATTTAGAAAGCTATTCTTAACATGGGGAGGGGAGGGTGTTTTGTAACTATTTTGTACTTTTACCTAACAATTTAATAAAAAATAAAAGGGGTGTAATAGTGCACTTAGTGATCTGTGCTAAAATAATAACATTTAGAAAGCCATTCTTAACATGGGGAGAGTGTTTTGTACCTATTGTGTACTTTAACCTTACAATTTCATAAAAATATATAAAATTTTAATTAACCTTGAAAAAACTATTTAAAATATAGTGCAGATCAATAAGTGCACTAGAACCTTGTTCTCATCGTGAATGTTATGTACACAACGGTTCGAGCGATGTAATGTTTTGTTGTTTCATAAAAATATTTGAAACTAGAAGATGTACTAGCCATTGACCGGTATTTAAACATAGCATTAAATTCCTTAAAAAAAAAAAAAAAAAAAAAAAGAGAAACCAGAAAGAAACTGAGAAACGTGCATGCAAGTATGTTTTTTTTTCTAAACAGTTCACTTCTTGTAAGTAAAAAAAAAATAACATTCGAGCGGAGATCAAAACCAAAACCTAAAGACAGTGAGTCAAGTACGATAACCATCAGGCCAGCTTGATATGATCTTTAAAAAATGTTTTCAAACTTACTTATTCTTAACATTATGTGAACGATTCGCGCATGTGCAGTCATGAAACAGTTAATAAATAAGTAAAAATCCGATGCTTCCCCCCCCCTCCCAAGTACCAATCTTTCAATTTTGACCCCTCTTTTTTCCGGATGGAAACTGATTAAAAAGTTTTCCACATGTCTAAATACCCTATATACCAGATTTCCAGCCTGAGGATCAAAAATTCGTTGAGTATATAGGTTAAGAAGTATCCTCAAACACAAACACATTCTCACTTTTATAGATATATTGGCATTGCCCGAGTGTTTGGAGGTGTATGTCGAGCAAAAAAAAAAAAAAAAATGGTAGTAGGAAGGCAGGCTCGAACCCGTACTGCAAAGGAGGAAAAGAATGGGGAAAAAAACCTGACATCTTTGCTGTTACGACCACCGCCAAACCGGAAGTGACGTAGGTTTAAATTAAGGCTAGACAATCGAAAGGAGAGTATGACTTTCAAAAATATCGGCGAAAAAAGCGACCCTCTCCTGTAGAAAAGTGCCCAGTTGAAGGTGAAGATATTAATGTTTTTAGCCAATTTTTCAATATTTGTCGTCTGAAAGGTCGAACTTCAAAACGATACTGATCTTGTAAAAATCCGTCGCCTCTGTCGAAAGTTTTAGGCAGACATGCAAACATACATTTATATATTGGTAACTAAAAATTTTCGACCCAAACCGATTAAAAAGCTTGTCCTATCTCTGAATACCTTTTATGCAAAATTTCAAATGTTTAGACCAGAAATTGCCGAGTAATTTGGTAGAGACCGCAGAGGTCAAATTCTTTTTTTTAACTTTGATCCCTATTATGAGCCCTTAACATTTATTGCTTTGGGCTCAAATCAAGTTATTAAGTTAGATCCATGTCCAAGGAACCTATATCTAAAATTTCAAGTGTTTATAGCCAAAATTGGCGGAAGAGTTTGGTAGAGTTCTCAAAGGTCAAATCATTGAACTTTGACCCCTTAACAGCGAAATTTCGGGGCGAAAACGGATTACAAAGATTTTTCTAAATCTCCATACGTTGTATATCAAATTTTGAGTCTGTAGACTGAAAATTGACAGAGTTATTGCTTAGAGAAATGTACATAGACAGACACACACACACTTTCACAGATATATAGATAAATTGTAATTATTCACGAGTGAATTTTGAAAATTCAAAATTGAAGCAATATCAATTTTTGGTTTTGTTTTGAATTGAAAACCACAATGAAAAATGAGATGAAAGTAACATCCGTTTTGATGTATCATTTTATCTTTTGGTCCTCAATCAATAGTTTCAGAGAAAACAAATAAAGAATGCAGGAAAGAAAACAGATAAATAAATAAAATTCTGACTTACGACTCCAGCGTTGCTTGTTGGTGCTGATGTGGCTGGGGGAGGTGGTGGTGGTGGCGGCGAAGGTGCAACTGGCTTTGGAGACGGAGCCCTAAGAGGAGCCGGAGGTGTAGGCGAAGAATTTATTTGCAGTCTACTAATGTCTGGAGTACCACCTCTGCAAAAAAAGAATATCGTGGCTTGTTTAAAAGTGCAAAAAGAAAAAAAAAACCAAAAAAAAAACAAACGGCATTGTTCTGACAATTTGTTGTCCAGACAACACGTCCAAATCCAGATGTAATGTTGTGGGGGCAGAGCATGAGTTCTGAACTTGGATCTTCTGCAGACATGATTGGGGTCAAAATAAAAACAAAGAAATGAATAAAGCAAAAACATTCCTTGCCCATAACGTAAGTAGATTGAAAATTATGGCCAAGAAAAGAATGGTATTGTCTAAGAAAGTAACAAATGGGGAATCTGGTCAGTGATTAACCTCAGAGATCACATCGGATGACATAAACAAAGGTTATTTAACATGTACAAGCGGAACAGCGAGATTGACAAGCAGAGAACAGAAAGTGTGGGATCAGCGTATCAGATGTAACTTTTTAGGTAAAAATAAAAACACACAAATGTTGGTTATTTTTGCTTAATGACATATCAACCCTTTTCAGGTTATTTAATGTCGAATCCAGTAATTTTGGGAAATGGTTTTGTTTCAAGTTGTTTATTTTTTTTATTATTATTTTTTTTTTTTTTTTACACAGTGGTCACCACTTATCAAGGCCTGGAAGCCACTCAGGGATAAGGGTTATTGCGAGTACATTACGTTAGTGTGGAGATTTGATGAAGTGTTTACTTAAGGGGGCGGTTCATTAGGAATTTCTTAACGTTGGACTTGAAGACATCCAAGTTGTAGTCAGGTGGGAAGCAGGCAGACGGAACAGAGTTCCACAGGCGTGCAGTTCTAAGAAAGAAGCTTTGTTCATGGAATCCACGTTTTGATTTAGGCACAGATAAAGAGTAGGGGAAATTTTTCACAGTGGATTCAGCTAGACGGGTGTTTTTCGTGAAAGATTGGCGAGGGGGGACCAGAGATTGGAGTTCAGACGAGCACCTTCCATGGAAATAACGATAAAACAAGGATAGGCTCGCAACGTCTCTTCTGTGGGAGAGAGGTTGCAGGTAGAGAAAAGGGCATTATACGTTCAAATATTTATTCATGGTGTTTGGTTTGGTTGTTTTGTAGAAGAATAAGGTTTTTGTTTTTGACTTTGCAGAACATGATTCAGTTTTTCAAAGGGAAAAGAAAAAAAAAAAACTAACATTAATGTTTGGTGCATTTTCTTGGTCAGGATTTGTTGGTTGTTTTTGTTTTACGGCATACCAACCTTTTTTCAGGTTATTTAATGCCGAATCTAGTTATTTTGAGGAACAATTTTTACTGGAGTATATATATTTTTTTTAAAGTCAGATTCTATTTAACCCATAGTTGGGACCCTAACAGGTACTATCACTCTGGGTCAGAGTGGACGTGGGAGCAATCGCAATTAAAGGGTGGCTCCACACTCCCCAAGGCCCGCAAGGTGGAGCCTCACCATCGGATATAGTTTTAGGTCATATCCAGGACCTCTTGGTTAGGAAGCCAGTATCTTCAGACAACCTGATCGTATAACACCAGATGCCTTAACTCCAAGCCAAAGTGAACCTGGGGTAATGATAACTGAGAGGCAACTCTACATTCTTTACAGACCCCAAAGGTGGCCTCACCATTGAATGTCTGTTATGGTCATGCATGGGACTCAAAGAAATGAACAAAGCAAAAACATTCCTTGTCCAAAACGTCAATAGATAAAAAATAATGACCAAGGAAAAAAATAGTTTTGCATGAGAAAATGGTGAGTAGGGAATCTGATTAGTGATTGATTCCAAAAGTCATGTAGGATGACGTAAACTAAAGTTACTTAACACGTGTACGGTTGATGCTGGGCAGAACAGTTCGACAGCGAGATTGGTAAGCAGAGAAAAAGGGAGTTGGGTGTTGGTGTGTCATTTTGCCATAAATAAATTTAACATTATATCGAATATATTACATATATCGTTAGTCAACATTCCGAAACCAAAAGATCTATTTAGTTTTCACTCAATATTTTTTTTATTCATATTTTTTTATGAAGTATGTCTTACATGTGTTTGGTTGAATAGCAGAAGCCCACTAAACAACTCATCAGAGACAAAATTATATTTTTCAGAAAATAGTTGCAAAGTGTCTTTGTTTCCTTGGAATGAAAAAGGATTTAGTAAGAAAAAAAAAAGATGTTGATAAAATGAAATGGAGATATTTAAAGTTCACAGAAACATAAGTATGATAAACACTTTTGTAGTGTTTATACGCATCGATCCTAAATAAAGACTATTGAACTCAACCCACATGTGTGGAATCAATCATGCCTGACGAATCCTATAAGTGGATGAAACGCAGAATATTCAGTGTAGCTTAATCGCCATATATATTTTATAAATTACTAACTAGCTCTACCTATGTATTGAGCACTTTTGTAGTAAATACTTAAAGTTTACGCATAAATCTATACTTTCGTATATTAAATTTATGTGAGTAAATGAAGTAGTTATATATATATATATATCTTATTAATATATTTTAGCCAAAAATTTAATATATTCAAATATACCAAAAATTGAATAAAAATTTAAGACTCGACTATTAAGTTTCATGATTATCAGTTTCTGTAATCGAGCATTCACATACATTTCACAAAAACAAGATAAAAATTAAAGCATCATTTTTCATGATCGTTACAATTGTTTCAGACAATTTCAAACTGTTATTTAAAAATATTCCAGAATGGCCTCTCTTCAGACGGTTAAAAAACGTTGATTATAAGGATTTAGTAAGAAAAAAGAAAAAAAAATGTTGATAAAATGAAATGAAGATATTTAAAGTTCGCAGAAACATAAGTATAAAAAACACTTATTGTAGTGTTTATATGCATCCATCCCAAATATAAAGGCTATTGAACTCCACCTACATGTGTGGAATCGGTCATATATATATATATATATATATATATATATGTCTGTTTATTATACAAATATTATTGGTTATATATGTGCATACATGTTTCAGTGGAATCCCAATTCAAGGATAATACCTCATCAAACAAAAAATAATTCTTTTTTGGTCTGATGAAGTGTTAGCTTTGAATTGTAATTCCACTGAAACATGTATGCACATATGTACCTATTTACAATGGCTCCCCACAGGACAGAGTTAGACACCAGGGTCGTTTTTTAACGTGGAGAAAAGGTACAAAAATAAAAATTGTCTCAGTCGGGAAGGATTTCTCCTCCACCGAAAGAGAACAAGAAATGGAAGTGTAGCACCTGAAGAACAGATACTACACTTTGATCTTGGCCAATTATGTAACCAACATTGTTTGTATAATAAACATACTATATACCAGCTGTCCTGCATTGAGCACTCTTTATTAATCACGTGAGTTTCATTGGGTTTACATCTAGGAAACAAATCGATACAACCATTATACACACACTAATATATATATATATATATATATATATATAAAGAATAATGAAGAAAATTCAAATTAACCTCCATTGTGTGTGTGTGTGTGTGTGTGTTTTAACATTCGACAATGCAATAAATAATCTAGTTAATTTTCTTTGTTAATACTTTAGTTAGAATATTGAGCATCCTTTTTAAGATAGAATTCATTTAATATTCATTTTTGTAAACGCTTTTATTCTATTATATATGTAACTACTTCATTTACTCACATATATTAATATACAAAAGTATAGATTTATGCGTAAACTTGAAGTATTTACTTCAACAGTGCTCAATACGTAGGTAGAGTTAGTAAGTTATAAAATATCTATGGCGATTAGGCTACACTGAATATTCCACGTTTCATCCACTTTAGGATTCTTCAGGCTTATCATCCTAGAGTGGATGAAACGCAGAATATTTAGTGTAGCTTAATTGCCATATATATTTTATAACTTTATATATATATATATATAAAGTGTTGGGACGATTAATCGGAATTGGAAAAAAACCGGAGCTTTTTGGGGTATCAGAATTGAAAAAAGTTGAGCCTATTTTCCGATACCAAAACCGATTCCTTTAATTATCTTTTTTATTTGATTTTGGTTTAAGAAACATCTTCCACTGTTTGTAGTAATAAAATAATAAATATTGATTGATTCAAACTTCCAATAAAACTAAAATCTCTTGATCACTCTGTCACAAGTG
Source organism: Euprymna scolopes (assembly GCF_053919585.1). Taxonomy (NCBI): domain Eukaryota; kingdom Metazoa; phylum Mollusca; class Cephalopoda; order Sepiida; family Sepiolidae; genus Euprymna; species Euprymna scolopes. The sequence continues at coordinate 60,987,061 of NC_136522.1, forward strand.
TGTTTTTACGTTTGAGAAAATACATGCACATTTAAAATGTGTTTTTACGGTAATCGAGACAAAATAACGATTTTATAGTAAAATATTTAGAGATTTATAAAGAGTCGGAATCGGTAATTGTATCGGAATTGGGAAAAAGTATTGGAATCGTCCCATCACTAATATATATATATATATACACACACACACACACACAAAGTTAGTGGGAGAGAACCCCACCAGAGTGCTCGATTATTAAGAATTTTCGAAAATAGGAGTATAATATTTATTTATATATGCGTTACTGACGATCACAACAACATCGACACTGTTAGTTTCAAGTTTCCAATCCTCAGCCTCTCCGAAGAAACTCCACCATATGTGACTAAATATTGATCCTCTTTGTCTGGATTTGAAACCGATGGTATCGATGTTGTTCTGATCTTCAGTGACACACACAATATATATATATATAAGAAATGGTCTGAATTCAGATAACGAGAAAAAGTAATTAAATATGCTTCTCTGCTAGTAAAGAAATATTTAACGAATAAACAGCCATATTATTTTAATTTCATGCATTGAACATTTTCATTTTTTGTTTTTAATTACATGCAAATAATTAGAAAATGTAACAGACAAAGTAAAACATTAGAAAAAGTGTTTAAATTTTTAAGCAGAACTTTGAAATTGGCAAAGCCAAATATTTTTAAACAAAAAATGCGGTTTGAAATTAACTTTGTTTGAGATTAATAAGAAAAAAATAAATAAATAAGATAAAAATTTTTTTTTCTTTAATCCAATATAAAATAATCTTACATAGGATTTTTATTGGTTGGAAAATATTTCAAGTTCACACGTTACTGTAAAAACCGACTTGAATAAAGCAGAGGAGGAACAAGGGTAGCAGTTAACAACGCTATTTACTTGTTAGTATTTGTTCGACTCGCATCTCCATGTAAAGATCCAATGCCAGACCACCATAAAGACGTGACAAGGAAAGAAAAGGAAAGAGTAAGCTGAATAATCACCTTGACACACCGGTTCCCACTGGATCAGCCGTTGAACTTGGTCAGTACTGAATGAGTGACCATTTGGGAATTCAAAGTGCTGTATTTGCTCTCAAGTTTTAATCTATCGCACCTCTCCCTCTATAAATCTGGCTCCTATCATAGTAGCCCCTTACATATCAGTAGTAATATGCCTGCGAACGAGTATACTAGATATTAAGGCACTTGTGCGTGCATTTTAGGTCAGAAGAACATTTTTGTTTTCATTTTTGAAGAATTCCACTCTGAACAAAGGGGAGACAATTCAAAGAACCGTTAGAGCTTTGCACAACTTTTCAGTAAAGAAAAAACAAAACAAAACAAAAAAAAAACTAACAAAATAACGTAAATTAAAACATCATCTGGACATTTATCAAATTAAAATAACATTTTAGTTTTTTTTTTTATAAAAAAATTGGAATTTTGAAATAAATTACAACAGGTATTTATTTGTATTTTTTCAATGACTTTAAAAAAAATTAAAAAATTAAAAAAAAAAAAATTCAACTTTTGTAAAAAAAAAAAATAAATAAATCATCAAAGATAATAGTTTTAAACAGTCATTATTGGAGTGCGTGAGACTTTTTAAACAGATTTTTTTTTTAAAGAACTTGAATTGTCTCCCCTTTTTCTAAGTAGATTTCTTCAACAATAAAATCCAAAAGATTGTCTTCTCAACCTAAAAATACAAAAGTGCTAAATATTTGTTTAAAAATCTTTAAATTTTCATCATCCATAAGTGCACCTTCAAAATGGAGACGATATGAATTTTTTTGTTTCGTTTTGAATTGAAAACAACAAGAAGATCAAATCGTAGTTTCTATTATGATGCCCTCAGTCAGTGAATGAGAAGTCTTTCGAGACCGAGACTATTTTTATTTTTGTCCCAATCAAGAGTGACCCTTTTTAGACAAGCAGACTTTCCTCAACATTGTTACACATTAGGGGGCCCTACGTCAGTAGCGATAGAGTTAACTAATGTGAATTTTAGCAAGGGTCACATTTAGTACATGTCAGTTTGACCTGGATCTACAAACAGAATCCCACCAAGTGACGGGTGATGTAGGTACAAAAGGGAGGGGCTAACGTCAAACAATATGCGGATATGGCATAACGCCACGATTTCAAGTGGGAGAAATCAAGACTTTCAAATCAGTCTTTCCAGTGGAAACCATGCAAATGGATACACAAATGAGATCGAAACCGATAATACCTGTGAATGTTACTTCCATGTCTACCGGTCTGCACATGTACACATTTCTTACGCTAGTAAATTTAGAAAGAAATAATTATTTGATTATTTAGTCTCTCTCCTAAGTAAATTATCGTCAATAAAACCTTGCAGAAACTCAAATTTCTCCTTGTATCTTTCCTGCATGAGAAGTTTTATTCATTTTAAGTTAAACAGACGAGGCGATCGATAACCACGGGACCTAATAAAATGACAATGATGAAAAACAGCAATGATAAAAAGAATAAAACTGTTAGGTATCTAGGCTGTATGTACTAGGAAGAGAGAAATAGAGTGTAAGAGAGACGGAGAGAGAGACAGCGTGTGAGAGAGAGAGAGCATGTAAGAGAGAAATGGTGTAAGAGAGAGAGAGGTTGGTTGGGTGGATATTTTATTGTTTTACAGCATATCAACCCTTTTCAGATAACAATACCGAATCCAGTGATTTTGAAGAAAATTTTTTAATAGAATATATTTTTTTCAAATCGGTTTCTATTTAATCCATAGTTGAGACCCTAACAGGTACTACCACTCCGGGTCAGAGTGGACTTGGGAGCAATGGCAACTAAAGGGTTGCTCCACACTTCCCAAAGCCCATGCTGGGGCCTCACCATCGAAAATGGTTTAAGGTCATATCCAGGAGAGAGAGAGAGAGACGTGTAAGTGATTGTAGAGTGAGGAAGAGATGGGCAGGAAGGAGTAGGCAATTCTATACAAGCACTTGTTCTTTAGTGAAAAAAAAAAACGATTTTTTTTCTGCTAAAACAAAGACAAATTGAAATATAAAATAAGATTGAACAGATGTTCGAAACTTTAATTAATAAACAAGGCATAGCATTTTTCCCCAACATACTTGGATAAAAATAAATCAACATTAATTAAAAATGGTAAACATGTAGTTTTCCGACACATGTAATTTTATTGGATAGACGAAAAAAAGTAAATTTCATTTAGTGTTATATATATATATATATATATATATATATATATATATATATATATATATATATATATATATATATATAAATTTTAAATCAATTACAATACCTACTTCACAACATAATTTCTTTTTTGCAACAAATTATTTTTATGTGACTTAAAATACTTTATTTTATGTAACTAAAATATATTTTATTTCTTTTTGTCTAAACTATCTTCTGTTCCAAGTTTTAAAAGACTAGTTTTACAAACGGCCATCTTATAATACATGCCAGTATGTCGGCTAATTCACTAATTTAAGTTTAGCTTTTTCTTTATTGCATGCGTAAGACTAAATTGATCTTAATACCAATGCGTTCAACATGTCATAATCTTTTAAAAAAAAATACAACCTTTGTATGCTGCATAACGTGTATCCAATACAATTAAATCGGTTGGTTAACTACACTTTTACCCATGTAGTAAATGAACAAAAATAATTTTTAAATTTTGGTGTTTGTTTGGAATCACGAAAATCGTAAAATTGAATTTAGACTAAAAGCAATGTTATCTACTTAATTGTCATGTTAAAATTAGTAACATATCCAAAAATTAGAGAAACGATGAAGTAGAAATTTAATTATTACTGAAAATTGCTTTCAAAATAAATTGCAAATTTGACTTAAATAATAACCAGAATCGTTTTTATGATAGTAAGGAAATTAACTGCAGTAATGGCGGATCGATGGATCGTGAAAGTAAATGTTTTATGAAATAATGTTGTGATATGTTGCTTATTTCGACATGACAATTAAGTAAATAACATTGCTTTTAGTTGTAATTAAGGTTTTCGATTTTATTTTGAACAAGCACCAAAAAGTTTTAACAGAATTAATAATAAAAATAGCAGGTGCTTGTTCAAATTCGCACATATGAGGGCAATTAAAAGTTTAAAAAAATGCAGAAAAGTCTTTATGATGTACGTACTTATTACAGAACGAACATGTCATATTCCAAAAATTATGTAAATCGATGAAGTATTTTTTTTTTAAATTAAGAAAATCAAAATTTATGACTTTTAGAGATTTTAATATTAAACTAAACTGAACATAAGGCTGATTTTTAGCCTCGATACTTCGATTTGAATTGCCTCCCCCTTATTTAATCGGATTTCATCATGGCCGACGAAAACACCTATGACTCGCTTAATTGTAACATTTGATTTTCTTGAAGAAAAAAAAAGTACTTGGTCAAATTACGTAATTTTTGGAATATGACATCTTCGTTGTGTAACGAGTATGTACATTATACAGACTTTTCTGTAGTTTCTTTACTTTTAATTGCTGCCGTAAGTGCCAGTTTGAATAAACACTGGTTAAGTCCAAAAGTTCAGTACACAAAGTTTAGACGTCAGAGGTGGACCCAGGTTAGTTAAAATATCGAACAGAAGTCACTAAACATGAAACGAAAAACGAAACCATATGGAAATAATTTATTTCAAAACATTATTTTAGCTTTAACACTTCTTGTGGTATCATGAAACAATAAAAAAAAATAAATAAACTCCAATTTCAGTTTTGTAATTCAACTGAAGGTAGTTATAACAAAATTAGATGATAAAATTTGTGAAAATTTTTAATTATTTCCACATGTATATATTTCAAATATTTAGAAAATTATTTATAGAAATGTAAACTTATGAAAGCTTAAATTAGTTTTTGGAAATAAAATATTTCCACATGAATACATTTTAAATATTAAAAATAAATATAAAAATCTAAAAAAACAAAAGTTTACTTTTTTTTTTTTATTGTTTCATGATAAAAGAAGTGTTTCCATATGGTTTCGTATTCCGTTTCATGCTTATCGTCTTCCGTTCCATATTTAGGTACACCGAGTCCACTTCCAACGTCTTAACTTTGTGGACATATTTTTTTTCTATCCATAGGCACAAAAACAACAACAATAATAATAAAAAGAACATTACTACAAAATGTGATTAAAAATTCACATTTATTTTATTTTTTTTAAAAAAGAACTACGGAGACGTGCAGCACGCCACCCCGGGTGTCTGAGCCGACACTGTCGGGTGCCATTAAACATGGAGGCACGATGACAAAACTTACCCAACTTTGCCAACGAAAATTTTCTTCTTGTCCCGAATTCTTCGATAAAGTAAGAAATAAAAAAAGCAGAAACATTATTCAACATGGCGACATCCGTAACAGTTTCATGTAATATAAGTTAAAAAAAAATTTAATTAAAGAAAAAAGTGTCGTTTCATTATTTGGACTACTGGCATTTTTCTTTTTTTCTTTTTTTTTTTAACAATAAGCAACAAAACAAAAACCGAGGCGACAAAAATAAATACTAGTGGAGCAGATTGCTGAAACAATCTTTCACTTGGTGCTTGTATCACTAAATCAAAGATTCTAATGGACAATTGCACTTAAGGGAACAGCGAGGATACTAAAAAGAGCTCTCGGTTGGTTTCAATAAAAAGCAGGGCAATGTTGGCAGCTGGTTTGGCTGCCCCATACCCAGCATTACAATCTTCAAAGAAAAAAAAATGGAATATTGAGATAACCTGCATCACTATACATAAACAAGTGAAGCATGCAGGGTCCCCCGTCAATCCCCCCCCCCCATTTGGCCCCCAAAATTCCCAGTGGATGTCAAATCCTGGTAAAAATGAAACGGTGCAATTTTAGGCCTAAACATATGTAAATTTGAGTTCTGCACTATGCAAAAAAAGAAATGACTAAGTCCATCATTTGCCCCCACCCCCTCCCATTAAGCCCCAAAAGTCCCCAAGGCTTTAACATATTTAAATTTGATTTCAGCACCATGGAAAACTGCTAAATAGACATACACAGAAAAATTTTGGACAAATATGTTAAAATAGCCCCCCAAAAAATGGAGTGTTTTTATTAGCCCCAAAAAAAGCATCTGGGACACACCCAAGAGTTATCGCAAAGTATAGACAAACAAAATTATATAGAAATCAGTTAGTTACAACTTTTCAGAAAGTTTTATAAAAATCCAAGGCATCAATTTTTTTTAATAAGCACAAAAGTGTAAATTTTAGCCACTTTAATCTGAGAGAGTTTTCCTGGAAAATCTGTTTTGTTACTTTTTTACTCATATCATGTTTAATGTTTGTGCAAAATTTTAAAAAATTCCAAGGCGTAGTTATTGAGAAAAGTGCGGACAGACGAACAGTTAACCGGACGAACAGACAAGGGTGAATTTACAGGTCCACTCTTCTTTTGTCGGGGGGACCAATAAAGGTTACCAAAAGCAAGATAAGTTACTCTTCCACCGACTTTGATAATTTTTTGTTTTTTTAACTTATTTTCAAGCGTTTATTTACTTTAAAACAAAACTAGTGTCATCTCTGTTGAGTTAACCCTTTCCAACCCTGCACTGATGATAATAATTTTGCTAATCACCTATTAACTTTTTTGGCCAATTATTCCTTAACTAGGTCAGGATCCAAGGAGTTAAAGACACTTAAACTCTCGATAACTGCTCAAAAATCGAAAATTAAAAATACTGATAGAAAATCCTCCAATAAATATCACCAAGTTTGATTAATTTTCGATTTTGAAGCGATTATCGAGGATTGCTATCATGTAACCATTTTTGTCGTTGGCTATTATAAAAAAAAAAAAAAAATGCCGTGGACATTCTCATCTTGGTTGGTATATTCACAACGGTTATCCAATTCCTTCAAGTGCATCTGTCCAAAGTTGGGAATCTTTAGAAGATACTCAAGTTCGATTTGAAGATTCCCCAGTTGTGGTTGCAGAAGGCGGATGTCATATCATGAAGAAATGTTGAAAGTCTAGTATTTCAAGAATATCATTTCTTTATCAAAAAAACAAAAGAATGTTGTAATAAATAAATAAAGTAATTAAAACAAAAACAAAAAAACAACGGAACCGAAAGTGAAATTATATATATATATATTTTCTACTTGACATTGACATCGTTACACTGACGAAGACCGTAAGTACAGTCGAAAATGTTCTTAAAAAACACTTTTAGCAAAACACTTTTTATATTCCTACACGTCACTAAATAAACGAATAGAGAAAAATATATAAATATATACACTTTTCGTATTGATTGCTCATACTTACACGTATACACACACACATCATATATATATATATATATATATATATATATATATATATATATATATAAGGAGAAAGCGAGAGGTACAGAAAGCGGGAAAGAGAAAAAGGAAGAAATGGGGAAGAGAAAGAGAAAGAGAGAGAAAGAGGGAGAAGAGAGAGAAAGAGAGAGAAAGAGGGAGAAGAGAGAGAAAGAGGGAGAAAGAGGGAGAAAGAGAAAGAGGAAGAAAGAGAGAGAAAGAGGGAAGAGGGAGAAAGAGAGAGAAAGAGGGAAAAAGAGAGAGAAAGAGGGAAAAAGAGAGAGAAAGAGGGAAAAAGAGAGAGAAAGAGGGAGAAAGAGAGAGAAAGAGGGAGAAAGAGAGAGAAGAGAAAGAGGGAGAAAGAGAGAGAAGAGAAAGAGGGGGAAGAGAAAGAAAGAGAGAGAGGGAAGAGAAAGAAAGAGAGAGGGGGAAGAAAGAGGGGGAAGAAAAAAGAGGGAGGGGGAAGAAAAAGAGGGAGGGGGAAGAAAAAGAGGGAGGGGGGAAGAAAAAGAGGGAGGGGGAAGAAAAAGAGGGAGGGGGAAGAAAAAGAGGGAGGGGGAAGAAAAAGAGGGAAGAGCGGAGAGAGAGGGGGAAGAAAAGAGGGTAGAGAGAGAGGGGGGAAGAAAAAGAGGGTAGAGAGAGAGGGGGAAGAAAAAGAGGGTAGAGAGAGAGGGGGGAAGAAAAAGAGGGTAGAGAGAGAGGGGGAAGAAAAAGAGGGTAGAGAGAGAGAGGGGGAAGAAAAAGAGGGTAGAGAGAGAGAGGGGGAAGAAAAAGAGGGTAGAGAGAGAGAGGGGGAAGAAAAAGAGGGTAGAGAGAGAGAGGGGGAAGAAAAAGAGGGTAGAGAGAGAGAGGGGGAAGAAAAAGAGGGTAGAGAGAGAGAGGGGGAAGACAAAGAGGGTAGAGAGAGAGAGGGGGAAGACAAAGAGGGTAGAGAGAGAGAGGGGGGAAGAAAAAGAGGGTAGAGAGAGAGAGGGGGAAGAAAAAGAGGGTAGAGAGAGAGAGGGGGAAGAAAAAGAGGGTAGAGAGAGAGAGGGGGAAGAAAAAGAGGGTAGAGAGAGAGGGGGAAGAAAAAGAGGGTAGAGAGAGAGGGGGAAGAAAAAGAGGGTAGAGAGAGGGGGAAGAAAAAGAGGGTAGAGAGAGGGGGAAGAAAAAGAGGGTAGAGAGAGGGGGAAGAAAAAAGAGGGTAGAGAGAGAGGGGGAAGAAAAAGAGGGTAGAGAGAGAGAGGGGAAGAAAAAGAGGGTAGAGAGAGAGAGGGGAAGAAAAAGAGGGTAGAGAGAGAGGGGAAGAAAAGAGGGTAGAGAGAGAGGGGAAGAAAAAGAGGGTAGAGAGAGAGGGGAAGAAAAAGAGGGTAGAGAGAGAGAGAGGGGGAAGAAAAAGAGGGTAGAGAGAGAGAGGGGGAAGAAAAAGAGGGTAGAGAGAGAGAGGGGGAAGAAAAAGAGGGTAGAGAGAGAGAGAGAGGGGGAAGAAAAAGAGGGTAGAGAGAGAGGGGGGGAAGAAAAAGAGGGTAGAGAGAGAGGGGGAAGAAAAGAGGGTAGAGAGAGAGAGAGAGAGAGAGGGGGAAGAAAAAGAGGGTAGAGGGAGAGAGGGGTAGAAAAAGAGGGTAGAGAGAGAGGGGGAAGAAAAAGAGGGTAGAGAGAGAGAGAGGGAAGAAAAAGAGGGTAGAGAGAGAGAGAGGGGGAAGAAAAAGAGGGTAGAGAGAGAGGGGGGGAAGAAAAGAGGGTTAGAGAGAGAGAGGGGGAAGAAAAAGAGGGTAGAGAGAGAGAGGGGGAAGAAAAAGAGGGTAGAGAGAGAGACAGGGAAGAAAAAGAGGGTAGAGAGAGAGAGGAGGGAAAGAGGGGAGAGAGAAGGGGAAGAGAGAGAGGGGAAGAGAAAAAGTGGAGAGAGAAGGGGAAGAGAAAAAGTGGAGAGAGAAGGGGAAGAGAAAAAGGGAGAGAGAAGGGGAAGAGAAAAAGGGGAGAGAGAAGGGGAAGAGAAAAAGGGGGAGAGAGAAGGGGAAGAGAAAAAGGGGAGAGAGAAGGGGAAGAGAAAAAGGGGAGAGAGAAGGGGAAGAGAAAAAGGGGAGAGAGAAGGGGAAGAGAAAGAGGAGAAAGAGAGAGGGAGAAGAGAAAGAGGGAGAGAGAGAGGGAAGAGAAATGATAATGTCATTCATTATCTTCTGTCCGTGTTTGTTTACAATATCATGTCAGCTGATATTTGGACTTGATAAATGCCCTTGAAAAAGTCATTTTTTGATTAATGTTTAGTTTTAAAATATGCAAATGAAGAAATGATTAGCAGCGATTTTAAATGGTACCTCTTCTTTTGTCGTAAATTGAACTCATTAATAAGAAAAAATTAAAATAAAATGGTGAAGTGCACCCAGGCTTGAATAGGGGATCATTTGATCTAATGTTCTATCACAAAGCTATATTTCTAAATTTTGTTTTTTTAAGATGAAATAATTTGCTGAAATTTTATTTCCTTTTGTAGTCTTTGTCATCTATGAGAGAAAAAAAGCTATTTTTAAGATCAGATTTTTGCAATTTTCGATATTTATCGGATGAATTTCTGTACACACGATATCTAAGAACACTGCCAGACATATAAATTACCTTTGTGTGAAATTTGCAAAGATAGGCTCAGCCGTTTCGGAACCTATGAGGAAGCAACTCACAGTGACTTTTATATAATAGCAGAGATATAAACATACATATGCACACACATACATACATATGCATACACACATACATACATATATATACATACATTTACATATATATACATACATATATATACATTTACATACATATATACACATACATACATATATACACATATACATACATATATATGCACATACATACATATATACACATATACATACATATATACACATATACATACATATATATACACATATACATACATATATATACACATATACATACATATATATACACATATACATACATATATATACACATATACATACATATATATACACATATACATACATATATATACACATATACATACATATATATACACATATACATACATATACACATATACATACATATATATACATACATATATATACATACATATATATACATACACATATTTATATGCATGCACACACATAAACATATATGGCATAATTACGTTGACACACCGGTTCCAATTAGATCACCAAAGTTAAGCAACGTTGAGCCTGGTCAGTACTAAAATGGCTGACCAGTTGGGAATTCCAGTTATTCCATATGCTCTCCACGTTGGTTCCAGTCTTGTACTTCTTGCCTTTGGACTCGAGCAGTGCAAATTCAAAAGAGGTATAGTTGAGGATTGAGCAACCCTTGCCTCACAATTATACACACTCTTACACTGGGTATCCGTCGTCGCTCGAGAGAGAACAGAGGCATAATCACATAAATACACACATAGACATATATACATACACGCACACATAGACTAGCTTGGGTGCCCGGGTGTTTGGAGGTGTGTGTTGAGCAAAAAAAAAAAAAAAATGGTAGCAGGCAGGCTCGAACCCGTACCGCGAAGGACGAAAAGAACGTGGGGAAAAAAAATGTAACGTCTTTGCCGTTGCGCCCATCACCAAACCCGAAGTGGCGAAGGTTTAAATTAAGGCTAGTCAATCGAAAAGAGGGGATGACTTTCGAAAATATCGGCGAAAAAAAGCGAATCCTCTCTGTAGAAAAGTACCCAGTTGAGGGTGAAGGAATAAATGTTTTTAGCCAATTATTCGATATTTGTCGTCCGAAAGGTCGAGCTTCAAAACGATGCCAATCTCGTGAAAATCTGTCGCCTCTGCCGAAAGTTTCAGGCATACATACATACATACATACATACATACATTTAAACAGACAGGTGAGATTTATATTATCGATTATATAATCCCATTACATCAATTTCAATCATTACAATTAAACAGGCACACCTAAAAAGTTTCGTTTTCAATTGTTCGATTCACATTGGATTCCTGGTGGGAAATGATCGAGCGCGCGCCGGTTCCGTCCTAATAGCAACAAGTATTCTCATTATTATTCACTTGTCGATTCGAAACAGGTTCTCACCGGTTGTCCTCACGTGGGCCACAGTTTTAGGCTAGACTATTGGCAGATCATCCATAGGTGGGATGTCTTTTAACTGTAAATGATGCAGAACTCGCCTGTCCAACAGGTGTGCAGACTTGTCTGGCCGGTTGCTCATAGCAACAACTACAACAAATACTTTTTTACTTTGCTTTTTTTTTTCTTTCTTTTTAATTCCTTTTTTTTTTTAGTGAGGAAAAAGGAATAACACACACACACACAATTTTTATTTTAAATTACATATAATGCTCCCTATTCTGGGTTGAGCATATCGGGAAGTGATATACAAACTGCCATTAGCGTATTAAGCGACGCTTTTTGTGTAAACAAATCGAGCGGGGGCATTTTGACGATGCCAAAACATCGTTAATTCATTACCCACACAGCAGCAGCCGTATAGCGTAATGGTGATAAGCTTTGGCTGTCATTTCGGCGGTCGGTTTTCGATCATGGCTTAAGGCAGTTGCCTGTCTAGCCGCACTGATGAGTTGTGAAACAATGAAACAGTACTGTATGTGGATGACTATATATATATATATATATATATATATATATATATATATATATATATATATATATATATGGTATTATTTTAGAGATAGTGAACTTTAAATTGATTTTCTTTAACTACAGATTTGGCAACTATCGATTATTTCGAGTTCCGCTTAGTTTCACAATTAATCATGAAGGGACTATCATCCGAGCAGTGTTTGCAAATTACAAATAATACAATCAATTTTTAAGAGAGAAACATTTGATGAACGAATAATTTTACAAAAACGCTGCTGCTAGGAACTGACGAATCAAATTAATTCACATTCTATCAACCAATCAGAAACCAGAATTGTTTCATAAAAATTGAACCTTCTTTAAGCAACCTTGCATGTGTTTTCTTCGTGCCAACACAAGAAGGATGTTTTACTCTTTGGCTGCAAAATTATAAAGTCCTGAACCTGTATAGAACCGCTGTCTACTAAGATTGTGTGGGGCAGAATTTATTGCACTCACACATACAGCGCAAGAAGCACTTTACCTCAAAAATATCCTAAAGGCTGTTGTAGAACCAGAATTAACTAAAACCCCTGCAGTAATTAACTGTGATAATCAAGGCAGCATAGTCTTAGCACAGTAATTCACCAAAGATCTAAGTATATATATTTTACAAATTACTAACTAGCTCTACCAACGTATTGAGCACTTTTGAAGTTTACGCATAAATCTATACTTTCGTATAGTAAATTTATGTGAATAAATGAAATAGTTTATATATATATATATATATATATATATATATATATATATATATATTATATATATATATATATATTAAATATCACTTTATCAGGGATGCGGTGAAAAAGGAATCCATTTTTTTTTAAATTACTTATCAGAACAAAATATCGCTGATGTAGTCACAAAACCCGCGACAAAAATAAAGTTAAAGCGTTTTGCCTCCAAACTTGTTGGGATTTGATTTTAAATAACTTTCACAGGCATATATATATATATATATATATATATATATATATATATATATACTAGCATTTCAGCCCGGCGTTGCCTGGGTATTTGGAGGTGTATGTTGAACAAAAAAAAAAAAAAAAGAAAAAAAAAGCGGTCTATTTTTTAAACTTTGACCCCTATTATGACTCCTTAAAATTTATTGTTTTGGGCTCAAATCAAGTTATTCAGTTAGATCCATGTCAAAGGAACCTATATCTAAAATTTCAAGTGTTTAGACCAAAAATTGTCGGAGGAGTTTGGTAGAGTCCTCATAAGTCAAATCGTTGAACTTTGACCCCTTAATCGCCAAATTTCTGTCCGAAAACCGATCACATCGATTTTCCCAAATCTCAGTACCCTGTATATCAAATTTTGAGTCTGTAGACTGAAAATTGACAGAGTTATTGCGTGTAGAAATGTACACACAGACAGACACTTTCACTTTTCTAGATATATAGATTGAACATTTTCCTTGGCAAGACGTTAAACTGCATCCATTTTGTTTGTATTAACACTTTAACATACTAATGTGTATCTAATACTTTTACAGAAAAATAAATAAATAAATAGCCCCCCCCCCCCCCAAAAAAAAATCAAAAGAAAAACAAATCACCTTTTGAAAACATTTCCTTTGTATATATTTTTTTTTACAAATTCTTTATTATACGAATAGTGAGGATTCATTTTTTCATGTTTGAGTGATCCGTCAATGATTTTTCATTTTAATATACTTTCATAGAAATGTTTCTGTTATGTCAAAAGAAAAAAACTATTTTCTTTTCGTCACAAGTGGCATGCTCATACATCAATTCCATAGCTAATATAACATACTGACCCAACGGGTCACGGGTAGTCTAGTATATATATATATATATATATATATATATATATATATATATATATATATATATATATATATATATATATATATATATAGTAATTTATAAAATATATATGGCGATTAAGCTACACTGAATATTCTGCGTTTCATCCAACTATAGGATTCGTCAGGCTTATGCACAATAAACCTGACGAATCCTATAGTTGGATGAAACGCAGAATATTCAGTGTAGCTTAATCGCCATATATATTTTATAAATTACTAACTAGCTCTACCTACGTAGTGAGCACTTTTGAAGTAAATACTTAAAGTTTACGCATAAATCTATACTTTCGTATATTAAATTTATGTGAATAAATGAAGTATATATATATATATATATATATATATATATATATATATATATATATATATATTGAAAATTGTCACTAAACTGCATCCGTTTTGTTTGTATTAACATTTTAACATACTAATGTGTAACTAATACTTTTACTAAAAAGAAAAATAAATTTTAAAAAATCAAAAGAAAAAAAATCACCTTTTGAAAACATTTCCTTTGTATATTTTTTTTTATACAAATTCTTTTCGCATGCTTATTTTAAGGTGCGCATAAATTACAATTGACTTTCTTTTACTTTTATCTTATGCACATTAGTTTCTTTCTAATTTACCGAAAGTTTCCTATTCTTTTTGCTTTGTTTTAAATTAACACGAAAACAAAAATTTCTCTTTTATTTTAATGGGTACATATTACATGTATATTTATTTATATGTAAGCGTTTCTGGAACGAGACTACATCAAAATTAAATGGCTTTCTTTTTCACATAGCCATCCGTTTATGAGGTAAAAATAAAAATACATTTCTTTTATTTCTTTTCTACACAATTTTTTTTGACATTTGAACAAAATTAAAAATGGTTTCTTTTACATGCTCAAATTTTAAGATCCAAATGACTTGTTTTTATTATGTATAATCTATAATATAAATCTCACCTGTCTGTTTAAATGTATGTATGTATGTATGTCTAACACTTTCGACAGAGCCGACGGATTTTCACAAGATCGGTATCGTTATGAAGTTCAACCCTTCAGACGACAAATATCGAAAAAGTGGCTAAAAACATTACTTCCTTCACCCTCAACTGGCCACTTTTCTACAAGTAAGGGTGGCTTTTTTCGGCAATATTTTCAAAAGTGATCCCTTCTTTTCGACTGACTAGCCTTAATTTAAGCCTTTGTCACTTATGTTTGGCGATGGGCGCAACAGCAAAGACGTCACTTTTTTTTCACGTTCTTTACTTCCTTCACGGTATGGGTTAGAGCCTGCCTGCCTACTACCACTTCTTTTTTTGTCCTCAACACAACTCCAAGCACCCAAGCAACACCGGACACCTAGGCTAGTTGAATATAAACATATATATTTATTTTTGAACAGTATTAAAAATGAACCAAAAGGACTTCCCCATTATATAAAAAAATAGGAGGGGGTGTAATATTTTTGACTTATGGGGTATGGCCTTTCACAATTGGGAAATTTTATTTATAAACGCTGCTGCTAGGAACTGACGAATCAAATTAATTTATATTCTGTTATCAATCAATCAGAAATCAAAATTGCTTCATAAAAATTACATCGCAACTTTATAATATATCAAAATCGATAGAACATTAACTCTATGATAATATATACGAAATTTGAAAGAGTTAAAATATATTTAAGCGTACTTTACGACCGGGCTTTGCCGGGCGTTCGTGCTAGCTTAGATAAATATTTTTGTAGTTTTAACAAAAAAAGCTACAATTATATCAGAGCGTCTCCATTTACACTGAACATCTACAGAATGCCAACATCAATATATTACATATGAGTCCTTTGTGGAATTTCCACAGGTCTCGCTAGTTAAAAACAATTAAAATAATATTACTCCAAAATTCAAATTATACAAATGAACTCGTGATGGAGCCACTTAATAAAAACATGTAGTCACAACTTTCTTTTTTTTTTTATTTAAAATTCTCGTTACACACAAGATCTCAGTAAAAAATTGTCTGTAAAAAGAGGACGCAAAAAACAGTTTTTTTTTTCTTTTTTTTTGCGTAAAAAACTATTAAACATATTTCGTTTCTATATTCGCATTTCACAATTTTAATTCTCCACGTGACGTCAGCATCGGTCGAGCATATTGGCTATTCAACCTACGAAGTCCATGTTGCCATTTTTTTGTTTTTTAATGGATTTTTTTTTTTTTTTTTTACTTTGCCAAATATGATGTAGTTTTGTCAATGGTTTGGGTGTTTTTTGTTTTTTTGCGGGGGGGGGGGATTTAATGCCGAATCTAGTTATTTTGGAGAAAAAAAGTTTTTATTCCGGTGTTTGTTTTGTAGAGGATTGTTTTTGTTTTTCATTTTGCAGAACATGATTGAGTTTTGCAAAGGGAAAGGAAGAAAAAAAAACATCTATGTTTGGTGTAGTCGGTCTTACTGGAATTGTTTGGCTAACCATCTCGTGAGGAGACTCTACTATCCGAGTCAGAACGGCTTTGGTGCAGATTGTGATACAGACCAGGAAAAAAGCTCAATACAACCAGGGTGAACTCTGTAGCAAGTACAACAACACCATGTGTGTGTCTTAAATCGATCTTATCTATATATAAAAGCCAAACGTCTGTGTGTATGTATGTTTGTTTGTAACGCTAAAACTATTGAAAGACTGAACCAAACTTGACAAATTTGGTATCATATCGAAGCCCCATCACCCGGATGACAAATATCGAAATTTCACGTCAAACGGACCACTAAAAGTGGGTCAACTGATCAGTTTTCTTCAAGGGGGGCCCCCAAAAAACCTGTCCTATATAGACACATTATGTTGTATATTACCTGTTCTCTTCTCCTTAAGGTAAAACAATTTCATATACATGCTGTAAATTACCTATGCTAGGTATAAAACATGAACAATACCAGTCCTAGGATAGATAAAACAAATAATACATAGAGATGAAAGATTCCTCTCCCCTAAGAATAAAACATATGTTCAATATCTGCTTTTATTTATTCATTGTTTATACGGTCCCGAGCAACGCCGGGTAGCCCTGCTAGTATCTATATATATAAAAGCGAAAATGTATGTGTGTATGTTTGTATGTTTGTGTGTCTGCTAAAAACTTTCGACAGACACAACAAAAATTCACAAACTTGGTCTCATATGAAAGCCCCACCTTCCGGACGACAAATATCGAAAAATTGCCCCAAAGTGACCATCAGAAGTGCGTCAACTGATCGATTTTCTGCAGGGGGGGGGGACAAAAAAGTGACATTTTAATGTTAAACATTACATATTTTTAAATCGATTTACCCCCAAAAATACGGCCGCCATGTCTTCTACATAAAGTATACACGCGGCCGTTTATTTTGGGTCAACTTGTATTTAAAACCCACTGAATCATGTCACGTGATCTTGACGTCAGCAACCTCTAATGGCGGTCTTAATTTACAATTTTAAAATGTTGTTATCGGTAAAAAAAAAATTAATTAAAACTAAACTATGAACTTCTACGCTATGGCAATGTTACCAAAGTTATTACCACATTCAAAATAGTTAGACTCGATAGTTAAATGAAAAATAATAAGCCAAACATGTGAAGTAAAAAAAAAATACGCTTACAAAAAATATTAACGAACGAAGTTTTTAAAAATAAAAACAGCCAGACGCCATTTTCCAGTCTTTAGAGTAAGGCAGACGAAGAGAGAGAGAGAGAGAGAGAGAGAGAGAGAGAGAGAGAGAGAGAGAGAGAGAGAGATTCGACAGGGGGGAGGGTCAACGCATGCGTCAGATGACGTCATGACGTCGTAACCGGATTTACTTTAAATAGTTGATAAACCGAACAAACTTTATATACGCCACTTTAGCGTAGGTAGTTAAGGGTTGGTTCATTATCTAAACGTTTTGTGTTCGAATCGTGGTGTGAGATGTCTCTTTTTTTTTTTTTTTTTTTTTGATTTTTTACATTTAAATATTGAACCCTGTATTATTTAAGCCATTTTTCACGTAACGTTCGTTCGTTTTTCTGTTTTAATTTGTGTTTTACCCCCCCCCCCCGCTTAATTAAAACGTTGTTTTCTTTTCTTACTTCGCTTATAACAATGCTTACATCGTCATTGTCGTCGTCGTAACGCTCGACGACTTTCAAACATCTTTCACTTCTGGCTAGCCGATTTTATTTTCAAACTTCGCCTCAGGGGTTCGGCTTCGATCCTACTCCCCCCCCGTTTCATTTTTATTTAACATCACACACCCCTACAAACACCCGGGCAACGCCGGGTACTCCTCACTAGTCTATATATAAAAGCGAAAATGTATGTATGTATGTATGTATGTGTGTGTGTGTGTGTTCGCTTTTTCTGTATGCCTACAAAAGGCTTTTTTCAGAGAAGCGGTCGCTCGCTTCACAACTTTTTAAAACTTTTTATATCACATATAAATCGTAACATCTCACAGTTAACAACGAAGCTCGCCTGTCTATTTAATTTGCTCGATTTCGGGAAGATAAATATTCAACATTTGTCGCTCGCCGCATGTGGGTTAGTCTTTTTCCTATAACATCTTGGAGGTTAAAAAAAAAAAAAAAAAAAAAACAGCGTTCAGCAGTAAATGAAAACTTGACCTCATTAACTCATTAAAACGGGCACCTGCCAAATCCAAGTAATTAAATAAATTCAAACGTGTTTCCGTTAGCATCTCGCGGTGGGGCAATGGTTAACGTCGCACTTTTTTTTTCACACTTTAATTTACAACTTTGCCTCAAGGGTTCGGGTTCGATCCTCATACTTTTTTTTTAAACCCCCCAACCGCCGGAGTTTCCACACACACCTCCAACCACCCGGGCAACGCCGGATATCCCTCGCTAGTATTTGTGAAAACAAAAAAGATGTTAATCAGATATGCGCTTAATCTCACCTGTCGATTAAGTCGGTAGAAAGAAATTAACCTATTTTTTTTTTGTCGGCAGGTGTTGCAAATAACTTACAAAAAAATAAAACTCAGCAAAAATTATAGAATTCAAAATTTAAAGTGGATCTTCACTTACATATATATATATATATATATATATATATATATATATATATATACGAGGGGCGTGCAATAAGTAATGCCCCTTACCCACTTCCATTAGCAGTAGAACAACGAAATTTGGCACAGTTATTAGTCTTTCTCTACTTACGAAACACCCAGAGTTATGCATTTCTCCCATCGTTTGATGCAGCTCTGGAGACCGTTTTTGTAGAACACTCCAGGTTGGTCCTCAAACCACAACGTGACTTCAGAAACCAAGGCTGCATCATCTGGGAAACGCTTTCCTTTCAAAAACAAATTCATGGCTGGGAAGAGGTGAAAATCAGAAGGTGCAAGGTCAGGAGAGTAAGGAGGATGGGGAAGGATTTTATAACCACACGCCCCGTGCTTCTGATCTGGCGACATGAGAGTTGTGGACCGGAGCGGTGTCCTGCAGGAGGAGGGTACCTTTGCTGATCTTGCACCACCTCTTGATTTTGATAGCTTCCCTTAATTTCCTCAAAAATGAAGCATAATAGGCTCCTGTAATTAT
The DNA here is from genome assembly GCF_053919585.1 of Euprymna scolopes. Lineage (NCBI taxonomy): Eukaryota > Metazoa > Mollusca > Cephalopoda > Sepiida > Sepiolidae > Euprymna > Euprymna scolopes. The sequence goes on from NC_136522.1 coordinate 61,006,443, forward strand.
GGTACCCTTTGCCAGGAAATCTGTCATCACTACTCCGTCCTGATCCCAGAAGACTGTGAGCATGACCTTGCAAGCGGAGGGCTGCACCCTTCCCTTCTTTGGAGGTGGTGAATCCAAGTGCTTCTACTGCATTGACTGGGCTTTGGTCTCTGGATCGTAGTGATGGACCCAGGTTTCATCCTGTGTAATCAGTCTTTTGAAAAACTTTGACTCATCTTCTTGGCACATCTCCAAATTCATCCTCGAATACTCAATGCATTCTTGCTTCTGGAATGGTGTGAGCAACCTGGGAATCCATCTGGCAGACACCTTATGCATATGCAAATGCTCATGAATGATAGTTTCCACAGACCCTGTACTAATCTTGACATCTTGGGCCATTTGGCAAATAGTAATGCGCTGATCTTCCAAAATGGCAGCCCCAACTTGACGGACAGATGCCTCATCAATGGCAGAAAGGGGACGACCAGGTCTGGGAGCTGTTTCCACAGACTTCCGGCCATGTTTGAATTCACGATTCCAGGGTTTATAAGATCATATGATGGGACATTATCACCATAAGTTTCTTTCATTTCATGACTCAGTTCAAACACCTGTAAAACAGAAACCACAATTAGTTCAGAGCTGTAATTTGCCACATAACCCGTAAGAGATAGAAATCATTGCACATGCAAAATTTCAGATCAGACAACTGGAAGTGGGTTAGGGGGCATTACTTATTGCACGCCCCTTGTGTGTATATATATATATATATATATATGAGACTCCTTCAGTCTTTGACAGACTATGGATACCCACCGTAGGGGTGCTTGCATGTGAAACGTTTGTGGCAGGAGGTGCGCAATTTCCAACCACACGTCTCCTGAATCGAGATTGTTAAATACTAGTGGCAAGTGGAGTGTATGTTCAGGACGACTGGGAACAAATGCCGATAAGCGGAGAGCAAATACAGCGCCTAGAATTCCCAAATGGTCACCCATCTGGTACTAACCAGGCTCAATGTTGCTTAACTCTGGTCATTTCATGGAGGATGCCTCCAGGGTAAATGTTTTTCACATGCTTCTCTTCCGTTAAGGTAATTTTCTTTAAACAATGTTCTATTGTCAAGAGTGTTTTTATTCAAGAAGTCTGAAGAAATGCTGGTTGTGAAAATTTTCAAATGCCATAATGCTTGAAATTGTCGAACTGGTATGGAAACAATTGTAACTTACAATGAAATACACTTTCTTTTGCTATCAACACCTTTTTTGAAGTTTTGATTTTGTTTATATATATATACTAGCATTTCAGTCCGGCGTTGCCCGGGTGTTTGGAGGTGTATGCTGAGCAAAAAAAAAAAAAGAGTAAATTTTTTTTTAATTTGACCCCTATTATGACCCCTTAAAATTTATAGTTTCGGGCTCAAATCACTTTATTAAGTTAGATCCAGGTTCAAGGAACCTATATCTAAAATTTCAAGTGTCTAGACCCAAAATTGTCGGAGGAGTTTGGTAGAGTTCTTAAAGGTCAAATCGTTGAAATTTGACCCCTTAACAGCCAAATTTCTGGCTGATACCCGTCACATCGACTTTCCCAAATCTCAGTACCCGGTATTTCAAATTTTGAGTCTATAGACTAAAAATTGACAGAGTTATAGCGTAGGGAAATGTACACAGACAGACAGACACGTTCATTTTTATAGATTTATTGATATATATATATATATATATATATATATATATATATATATGACATGACAAAAGTAAAGATCTTTGTAAATAAAAAGACAAACGGCTTGAGCACTATAAAAGTGGTGGACGAATGTTTGTTTGAAATAGTTTTTTTGATTGATTGATTGGTTGGTTTTACGGCATATCAACCTATGTGGTCATTTAATGCCGGAGTCCTTTTTTTTTTTTTTTTTAAACTTTTTTTATTGGGAGGGGGGGGGGGGAATGACTTTTTCAGCCTTTCCTCCCTTTTTTTATAAAATTGAACTAAGAAATTAAATGTTGTATTTATACATGGATGTGTATATTTGGATGACTTTAAATTTCCTTAAATTTTCTTATATAAATTTACTTTACGGTATGCTAGAATATTTGCTGAGTTGACCTTTTCAAAAAGGTCTTCCATATTGCTTTCTGTATAATATAATTTTCTAGTTGGGGCAAGGTCATCACACCCAACTAGGATATGTTTTACTGTGAGTGTCTCCTGGCATGGGATGCACTCTGGCGCCGATTCTCCATTTAGTATATAAGAATGAGTAAAGTTGGTGTTCCCTTATGCGCAGCCGAGTCAGTATCACATCTTCTCGGCGTGATCTCTTGATGTCCGGACATCGTTCCTTAAGTTCAGGTTTGATTGAGTATAATTTGTTGCCCTCTTGCTGACTCCACCGCAGTTGCCATTTTTCCTGTATGTATGCTTTTATCTGGGGTCTAAGATCAGTATGTGGAATCTTAAAATTGTCAGTTGGAAGGTGAGAAGATCTTTTTGCAGCTGTATCTGCCCTGTCATTGCCTTTGATCCCCACATGGCTGGGGATCCAGACAAGAATAATGTTTTTAGTAGTTGAAAGGATATTGATTTTTTCTATTAATTTTGTTGTTAGTGGATTTTCTTGTTTTTGATTTTGTATAGATAATAGGACTGATAGAGAATCTGTGAGAATGATGAAGTTTTTGGTGGTTTCTTCTGAAATTATGTTGAGTGCTAGATCGATAGCTATAGTCTCTGCAGTGAATATAGATGCTTCATTTTGAAGATTTCTCTTCATTGTGGTTTTATGGTACGTTGCTGCACATCCAGTGTGATTGTTGCTTTTAGACCCGTCTGTGTAGATAAAGGTGTAGTCTGAATATTGTAATTTTAAATGTTGAAGTTCGTCGTGGTATTCAATAGGGTTTGTGGTAGATTTGGACTTTTTGTTTAGGTTGAGTTTTATTTCAACTTGTTTCATGGTCCATGGGGGTGTTTTAGGCAGTATGAAGTTGTGAATGCTGGAGATTGGAATTTTCGATTCTTCAATGCTTTCCTTCATTCGGAGCCCGAACGTTTTGATAGTTTTTCTTCTCATGTTAAAGAGTTCTTCATATTTAGGATAGAAGGTACATTGGTATGCAGGGTTGTTTGGGCAAGACTTCAGTTTCAGTAAATATTGAAGGGCTAACTTTTCTCGCCTTAGATCTAGTGGGGGTTCGTGTGCTTCCGTGTATAGACTGTTCACGGGGGAAGTTCTGTATGCTCCTAGGGCCAATCTTAGGCCAGTATGGTGAATAGGGTCTAGGCTTTTTATATATGATGTTCGGGTTGATCCATATATGAAACAACCGTAGTCTAGCTTTGAGCGGACTAGTGCTCTGTAAAGTTTAAGGAGTGTTTCCCTGTCTGCACCCCAATCGGTATGTGCTACCACTCTCAAAAGATTTACAGCTTTGTTACATTTTTTTTTCAGATAGTTTATGTGTGGGATGAATGTTAACTTTTTGTCAAATAAAATCCCTAAGAATTTGTACTGGTCAGTAACTGGTATGGGAATTCCTTCCATGGTTAGGACAGGATCATTATGCATGTTCTTTAGTTTGCAGAAATGCATGCATTTCGTTTTTCTTTTGGAGAATCTAAATCCATTCTCTTCCGTCCATCTCATTACTTTGTTTAAGCACAATTGAAGCTTCCTTTCTATTATAGATATATATCTAGATCTACAGCATATTAGGAAGTCATCCACATATAGGGAGCAATCTACCCCAGGGTTAAGGTTTTTTACAATGTTGTTAATTCGGATACTGAACAGGGTCACTGACAGTATACTCCCTTGAGGTACTCCATTCTCTTGTTCTTTCAAGTCCGAGAGAGCTGTGCCAACCTTTATTCTGAACCGTCTATTTTTTAAAAAATTTTCAATAAAAATTGGCATTCTGCCTTTTAGTCCAAGCGCCTTCAGATCCCTTGTAACACCGTACTTCCACACAGTATCGTAGGCTTTTTCCATGTCAAAAAACACTGCTGTTAAATGTTCTTTCCTTACAAAGGCTTCTCTGATGAAGGTTTCAAGTCTGACTATGTGGTCTATTGAACTTCGCTTTTTCCTGAATCCTGTTTGAAATTCTGTAATAAGATTCTGTTTCCAGGAACCAGATTAGTCTTTTATTTATAATCCTTTCCATGGTCTTACAAATGCAGCTTGTTAGAGCTATTGGCCTGAAATTCAATGGATCTGAGACGTTACTTGATTGGGATTGGATGTTTGAGTTTTCAGATTTGGGGATTGGTATTATTGTGGCCTCTTTCCAGGTCTCGGGTACGTTTCCACTGGACCATATAATATTGAAAATTTCAAGTAGGTATTTCATTGAGGCTTCTGGAAGTTTTTTGAGGATTTCATATGGAATTTCATCGGGCCCTGTAGCTGTGTCATGGGATTTGGTTAGCGATTCTTTTAATTCAGGCAAGGTAAGAGGTTGGTTGTATTTTTCAGTATTTTGTGATTTAAATAGAATTTTCTTTTTCTCTTCCTTTTCTCTAATCTTTTTGAATTTCTCTGTTTGTCTGTCACATGATGAAATTTTTGATAAATTATCTGCCAGGTTATTGGAAATGTCTTTTTGATCGGTGTATATTTTGTTGCCTTTAGAGATGTGGGATATTGGTGTACTACTACACTTTCCTTCTATTTTCCTCATCATGTTCCAAACTGTTTTCGCCTTGGTATTCACATTAATTTGGATATATAATTTCTCCAGGTTGTTCTTTTGGATTCCTTTATGATTCGTCTGGCTTTTGCTCTGTTGTTTTTGAAGAAATCCAGATTTTCGCTTGTTGGATACTTTTCGAATTTTCTCAAGGCAGCTCGTCGAGCTCTGATGGCTTTTCTGCATTCTTTTGTGAACCAAGGTTTGTTGTGATTGTTGGTTTTGGTTGTTTTCGGTATGGTATTATTTGCTATGTTTGTCAGTGTTTTAATGAAGTAGTTCAAATGGTCATCTTCATCATTCTTTTCGATAATTAATTGGTTTTTGCACTGTTCCTGGAAGTCTTCCCAATCCGCTTTATGTAGGTTCCATTTGGGTGTTTTTTGTTCAGTGCTAGTACTTAGACTTTCCAGGATGATTGGGAAATGATCACTCCCACAGGTGTCATTGTGTACTTTCCAGTCATAGTCCATATATATGGAAGGATCACATAAGGTAAGGTCAATGGCGGTGAAAGTACCTGTTGCTGGGTACATATAGGTGTAGTTTTGATTATTAAGGAGGCATAGATTATTTTTATTTATTATGTTTTCTATTTCTTTTCCTTTTTTATTTGTTTCTTTACTTCCCCATATTACATTGTGACTGTTGAGATCTCCTAGTAGAAAAAAGGGTTTAGGGAGTTGTTTTATTAATTGAGTTATCTCAGTTTCGTTGATTGTATCTTTTGGAGGGATGTATATTGAGCAAAGTGTTATAGTTCTATGTAGAGTCACTGAAACTGCAATTGCTTGCAAGTTTGTGTTTATATTTATTTGTCTTTGAGGGACTTCATTCTTCACAAGTATTGATGTGCCTCCAGAAGCTCTGTCCGTATCTTTATTTATGTAGTTGTAAGATGTGTAGTGTTTTATGTTGATGGTATTATTTTCTTTCAGAAAGGTCTCCTGTAGACAGACAAGTGCTGGGCTCATATTTGTTATTAATAATGTGAGTTCATTTTGGTTTGCTTTTATCCCTCTGATATTCCATTGTAATATTTTGTTCATCATTTGGAATTGTGTTCAACTTCCATCGTCTCCAATCCCTCAAATCTATTTTCTGTCGGAGTCCCTGTTCGAGATATAGATCGGGATCTTTCTTTTCCTGTTTTTTTTTTTGTCTGGGGGGATTTTTGATTCTTTTCTGGCTTGTGATGTGTTTGATGGTTGTTCGGTTGTTTTTGTAGAAATGGTTTGTGGTTTTGTTTCTTTTTGTGGTTCAGTAGTGTCTTTACTTAATATTATCCTTGGATTGGTTGCAGACATTGCACTATTCATTTTCCTCATTTCTTCTAATAGTTCTTTCATTTCCTTTATTAGTTTGCTTAGGACATCAATTTTCTTGTCAGTTGTATCCGTTACATGTATATGACCATTTTGATTGTTGATTGGATTAGTTTTTTTTGTTGCATCTGCATATGTTTTAGTTTCGATGATTTTCCTGGCCTCTGGGTAGGATATATTCTTTATATGTTTTAGTTTGGTCACTTCTTTTTCTCTTTTCCATATTTCGCAATATCTAGAGCCAGCGCCATGGTTTCCCAGGCAGTTGGCACACTTGAAATCTTTTCTGCAGTCAATGTGTGGGCCACTTTCTCCACATCTTCCACACACTGGTAATCGTGTGCACCGATCTTGATGGTGTCCAAACTTCTGGCACTTGAAGCATTGGAGGGGGTTTGGAATATAAATTTCTACATTTATTTTCATATATCCGACTTTCACTTCTTTGGGTATGGTGAGGGAATCGAAAGTTAGTATATATGTATTGGTATCGATTTTCTCACCGTTTTTTTTAATTTGAACTCTGCGAACATCTAACACATTCTGTTTCTGTAAGTTTGTCCGGATTTCTTCCAAGGGACAAAGTGCAAGTTCGTGGCTTTTCACTACTCCTTTGCAGGTATTTAGGGTTGGATGTCTGTAGCATTTGACTTTGATGTTTTCAAATAATTTTAGTTTCAATATTTCTTTAGTTTGTTCTTCGTTATGGGTTTCTATTAGTAGGCTGCCGTTAAATTGTTTTTTAATAGACTTTGGTTTTAGAGTTTTAAGATTTTTTTCAATTTTAAAAGGTGATAGTTTGCTCAAAGGAGTTTCCTCCATTGATTCTATTACTACGAATGTTGAGTTCCTTGGTTTTATCGTCTCTTCGTCAGAGCTACTGATGTCAGAGACATCAGAGTGGGTTCTCTTTGGGTGGTTGGGTGGTTTTTGGGAGGAATAAGCCATATATTTTGTTTTCTTTTTTCGTCATCTTTGTTCCCCACCCACCTCGGAGTCCTATTTGGGAAGAGCCTGGGGGGAAACCCATTCGCCCAGCCTCTACAGGGATACAATGATGATATAACCGACTTTGGTGGTATCATAATGATTATCTGTTCTCTCTTGATATTGCTATGGGATCTGTAGCAATCCTGAGGGGTTTATAGCCTCGTCATCGATATTCACACCTAATCGATTGACCCTCAGCCACCGCTTTCCATCATATATTAGGGAGTAGGGTTATTTGTGGGAGAGGGGGGATGTTGTATTAGTAGTGGGTTTTTGGAATGGGCAATATATGGTGGGGCTTGGCGTGACTGGCCGATTGGTCGGATCGGGCCTCTCCGACCGCCCGTCTAATCGAAGTAAGGGCCAAAGTAATGTGTTGCGGTGCCTAAACTTCTATGTATCCTGGTTTAGGTTCGCTCAATCACCAGGATCACGTCCTAAGACTTTACGGGTAGCAACCCACGGCTAACTGGTTGCCCCATTGAGGGATTTTTACCCTCTGCAGGGGGACAGTCGGTTTGTTCTCATGCCCTACCGACAGGGCAAAAAAATAAATAAATAAATAGATAATTTAATAGAATATATTTGTTTTCTTTTTCTTTCTTTTTTTATTGTTTCTTTTCCTTTTTAAAATCTGTTTCTATTCAACCCATAGTTGGGACCCTAACAGGTACTACCACTCCGGGTCAGGGTGGACCTGGGAGCAATGGCAATTAAGAGGTGGCTCCACACTCCCCAAGCCCGTAAGCTGGACCTCACCATCGGATGTAGTTTAAGGTCATATCCAGGACCGGGAGTAAGGTAGGAAAAAATAAAATAAAAAGGGGGGGGGGGAATAGGCTGTTGTTTTTGTTTTTGGTTTTGCAGAACATAATTAAGTTTTACAAAAAAGATCAGAAAACAAAAAAACGTCAATGTAGGTGCATTTCGTCTCAGGAAGCCACAGGGCAGCCTGATCTGGTAGCACCAGTGTTTGAAATAGATATTTGTTGAAGTCATTTGCCGGCACAATACAACGCGATGGTTCTAGGTTCAATTCTTGGCTAGGGAAAGATGCTAGTCTAGCCGCACTGATGAGTTTTGAAACAGTACTATATATATATATATATATATATATATATATATATATATATATATACACACACACACACACACACACACACACACGCCTACCTCCTGTCTCTCTGCTTACATCACCGACGATGACAGAAATTACATTTCATGAAAGTTATTCAACGCATGAATGATTCATGAAAATATTTTTAAACAGTCTACAAGAATGTCATCATCATTAAGTTTAATGGCCGTTTTACATGCTGGCATGTGTTGGACAGCTTTTAGAAACTTACTGCCAAGCTAACCTATCTCTGTCTGGCCAGATCTTTACTTATCCCCTCTTTCTCCCAAATCCATCCTTATTCGATCGATCGATGCCTCCGTTCAGTTTCAAGAGACAATGGATACCCCTGGTAAGGGTAGCTGCGTATGCAACTGTGAGGCAAGAGTTGCACAATACACAACCACACCTCTCCTGAATCGGCACTGCTGGAGTCAAGTGGACAGGAAAAGTGCTAGACGACTGGAAACAATGCCGAGATAGGCGGAGAGCACATACAGCACCTGGAATTCCCAAATGGTCGCCCATTTTAGTACTGACCAGGCTCAACGTTGCTTAACTTTGGTTATCTGACAGGAACCGGTGTGTCAACGTGATTATGCCATATTACTCCCATATAAACATGCAGAAATTTAAATGTAGCGTGAATAAACACTTTCATGCTCAACTCCTTACAAAGGTCGCCCCATTACAAATCTTACCCCTATCACAGTAATCCTATATTGTAGATAGTAGGAATATTGATGATGCACAGACTATCATGTCGGTGCAAAAATTTCTGCAGAGTTCAACAAGATACAGCTGATATGGCCGGAGGTTACATCAACCGAAACGTTGTGAAATAATAGTCAAGATGAGAACAGTAGTCCAAATTCAAATAATACAAACTAGAAGGGAGACCCGACGTTGTCCGGGATCGAATAAGGATTAACAAAAAAGTCGATAAAAAAAGTCACCCATGTTTTAATCAAACTGGTTGATTGCACTACTTGCACCCCCCCCGCCACCCCGCAACATTCCGAGAGGAAGTTTCACATGCCTCCCGACATTAACTTTGTCCACAATACATTGTAGAGAATCTTTTATAAAATTTTATGTAAATAATGGATTCACTTGAAGTTTAAAATGCAAAAGTCAAGTATCATCGTTCAATTGTGCTCTAAACAGAAACATTCACTTTAAATGCGCCTCTGTTTTATCAAAGAACCAACTTTTGATTTTATGAAATTATTTTTACATAATGACTTGAATTAAAGTTAAACGTGCAAAAGTCAAGTATCATAGTTCAATTGTGCTCTAAAAAGAAACATTCATCTGTCTTATAAAAGAATCCACAGTTGATTTCATCGGCTGGACCTTTCTGCTTGTGCGGTGATAAAATTCTAAAATGCACTTGTGGTGTCAGGTTGTATAAGAGTTAACTTTGATCAGCCGTTTCAGAGTCTATATGGAACGACTACAGACAAAATTCCTTTTATGTAATAGTAGAGTTGACACACTGGTTCTCATTAGATCGCCGAAGTTAAGCAACATTGAGCCTGGTCAGGACCAGATGGGTGATAATTCAGAAATACTAGGTGTAGGAGGATGTTGACACCTCCCTGCAAGAACTGCAAAAACGAAGTCGTCGTTTCCTCTAACCACGGTATACATACGACTAAGGACCACTTGCGCATTTGATATTCTTTAGACATTTCCCCGCTTTAGGATAAGCTGGTTCAACCCACCTACGGTGGACACTGCTGTTTTTTTTTTTTTTTATTATGTGTACGATATGCTGAATATGTAATACATAAAATTGTCACCAAAAAAAAAACAAAACAAAAAAAAAGAAACAGTCCAGCTTTATTTTAAAACTTTTATTGAAAAAAAAAAAAAAATCAATTCAGGTAACTTCACATCTATTCAATGTAGCCGCCTTCAGCCTCAATCACCACCTCGATACGGGTCTGGAACTATGAGCATGTCTTTCTCCACAAGCGTCGGCGAGAGCTCAACGAATATTCAGCAGGTGGTGACAATCAGGCTGATTTTGGTGTTGTGAAACATCATGTTGGTAATGTTCTCGACATATGACCAAACAAAGTAGTCCGGTGGGTTCAGGTTGGGGAGAAGGATATAAAACCGTAGTATTCCTTCAGAAGCCAAGCCTGAGTTTCTTTGGACTTGTGGGCCGGCGCAAAGTCCTGCTGTCACACTCAGGGTCTGCTAGTGGCCGTAACAGTGATTGCATCAGGGGATCACTACACTCTTCATCACATCCAGGTACACTTTGGTGTTGACTTTCAAGCTGACTTCGAAGATGTGAGGTGGCATGATGTGGTCCTCACTTGAAACCACACCAAAGACAATAACCATGGATCGTCCGATGTGTTAAGCTGTTGAGCATGAATTCTACAGCGGCACGTCTCCAATCTCGCTTGTTGAACACTGTGCCACTTTCAGACATGACAGAAGGCTCCTATTGCTCTTGGGATTTGTACACAACTGGCTAATAGATGGTCTGCAACAACAGGAAAAAAAGAAAAGAAAAAAAAAAAGAAAAGAAAACCGGGTTTTCATCAAACTGAAATGGAAGCATGTCTTTTCTATGGCGACAATTTTATCGTTCCACCCTGTAGTTTTAATGGAAAACTCTCATCCATTCTTTCAACATGACCATACCACCGAAGTCTCCTGCTTTGTATACATCTCTCTATACTGTCCAGATTTAATCTGCCTTTGAGGTCATCAGGACTAAGTCATTAAGGCTCACATCACACATCTATCATACTATTCTTATATCATTTCTCTTCATGCAACGCATGTCCTCAACTCTCACATGCCAAATTTCATGTATACACATGATGATATACTCTTCCCTTAGTTTGTGAACTGATGCTATTAACTCAACTGTCCTACATCTACTTACCAAAAACCTCATCTATTCTTTTGTGACCAAACCAACAAAGTCTTCTGTTCAGCACGCATCTCCCTATACTGTTCAGATCTAATCTTCCTCTGGACTCATCAGATCTATGCTTTAAGATCTCTATTACACATCCATCATATGATCATTTGTATTAATTGCAATGATAGAACAAAATCCTGCCGTGCAGACAATACTAATCGAAAGCACTTTCAGATGTTTTGTAATCTCTGTAATAATTAAAAAATAAGAAATAGAAAAATAAAATAATAAAAACGGTTTTGTATTTTTTAGATGCGGATTGATAATTCACATTGGGATTCTCCGGACAATTCTTCTCATCTTGAGTGTTATTCGTGCAATGCTTTGGTCGATATAACCTCCAACTCTCTTCAAGCGTATCTTGTCTGACTCCGGAATCTTTCTGTTGAACTCAAGAATCTGCATGGAATTTTGAATGGAACCCTTTTAGTCCTCAAGGACCCATGGTGCAGTGTATAGAGCACCCAGTAAAATTCAGTTGTAAAAATTACATTCTTATGGAGGTTGAAGGTTCAAGCCTCACTGCAAGTGACACTCAAAAGTACAATTGCAAATTACTTAGGACTTCTACCCAATCATGTATGGGCTCCGTATTTATGAAAAGGATTAGGGGTGGAAAAAGGATGCCATAGAGGTCACAACAAAGAATACCTGAAATGAACAACGTTGGAAGTGTGTAGATTCTGACTCCATATAATTAAAGACAGACGAATATTGAAGGTTGAGAACCGATTTTATTTACTACTAACAACTTGTATTAGAAGAGGCAAAGTGTTCGTAGGATGGCATGTGATTTAACGAAGAATGGATTGTCTGATGGAGATATTTGACAATTTGTATTACGGTGAAATGTTCGTAGAATGTTTTCAGGTATGTACGATTTAACAAGGAATGAATGTTCGTAAAATGTTTGTAGGTATGTATGAATTGACAAGGAATGAATGTTTGTAAACGTAACTTATCTTTTGGACAATGGATGTGGTCGGTGATGCGTGTCCTGGCTTGTAACTGGAAAGCGGGTGACTTCTTTCATCAGCAGCTAGCAGCCCGGCGTCTTCGTCTTCTTTTTTCTCCTCCCCTCTTTGGTTTGTATGAATTAGGCAGTGTTTAGAATTGAAGGCGTTTGGCCCATAACATGAGAGCGTAATCGGCTTCAGTTCACTTGTGCCTTATTTCTTTTTCTTCATTATGTCTATTCAGGTTTGGTGACAGAATCCGTCCATACGTTCACTGACACAGCGGGGCAAGTTCTCTTCTCTTCATCTCTTTAGGTCGGGTGGGAGAATCTGTCTGTGCATTCACTGATGCAGCAGGGCGAATCTCCTCTTCCCTCCTTTTTGGTTCGCTCAAATCCCTCGTTTTATAGTGGCAAACTGGCTCCCAGTGACTGTGATATTTGAGGTGTTTATTTTAGGCGCAGAGCTCTGCCATTGGTCAATAATTATTTTGTGGTTATCTGATTTTTTTCTTCCCAAGCGGAAGCGATGCGTGGAGCCATGTGCAAAAGACGATTTTTCATTTTGTCTCTCATGGTGGATGCGTTAACATCCGGTTCGCTGCTAATTCTCATCATGTTCCCACACATGTCCACTCATTAAATCTTATCCTCAGGTGAACTTTGGGACTTGATAAGTGGGCACTTTTATTTAAAAAAAAATAATAAATAAAAAAGAACATTTGGGACCATTTTCCTTTTTTTTCTTTTTCTATTATTTGATGTACGTTAGTTTTTAATTTTTAAATTTATGCTTTCCTTTAAATTCTAGGGGACATTTGTTGGATAGCTTTGTGCCTAATTTATAAACTGAATTTAATTTTATTTGCAAATAGATAACTAAGTATAGTCTCTGTTCTATAAGATGGCGTTTGGTTCTTGATAAGCGGTGATGCTTAGTACAAAAAAAAAAAAAAAAATTCACTGAACTGGGTCAAACCAACTCGTCTTGGTAAAGGTAAAAGACCATTGGTGGGTGACCTAGAATGGCAGGAATGGTAGCTAAGGTAAATATGATAGTGCTAGGAAATCGCAGGATGAAGACAGAAAACATTCTTGGAAAATTTCCAACAAATGACTAAATTACTTATATATATATATATTTTTTTTTTTTTAAAGAAGCAACAAAAAATAAACAACAAAAAAATAAATAAAAATAAAACAATGATTAAAACTATGTGTATGTGACCCTATTGGAATGGTGCCTAAATCATTAGAGCTGAAATTGGATAAATTAGAAATTGGTCAAAAAAGACGATGACATGAGCAAGGTCTGCCAAAAAATGGTAAAAAAGATGACGGCAATTATGATGCACTGATGATGCTGCTGCTACTGATGCTGGTGAGGAATCTAGTCATTTCTAGGGTTTAATTTGGAAAGGTCTCGATAATCTAACTGAAAACGTTTCTGTTGATCCATGTCTTGAGAAAATACAAAAAATATTCTTACAAAGGTCACACTCTGCTAAAGGAATTTGGTTTACGTCAATATATTTGTGTGAGAGGTCCTTGTGTGCATGTATGCATGCAATGAAGAATGTTATGGCATCACTTTTGACCCCAGGTCCATGGATTGAAACACAGGAAGAAATCAACAGAGGTCGAAGGGCATGATTTGGTTTGCCCGTTTAAGAACAAACCAAAAGACAAATTTCCGGTTATATATATATATTTTTATGGAAATCACTCTAGACAAGGTGTGAAGCCACTTGATGTAAGGAATTAACAAGAATGAAAGACAAGAGATGCTTATTAACATTAGTTTTAAAAAGACCAAGGCTGTAGGTAGAGGAGAAACAGTGAGCAGGAAGAGAGTGCCACAAAATCGCAGCTTTTGGGAAAAAGTTATTGGAATAGGAAGCTGTATTATAATGAGATATTAAAACAATGAATTGATGAAGACCACTAGACCAACAAGTCAAACGAGCTGGAACAAAGGAAGCAGGGAATAGATCAAACAAATGTGTGTGCGTGTGCGTGTGCGCGTGTGTGTGTGTGTGTACAAGTATTTGAGTATGCGTTTGTATGTGTGTAGAATTGAGTAAAGGCAAAAAAAAAAAAAAAAAAAAAAAAAAAAAAAAATGTCATGGCATTATTTCTGACCCGTGTTTGCAGATTAAGACACGGGAAGAAATCAACAGAGGTCAAAGGTTAATTTGGTTTGTCCATTTAAGGACAATAAGTGAAAGATGTGTACAATCACTCGGTAGAGGGTTTTCATAGTTTTGCCAAAAATAGATATCAGTTAACCGACTTGATAACGTTTAGAAATGGAATGAGAACGAAGGAATAGAATAAAACGGTAAAAAGTAATTAAAAGGGGAAATTTAAGAAAAGACCTAATTAGGCCATGGCATTTCGAAGCTAAATGCTTCTCATCAGAAGAGCAGTAGGGCCAGAATCATACAAAATGCAAGTAAAACTGGCTTAATAACGTTTAGAAATGAAATGAGAACGAAGGAATAGGATAAAAGGGTAAAAAGTAATTAAAAGTAGGTACAATATATTAAGGTAAAATTTGTTTTATATATATATATATATACCTACAATTATATAAATGCAACTTTGTGTGTGTGTGAGTTCGTTACTTATAGACTCCGAAACGCCTGAACAGGTTTTCTTTAAAATTTAAAGAACTTTAGTGTATAAGTATGGGCGAGATCTTAGTTAAGTTTGGTCTCAGAATATCCCTGATAATCGGTAATCAAAACTATTATTTCAATTTATCTATCATCGATAAAGCCATTTTTTCCATGTCGTCGCTTAGCAACAACGATAGAACAACAGGCCGTGAAAATACTACTGCGTGTAAGTTGATAGTGTGTTTTTTTTGGGTTTTTTCGCATGACGTGGTCTGCAGGTTCAAACCCTGCACGTAAATTTTTAAATATTTTTTTTTTTCATCAACTGCAAAGAAGTTCATATAAAATAATTTCATAAAAGAAACAGTAAATTCTCTAGAGTGGACTATGTTACTGCATGGAGGCATGTGAAGCTTCATCCAAGGCGATTTCACAGATTTCGATGACATTAAAAATATAGGAGTGTGAAATATTCGTTGATCATCATTCAATCCCAGGCAACGTCGGGTCTCTCTGCTAGTATATATAAGTCTAGCAGCCCGAGGGAAGAAACTATTAGAGTAGAAGACTTTTCGGCATCTAGGGACCGCAACAGTGAAGGGGTGTGATTTTGTTGCCTATCGGGTAAGTCGAGAGTATGCATGTTGACGGAGCACAAGTGCTGAATTCATCAAACCTAAGTGTGACAGATTAACGAAAATGTACCTATTTACTTGCTTCCCCATGAGGGCAGAGTTAGACACAAGGTCGGTTTTTAATGTGGGGAAAATCCAGCTCCCCAAAAAGGGACACTCAGGATAGAAACAAAAATAAAAATTGTACCAGTCATGAAGGATTTATTTTTCAAACTTAAACATGACAAACCGACAAAAATGCCATTTCAAACGCGACAGACCAACCGACAGATAGAAATGATCGGATGCATTGACTAAAACAAAAAGAATTTTAATTGGTCTTCATTTCATTAAACGGAAATGCTTTAAGTAACATTTCCTTTCACACAAAAGAAAAAAATGTCTACATGAACTTAAAATATCTTACGCTTGGCTGGTTGTACAGTTTAAAGTTCAAATTTATAAGCTTAATCATAAGTGTTCATATTTTTACATTCTTACAAAGAATGCAAAAATATTAACACTTATGAACAATTATGGAGGGGGGGGGGAAGCAGGTCTATACTCCCCCCCCCAAATGTTTGTATTTTTTTTTTAATTCTTCAAAAACAATTGATTATACAACAAGCCTTTCACATTGTTGTACCTATTTACTATGCCTCCCCACGGGACAGAGTTAGACACCAGGGTCGTTTTTTAACGTGGAGAAAAGGTACAAAAATAAAAATTGTCTCAGTCGTGAAGGATTTTTCCTCCACCGAAAGAGAACAAGAAATAGAAGTGCAGCATCTGAAGAACAGATACTACACTTTGATCTTGTTTATATATTTTATTGAGAAAGAAAAAATTGAACATAAAAAACGTACAAAAAATTCAATTCAACAAAATTAGGCACAAGGCCCTACAAGAAATTGGGAGGGGGAGGGTACAGGGTCTTTTTGACTATGTAACAGATGAGACTTTGAAGTCTTACTCTTGACTGGCAACATTTACCAAAATACCTCAATCACTCTGTGGATCCTAATCTAACTAATAACCCCAGCGTTCAATGTAAAATTTAACTATGTACAATTTGTATATTCATTTCTGTATGTTGTGTGTGCATTTTTTTTTTTTGTGTGTGTGTGTGTGTGTGTGTATGTGTGAGAAAATAAAGTTCGATTTCATTAGAAAGAGTTCTTGAATTAATTGGCATAAAATGTTAGTGGAGTGGGAAAAAACTACACTTTGATCTTGTCCCGAAGGCCAAGTAGCCACATTGTTGTAGAGCTGAATAGGAAAAGATAAAATTCAGGGTCCCAACTTACTATCACTAAATGTGGCCACACAAAAGAAGTCTGGAAACTTATTGAAGGCAACTCGTACGTCATCTCGATTACAGTCACAAAATGATGAGGTGTCAATTTGAATCTACAGCTCATCCTATTGCTTTTAATAGTTTACTACTCATCTGTCTGACCAGCTGAGCTAGACCAGAAACTAAACTAATTGAGATTAGAAGCTAGAGCATTGTTATATAAGCAGCCTGTGATGCGCATGGTCCTGGATATGACCTTAAACTTTATCCGATGGTGAGGCTCCAGCTTGCGGGCTTTGGAGAGTGTGGAGCCACCCTTTAATTACCATTGCTCCCAGGTCCACTCTGACCTTGAGTGGTAGTACCTGTTAGGGTTCCAACTATGGGTTAAATAGAAACAGACTTAAAAAAAAAACAAACAAACATATTCTATTAAAAATTTTTCTTCAAAATTTTTGGATTCAGCACTAAATAACTTGAAAAGGGTTGATATGCCGTAAAACAAAAACAACCAACCAATCCATATTTTTGTCATAAAATCGATGTGTTAGGTAATAATATGGTTAAAAGTTAAATAAGTCATTATCTATCTATCTATCTATCCGGTGATATTGTTAAAATAGTTTAGATTGGGAGTTATTTTTTTTTTTTTGAAGACGTTTACATAAATTAGCGAAGTTAAATAAACAAAATGACCTTCAACAGTTGTGTACGTGACAGAGGTCACACGTTAGGAGATGTGCGCTTTTGATGATGACATAATGGAACTGACAGGTCAAGAGGTCAAGAAGATTAGATTGAGGAGTTTTTGAGTTTGGTCATGAAAGTGAACAGCCGTATTTAAGTCCAACAAGTGGGGCTGAAAGAACAAGCAACGTAGACACATAATGCAGACTCCTTGTGAAGACCACTGAGACAGTTGAAATAAATTTATATTTTAAAAATATAAAGTGTTGTTCTGTGGTTTCACAAAAGAAAAAGCGAGTGTCTATAATCGTTTACGGTGTTGGCCGTTGCATGTTTCATCGCAGAGCCAAGAAGACAGAACTCCTTGGTAAAGAAAAGGTATGAAGTATATATCCTTCTTCTTAGAAAATATAACTTTATGTAAATACGAACTGTGTAATACCCCACTGTATAACATGTCTAGACGTCGTAGTTGATACGTAGCTATACAATGACACAGTCTATACGTCGATATCATCCTCCTCTCTATACAACAGATTGATTGTCTGCTCTAGTTGGGCACCCACCATGGTGCACCAAGAGGACACTTCACATGCCTTTCTTCAGTGACTCCGTCCACAATACATTGTAGTTGACATTGCACTGTAGAGAACTTACTGTTACATATATGTCTGGCTGGTGATCATCTAGCTGTATAAAATGGATAGTTATTTAATTTATGAATGAATACGAGACACTTTGTTTATAATAAATACTTCATTTATTTTACTATATACACTTCAACAAAATGACGGCGGTGGAGTTAGTGTCAGAGGGTGGGTCACAACTGTGTCGCGCTTCTGTCCGTCTGACCGTTGCTTTGCTTCGTTCTCCCTCTATTTGTTGGTATCACTTTGACCTGCTAACCTATTTTCTTGGCAGCTTGTTTATTGTACTTTTGCTTGTTTTTGGTCTGACCCATGACCGATTGACGTCATGGACACAGGTTCCTCCAAATCCCGGGATTTCCATTGTTTATTTTTGTTTGTCTGGATATAGCTTAGGTCATCTTTCCTGGGACCGACACATTGTTGCTTCGATTGCCTGGGATGTCCATTGTTACCCTGGACACACTGGCCGCCCGCACCTCTCCTTAACATTACTATTGATTTTATGAAATTATTTTTATAACAGCTTAAATTAAAGTTTAAATACAAAAGTCAATTATCATTGTTCAATTGTGCTCTAAGCACCCACCCAGTCTATCTGTGCCTAAATCTAAACACAGACTCCATGAACAAAGCTTCTTTTCCAGAACTATCCGCCTGTAGAACACTTATGCTGGTCTGCTTCCCATTTAAATACAACATGGTAGCCTTCAAATCCAATGTAAACACGTTCTTGTTGAACTGTCCACATAAATAACCAAATTCTACTTAATTTGCAAAATTAACGATTACTACCACCTTACATTCATTAACTTTTATGCATGAGTACTCTTTGGGTTTTGATAAGTGGTGAATCTCAAGTAAAAAAAAATAAAAAATAAAATAAACTCCTTTGACCAGGATATACATATAATTGGGGACTACTTGTGAATCTAATATTCCCTTAACACTTTCTCTTTTGGAGGAAGCTGGTTCGACCCACCTAGAGTGAATACTGCCGGCATCTATCTAATACCTAGCATTAAAATTTTACCAAAATTGAGATATCTGAAATTTTATAAAATTCTTTGCATAAAAGTGAATTCAACTAAATATAAACCACATTTCCCACCTTTACGCCTGGCAGCTGTTTTTGAAAATTCATAATTTGTAACTTCAGAACTAAATCCTATACATACAAATGTATAAATACTTTATTGTCACCGAAACTGAAATTGCTCATCTTCAAATCAATCGTCTTCTCTAGCTGGGGACCCATAATAGTGCACTGGGAGGAAGCTTCACAAGCCTCTCCACAGTGACTTAGTCTACAATACATTGTAGTCTACATTACACTGTAGAGAATCTACTGTTGATTTTATAAAAGTATTTTTATGTATAACGGCTTAAAGTTTAAAATGCAAACGTCAATTATCACTGTTCAATTATGCTCTAAACAGAAACATTTATTTTGAACGCACACCTCTGCTGGTGTAGAAATAAAACTTAAAATGCACTTGTTGGGTTGTATAAGATGTTAATTTGGGTCAAAACAGCAATAACATTTTTAGGTGTGTATGTTTGGGAGGAGGGGAGCAATACAGATGCATTAGCAAAAAAGATTGGAAGAACACTGTCTTGTTTGGAGTGAAAAAAAAAAACTTTTACAAAAGATTCAAAAATTTTAAAATGTGGTCCTAAATTGACACGATTCTCATTGCTCCCCCCCCCCTCATAAATCTGGCACCTTATTCTTAGTAAGTAATATCTCCTCCTTTTTAGGTGCGTATGTTATACAGATGCATTAATGAAAAGATTTGCTCAGAGATGTACCGGTGATCTCTTTTTGCACTGAGTTCTGCAGTTCTGAACGTTGTGCCTCAGAATTGTGTGAATGAACATGTATCATTGTCACATTTTCGGAGTTTCGTGATATTCCTAAGTTTTATGCATTCCCTAGTCCTAGTAGCCTCTGACTATTGCTAACGGTTTTATGACCATGGCTTAGAGAGAGAGAGAGAGAGAGAGAGAGAGAGAGAGAGAGAGAGAGAGAGAGAGGGAGAGAGAGAGAGAGAGAGGGGGGGCTTGGCTCTGTAATTATAAATACGGAATCTGCATGAATTAAAATATATTTAAGCGTATTTTATGACCAGGCAAGCCCCCCCCCTCCCTAGTTTCTAGGATCAGTGTAGACAAAAAAAAAAGAAAACCGACTAAGGGAGATAACTCTCGTTAATTAGCTTGGCAGCTTTTATTTATTGTTAACGGTTTTATTATCATGGCTTAAAAGAAAAAGAAAAGTTAATTTTTGAGTATTTTTGCAAAACTGGATAAGTTGTACCCTTTCTACTGTTTTAAAATTATGTAAAAAATATTCATTAACGACTCTCGGGCATGTATACTAGTTGTTTCGGTCGGGTAGAAATGGGGATGGGGACTATGCAACAGAATTTGGCAATGATGTGGCAGAACGAGTCACTTCAGCCAACTGAACCAAAAAAAAAAAAAAAAAAAAAAAAAAAGGCGTATAACTTGTGATAGACCAATGATTCGGTGGACTCGATTCAAATCGTTTCACTAATGCACCGGTATGACACACCCTTCCCTCTCCCAACATACACACTTAAAAACGGTTTTCATTAACTGAGTGTTTCGGCATATATCGGCGATTTACGTAAACCGCCAGAATACGCAACCTTCCTTCACATTTAAAAAAAAAAAAAAAAAACCCAAAAAAATAACAAAAACAGCCATTCTCTGCACAATTCAAATTTTTGCTTGTCATGCAAACAGAGGGGAGGGGAGGGGCGTGGTCATCTAAGGCAATTCTAGTCAAAGTTTAATTGTGAAAAACTAGCTTCAAGTTATTTGAAAACTAAATAAAATTGGCGTATATGTTAATAAGGCCAACCTAAAATGTAAAAAAAAAAAAAAAAAAAGTGGACACACACTTCCTGCCTCCCACCTCTTCTGTTCCCTGCCATTGGCATTTTAGTCTTCTGAATCCTGATGATGACGTTATATTCTTGTGCATTGCATTATTTCAAAGGGGACTAGAGTTACTATCAATAAATGTGGCCATACAAAAGAAGTCTGGAAACTTATTGAAGGCACCTCGTCCGTCATCTAGATTACAGTCACAAAATGATGAGGTGTCAATTTCAATCTACAGCTCATCCTATTGCTTTTAATAGTTTAGTACTCATCTGTCTGACCAGTTGAGCTAGACCAGAAACTGAACTAATTGAGATTAGAAGTTGTTATATAAGCAGCCTGTGGAGCCACCCTTGAATTACCATTTCTCCCAGGTCCACTCTGACCAATGGGAATAAATTGGGAAAGCTCCATGTTTTGACAAGTTAGGGTCCCAACTATGGGTTAAATAGAAACTGCTTTGAAAACAACAAATATATTCTGTTAAAAAGTTTTTCTTCAGAATAACTGGATTTGGCATTAAATAACCTGAAAAGGGTTGATATGCCGTAAAACAAAAACAACCAACCAACAATTAAATGGGCAAATCCATTCTCTGGGTTCTGATTGGTTGTTAGTGCCTGAGTGAATACTCTATTATATAAATATTGTTTCATCCATTATTTAAAAGAGTTTATTTATTTAAAAGAGTTCAATTTGAGGCAAGGGGAAATTTTACAGAACTTTTTGCAAAGTTTTCGAAAAATCAAAATGTATATATATATATATATATATTCCGGTAATTAAAAGTTCCTGTTGTGTGTGTATATATATATATATATATATATATATATATATATATATATATATATATACACATACATATACACACACACACACTACAGGAAGCTTTAATTACCGGAACAATAATTGAATTAATTGATATTTTCCTTAACGAACACTTATTTTGGGGATGGCGGGTGGGGGATGACAAATAGTTTTGGCAATAAATTAAAATTTTGAAAATTTTAAACAGTTTCCAGATAAAGATTTACATAATAGAATTTAAAACCGTCACTAGTGGAATAATATTTTTTAAAATTTTTCATAATTTAAAAAAAAAAAAAATAAAACAATGAATAATTTATTTACAAAGGATTACGTTCAATTTCAGAAAACATTTCGTGATTGTCTCCCCTTGTCCTAAATTAAACTCTTCAAAAATGAAATCCCAAAACAGCTTAAATGCAGAAGTGTATATATATATTTTTTTTTCTCAGTCAAAATTTCTTCTCCCTCATACGAATCAGTTAAATTTTATCAAGTTGCTTGTCATGTAGTGGAGGAGGGGGAGCAACATATCCATATAAGGCAATTCTGATCTGAGATCTAATTGTGAAAGACTGGACTCAAGTTATTTGAAAACGAAATAAAAATGGCTGTATATGTTATTAATAAGGCCAACCTAAAAATGGAAGAAAAAAAAAAAAAAAAAAAGTGGACACACAGTTTCCCCCATCCCTTCCGCTCCCCCAAAAAGACAGCAACTGTCTTGAACACTAGGATTGGTTTGGAATTCAGAGAAAACCTTTAGAAGGTGGGTGGGGGGGTGAGAGGGTGTTGATTTGGGAAACTGACAAATATTGAAGGTCAGATGAGGTCAAAATGATTTGACAAGGAGGGGGGGAGAACATGTGAGAGAATAGATAAATCTATAGAATGTGTAGGCCTGTCTTCTAATGCTAGCAGATTATACTGTTTCCTCTTGGAGCAACATGTAGTATCTGTTCTGATACTACTTTTCTGCTTTCTTAAAAACAAATTGGTTAATTCAAATCCGAGATATTTAAATTTTTTCTAGCCATATTATGTTCGACAAAAAACAGACAAAGAAAAACAAACAAAAAACTAACATGCTTCAAAGGCTTTAAAATTTGGGAAATATTTATTAATCGATATCTAATACCTTTTTTTATACGGCATAATCACGTTAACACACCGATTCTCATTAGATCACCAAAGTTAGTCAATGTTGAGTCTGGTCAATACCAGATGGGTGACTGCTTGGGAATACCAGGCGCTGTACGTAGGAGAACGTCAACACGTCCCTACAATATCTGCAAGAATATAACGTCATCATCAGGATCAGTGAATCTCTCTACAAGGGCTTCATTTCTAGAGCAAAAGCTCTTGACATCGCCAAGGCTTTTGATAGAGTATAGTGTTAAGGCCTACTTCACAAGATCGCCAGCTATGGAATAGCTGGAAATGTCCTCGCAATCATTAAATCCTTCCTCACTCTGATAGGCAGAAATCAGAAACTCATAGTATTAATGCTGGCATCACTCAAAGTTCTATCCTGGGCCCCCGTAGACATTTATGCAGATGACACCACAATCTATGGCAACACTTCAAAGGCCAGTAAAGACAAAGATCTTTCTGATTCTCTCTCTTCTGATCTTGAGAACATGGTGCAGTGGGGAAAACGTGGCTGGTTAGTTTTAATGCATCGAAAACCAAGCTCTTCTCTTTTCGTCATAATAAGTGATCCTCATCATGCCCCAATTGGAATAAATGGCTCGACTTGGGGAAGCTCCATGTTTTGACAAACTTCTGAGACTGACCTTCACTCCCGATCTGAAATGGAATACATACATCAAATCTGTTGCCAAGAGAGCTGGTAAAATGGTTGGATTACTCTACTGCTCCAGAAGGTATCTCACTGCCGATGCAATCTTCTACCTGTATAAGAGCCAGATATACCCTAAAATGGAGTACTGTTGCCACATCTGAACAGGAGCTGTTCGGCACACGCTACCCTGCCATGATAGAGTTCAAAACTGGATTCAAAACCTAGTAGGTGATGCCCTTTTCTCTTTCCTGCAACCTCTTACCCACAGAAGAGACGTTGCGAGCCTGTCTCTGCTCTATGATTATTTTCATGGCAAGTGCTCGACTGAACTCCAATCTTTGTTCCCCCCCGGTGCCAAACTTTCACAAAAAACACTCGATTAGCTACAACCACTATATACGATTTCCACCCAGTCTCTATCTGTGCCTAAATCTAAAACACAGATTCCATGAACAAAGCTTCTTTCCCAGAACTATCCACCTGTGGAACACTGTTACACTGGTCTGCTTCTAATTTAAATACAACATGGTAGCCTTCAAATCCAATGTAAACAAGTTCTTGTTGAGCCGTCCACATAAATAATCAAATTCTACCTAATTTACACTATTAACGATTACTACACTACCATTTTAGATTTATTAATGCTTATCCTCGAGTAGTTTTTGGGTTTTGATAAGTGAGGAATCCCAAGTAAAAAAAAAAAAAAAAAAAAAAAAAATTCCCCTGACCAGGATATACATATAATTGGGGACTACTTGTGAATTTAATATTCCCTTAACACTTCCTCTTTTGGAGGAAGCTGGTTCGACCCACCTAAAGTGAATACTGCCGGCATATATCAAATACCTAGCGTTAAAATTTTACAAAAATTGGAGATATCTGAAATTTTATGAAATTCTTTGCATAAAAGTGAATTAAACTAAATATAAACCACATTTCCCACCTTTATGCCTAGCAGCTGTTTTTGAAAAAACATAATTTGTTACTTTAGAACTAAATCCTATGCATACAGATGTATAAATACCTTATTGTCATCGAAATTGATGAAATTGCCCATCTTCAAATCAACCGTCTGCTCTAGCTGGGGACCCATAGTAGTGCACTTGGAGGAAGCTTCACAAGCCTCTCCAGTGACTTAGTCTACAATACATTGTAGCCTACATTACACTGTAGAGAATCTACTGTTGATTTTATAAAAGTATTTTTATGTATAACGGCTTAAATTAAAGTTTAAAATGCAAAAGTCAAGTATTATTGTTCAATTGTGCTCTTAACAAACATTCATATAGAATGCGCCCTGTCATATCAAAGAACCTACTACTGATTTTATGCCAGGCGTTTCTGTTTGTGCAGTAATAAAACTTCTCAAATGCACCAGTGATGTTAGGCTGTATAAGGGTGTTAACTTGAAAATTAAACAGCCTAACATCACAAGTGCATTTGGGTAGTTTTTTCGCCACACAAGCAGAAGGACATAGTATATAAGATCAACAATAGATTCTTTAATAAACAAAGGCGCATTCAAAAATAATGGTCCTGTTTACAGCACAACTGATCCATACATAATTCTTGACTTTTGCATTTTCAACTTCAATCAAACTATTATATAAAACTGATTTTATAAAATCAACAGTACGTTCTCTACAGTGTAATGTAAATAAGGTCGCTGCAGTGAGGTTTGTGAAGCTTCCTCCCAGTGCACATAGCGACTAGAGCAGGCAATCAATTGATTTGATTTAAAAATGGGCAATTTCAGAGACTTAAAAGTATTCCATCCCAGGTTTCCCTACTAGTCCTATTTAATGGATGAAGCAATATTTATAAAATAGAGTATTCACTCAGGCACTAACAACCAATCAGAACCCAGAGAATGGATTTGCCCATCTAATTGTTGGTTGGTTGTTTTTGTTTTATGGCATATCAACCCTTTTCAGGTTATTTAATGCTGAATCCAGTTATTTTGAAGAAAAACTTTTTAATAGAATATATTTGTTGTTTTCAAAGCAGTTTCTATTTAACCCATAGTTGGGACCCTAACAGGTACTATCACTCAGGGTCAGAGTGGACCTGGGGGCAATGGCAATTAAAGGGTGGCTCCACACTCTCCAAACCCCACAAGCTGAGGCCTCACCATCGGATAAAGTTTAAGGTCATATCCAGGACCATGCGCATCACAGGCTGCTTATATAACAACGCTCTAGCTTCTAATCTCAGTTTAGTTTCTGGTCTAGCTCAGCTGGTCAGACAGATGAGTACTAAACTATTAAAAGCAATAGGATGAGCTGTAGAATCAAATTGACACCTCATCATTTTGTGACTGTAATCGAGATGACGTACGAGGTGCCTTCGATAAGTTTCCAAACTTCTTTTGTATGGTCACATTTAGTGATAGTAAGAACTTCTGGAAGACACCATGGAAGTCCTTGTCTGAGCGTGTCAATGACCCTCGTTACAGCCGCTTTCATCTCCTCAATTGTCTAATACTGACAGCCTCTAAGGTTTTCCTTGAGCTTAGGGAATAATCAAAAGTCATAAGAGGCAAGATCTGGATTATAGAAAGGGTCAGAAACTGTCTTAATGCCTATCTCCGTCAAATTTCTTTCTCATTTTCTCTGAGCACCCTTGGGACAAACTTTGCACAAATCTTCTGCATCTTCAGTTCCTAGTTAATACATTTCAGTTCCCACACTGATATCAAACTGTACACTTATTGAATCCAATAGACACACGGCGGTCCTTATCCATGAAATTATTTGGCCAATCAACTCTGCTTACATCAAGTGGCTTCATGCCTTGTGTGGAGCAATTTCCATAAAAAAAAAAAATCACTATACTTTTTGTAGACTGCTGATGTGCATGGCATTTGATCTCACTCCTTTCTTTCACACAGCACATACAACTTATGCATTCATAACCTGAAAGTTTTATCTCTGTTGCAGATATTTATGGTGTGAGACTTAAGAAAGCAACTCGTGTCATGGACATGCATCAGAAGCAGAGATGTGTCATTGAATTCCTAACAAAAGTGCACTGAGAATGGTGGTTGCTATGTAGTAAAAATGAATTCTGGTGCACAAAACGTTGTTCTTAATGGCACCACATCCGTATTTGTTGCGCTTCAACTTTTTGAGTTAAAAAAAAAAAAAAATAATAAATAAAAAATAGGAGGCTTTACTTTTGGAACTCCTTCGTAAATATTGACCAGAAGCTTTCAGCCATTGTAGTCTTTTTTCTTTGATAGATTCACTACTAGTCCTTTGTCTTACATGCCACTTTTCTATTATTCTCAGTTTCTCAAATAATCAATCCATGATTCGTCCACATACAATTCCCATGGGCATCCGGTACAGAATTGTAGCAGGTATCATAACAGACTATTTTCTCGTGGATTAATGCCTTGTTGCTGATTGATTCAGCCACACACTAACCAGTCAGCTACCAGGGCGTATTAATCCTGTGCCCCTTAATGGACTATTTACTCCTGTCTGGAATGATCCAACAGCGAGAGAGAAGACCCGACCACCAAAGAACACGGGCCTATCTTCTCTCGTTCTCTGTCCACTGAATCCCCGTAAGCTGCGACTACCTCACTGAAGACTTCCACTGGACAGCTTGGGGACACTTCAAGTTTTCTGCTTCCAGACGGTAGGACACCCGAGAACTTTCTGTTCCTTTTTCTTTCCTTTCGCCTCGGACACAATCCTTCTTAATGCAAAATAAACCTTTTCGTTGTTTAATTATTCTGTGCCTTTTGTATTAATTAATCTTTTATTAAGGGTTTTATGCACTCACGCATAAAACTACCTATAGAATTCTCTGGAAAGAGAATCAAGAACAATGATGAATATGGGCAGAGACTGAGAACCGACCATAATGAATGTCAAATTTTACATTGTAATCATCTACACGTACACCGGGATTTTTTTTTTATGGAAATCGCTCCAGACAAGGCATGAAGCCACCTGATGTACAGAGCTAAAAATTAAAAGAAATACTACTCGAGAACTAGTCAACAATTAGTGTCAGATTGGTAAACAGTTTTTGAAGACAATTAGCAAAAATTGAGTTTTACTCAATTGGCCTAAGACTTGGAGAAAATAATTGCCTCCCTTGTTACGATTTGAACTCTCCAGTTTATTTTTATTTTTATTTTTTTAGCAAAATTCAATTTTCACAAATTTCTTTGAAAACTGTTTCCATTAATGATTAATTTTCTACCTTATCGTTTTTCATAATTTTTGGATATGTTCATTACTGCGACATAGATCCCATTGGTTTTATTTGAAATTTAGTATTTTGATTTTCGAATTTCGCTATTATAACAAAGAATCACCCAATTTTCTTATTTTGTTTTGGTTGTTTTTGTTTAACAGCATATCAACCCATATCAACCCTTTTTGGATTATTTAATGGCGAATGCAATAATTTTGGAAAAAGTTTCTATGCTTCAAGTTTTTTATATATCTTCAAACATTTATTCACGGCGTTTGATTTGATTGTTCTGGAGAGAAAAATTGTTATTTTGTTTTTACAGAATATGATCAAGTTCTGCAAAGGGAAAGGAAAAAAAAACAAACAATAACATCAAATGTTTGGTGTATTTTAGGCCAGGAAGCCGGTATCTTCAGACAGTCTGATCTGGTAGCACCAAATGTTCTAACAGATATTACCACTCTGGACCAGAGTGAACCTGGGAGTAATGATAACTAAGAGGCAACTCCACATTTCCCCATAGTCCTCAAATGAAGCCTCACTGCTGGAGGTCTTTTAAGGTTATTTACAATAGACCACAGTTTCCCAAATTTCAGGACACCACAGACCCCCTGAGCAGGTCAAAGGTCTTTCACGGAGCAGTAACAAGATAATTTCTAAAATAAATATGAAAAAGTTTAACTTCAAATTGTAATACTAATTAATGATAATGTTTACAATCAATTTTTTGTTTTTGACTAATCGAAAATTGTTGCAGCTTTTGTTAATTTATTTTTTTATTTTATAAAAATAAACATCCTGAAACTCTTTACACCTGTAGTTATGTATCATCTCTTTCCAGCCAAAAAAAAATTAAATGTTTGCAGCCATTTAATTTTTCCATATAAAGCATTTGGTGCTCTTTAAAAAATGGCTTCTGGAGACCCTCAGTCTTACTCACTTTTTTTTTAATATAGGAGAATTCTGGATAAAAACACACACAAAAAGATTTTTATTTGGTACCGTCATTTTATATCAGGGGAGATTACTTTTGTATTGAGAGAAGTTGTCTGCTGCTGCTTGATGATGAATTGTTGCCTGTTTACCATTCCAAAACAAGATGGCGGCTCCCCCATCACTCACCCAACTGAAGATAGGTGAAAGGGAAGTAACACAGGCTGACAATTCTATTCATATTCGCTAAAAAGATATTCTTAGAGAAACAAAGTTAGGTCGACAGGGACGCATATGAAAATTCATGATTTCCTTGTGGTTTAGGAGCACAAACGAGCCCTATTACTAATTTAAATCAGAAATTATTTTTTATCCATCAGTTTAAAATCAATTTTGAATAGTCACAATGTACTAAACAGGTCGGCCATTTCATTATATATCTATAAATATATTATATAAACCCTAACCCCTTCACAGTAGAGATCCTTAAGTGTAAGAAAACCTTCTACTCTAATAGTTTTTTCCCCAGAACTGCTAGACTTTGGAACTCCCTTCCGGGATTCTGCTTTCCCAACTGTACTGATTGGTTGGTTGTTTTACGGCATATCAACCCGTTTCAGGTTATTTAATGCCGAATCTGGTGATTTTGAAGAACGATTTTTTAATATAGTATATTTGTTTTTTAAGTCGTATTTTATTTAACCCATAGTTGGGACCCTAACAGGTGCTACCACTCCGGGTCAGAGTGGACCTGGGAGCAATGGCAATTAAAGGGTGGCTCCACACTCCCTAAGGCCTGCAAGTTGGGGCCCTCACCACTGGATATAGTTTAAGGTCATATCCAGGACTTAACTGTACTGACATGCAGAAGTTCAAGTGTAATGTGAACAATGTTGCTACTCATCTCCCTTCATAATATCCCTGCAACTTATGTCCCCAATAGTAGGCCCCTACTTCAAAGTGGCACTGTGACTTGTTTGGGGTTAAAAAAAAAAAAAAATATATATATATATATATATATATATACACACACACACACACTCACACTTATATATAAATATATACATGCACATATGTATATACACCCACCAACTTGATCACAATCCTAAACGAACTATTAAAAAAACAAACGTTAAAAAAAAAAATCTTTTATGATATTTAATAACATTTTCCTGAACATATATATCATGCAGAAAAAAAAAACCCATAAAAAACATAGTATTTAATAACATCTGACTTGATGAAAACATGTTAAAATAAACACACACACATACATGAAAGTAAAAATATACGATTTATATATCCTATAAAAATAAAGTTTCTGCCTTCTTCGCTGTTTAGACCATTTTTGAGGCGGCTGGTTTTCCGTCGGTCTGACCTATGGTCCTGTGTAGTTTTGGGAAGTTCATCTTCTTAAGATGAACTTATTGTTAATCACCTGAGGCGCCCCCACCAGGGAATACCAATTAGGCTGCCCAAGCATTTTTTTTCTTTTTTGTAGATCAAGGTGGTGTTCTTCAATGAGGCCGGCTTTTACAAATTCCACTTTTCCGACCCTTGTGTCACATTTTTCCGCCGTAGGTAGGAAATAAGAACTTTTCCCATGCGAGTCATTGTAGCTGCAGCGTTATCGAAGCATGGTAAAGGCTGTATGATGCTGTGGTGTGCTAGGAGGTATATTCTCCCAGGATTTGCCTTCCCCCCACCTTTGAAAAGGGGATTAGTTTATGTAAGGTTACAGACGTTTACACATGCATTGACATGTAGATCCATGAGACCCAACACGTTGTAGCAGAGTCTGTCGCAAGGAACATAGAACAAGTAATAATTAGACTTTTTTATTTTTACATTTATTTCCGATTACTTTCCCGAATAAAACATGACCGTGCTCGTTCTTTCTGACCTCTGTCCCCTCAGACGTCATCGTTAGTCCGGACACACATTCGTTTTTATAATCTTTTTTTCATTTTCCCTACCATGACGTCATTTCTGCACACGGCTCGGCATTTGCATACAGACGCCACACATGGCTACATTTATTGCTAATTGCCTGAGGCGCCCCTATTGGGAAATGTCAATGGAGCTGCCCAGAGTGCTCTTCTACTGCGCTGGCTTTTCAAATCCAAATTTCCCGGGCCCTGTGTCACATCTTCCCACCGTGGGAGGAAGATAAGCATCGAGTTCACATGTTTAATGTTTTAGTCATTAACAGAAAATCCAGACTGACCCAAGATAAAAGAAAAAAAAAAAAAAAAAAAAAAAGAAATGTTTATTTCCGTCTAGAAGAGAAAAACGAAAACTTCTGATAAGTCACGTTTAGCACTGAGCGCCTTAGAAATAAGAAACTACAAAAACACAAAGGAACAAATTTTAACACTGAATCTATTCTTGCTTGGAGGAGATTGAAACTAAAACTGAACACTTACAAAATCATTCGTGATGTAATCTATCTATCTATTTTCCCAAAAACTTTGGCCTTGAGGGGGGACTAAAACCTGCTGCTATGGTTTCAAATGATCTGAAATAACAGCAATGGGAGACTTGATTCCAAATATTTCTCATATGTTATATCTCCCCTCTTTTGGGAATAGGGTACGATTAGGAATATCTTCAGTATCAAATAATCCTTATACACTGTGAAATTTACTTTATGTATGAAAACCAAAAAGGGGAGATATAACAAATAAGAAATATTTGGAATCAAGTCTCCCCTTGCTGTTATTTCAGATCATTTGAAACCGTAGCAGCAAGTTTTAGTCTCCTCTTCATCAAGGCCAGAGGTTTTGGGGGAATATAAGATATTTTGTAATTCATGTGCAAAACTAGGAAAACAAATGAACATCCATTTTATAGTCAATTTGGCCATTAAGTGGGTGCTCATTTTATGTTAAATTGACATAGAAAAGTGATCTCCCATTTATTTAAACAATAATGTGCAAGTTTAAGGACAAATATCACTTATGCCGGGTCGTTAGGTTTCCAACGAACCTTTGTTGGATTTTGATCAACCTACATCTAAAATTTCAAGTGTTTAAATCTAAAATTGGCGGAGGAGTTTGGTAGAGTCTGCAAAGTTCAACTCTTTCAGCTTTGACCTCTTGGCAGCCAAAATTTTGCCTACAAACTGATTAAAAAACTTGCTGCATGTCTGAATACGCTTTATGTAAAATTTCAAATGTTTAGACCGCAAAGGTCAAATTTTTTAAAGCTTTGACCCCAATTTTGACCTCCTTAACATTTATTGTTTTGGGCTCAAATCAAATTAAAAAGTTTGATCCATGTCCAGGTAACCTACATCTAAAATTTCAAGTGTTTAGACCCAAAATTGGCAGAGGAGTTTGGTAGAATTTTCAAAAGTCAAATCGTTGAACTTTCACAGCCAAATTTCTGGTTGAAAATCAATTGAAAAGATTTTCCCATATCTCATTACCCCTTATGCCAAATCTCGAGTCTATAGACTGAAAATTAACAGAGTAGTTTGGTAGGGAAATATACAAACACACATACTGACAATTTAACATTATATATATATATATATATATATATATATATATATATATACATACACACTAGTAGTTTAGTCTGGCTGTGCTGGGGCCCTATGTACTGTTCATAACTGTATATGCATATGTATATATTAAAAAGTGTGCATATGTATGGTAATGCCTTTCTATAGAATAGGTTTCCTTAAATACTATAGAGAAAAGTTGCTAGAGACCACAGAGGCCATTTAAAAAAAATGTTTTTTACTTTGACTAATTTTGACCCCTTAACATTTCTTGTTTTGGCCTCAAATAAAATTAAAATGTCTGACCCATATCCAAGTAACCTACATCTAAAATTTCAAGTGTTTGGACCAAAAACTGTCAGAGGAGTTTGGTAGAATCTACAAAGGTTAACTCTTTCAACTTTGACCTCTTGGCAGCCAAATTTTCGCCCAAAAACTGATTAAAAAGCTTGCTGCATGTCTGAATACCCTTTATGTAAAATTTCAAATGTTTAGACACAAAATTGACTTAATAGTTTACTAGAGACCACAAAGGTAAAATCTTTTGAACTTTGACCCCTTGGAAGGCAAATTTTCAGAAAAAAAAAAGATTAATATGCTTGCCTATGTCTCAATACCTTTTATGTAAAATTTCAAATGTTTAGACCAAACATTGGCTGAGTTATTTGTTAGCGACCGCAGAGATCAAAATTATCTTTTTAAACTTTGACCCCAATTTTGACCCCCCTTAACACTTACTTTTTTGGGGCTCAAATCAAATTATAGAGTTAGACCCATGTCCAAGTAACCTATATCTAAAATATAGAATGTTTAAACCCAAAATTGGCAGAGGAATTTGGTAGAGTTCTCAAATGTCAAATCGTTGAAGTCAAATTTCTGGCCAAAATCCCAGACCCATGTCCAAGTAACCTATATCTAAAATATAGAATGTTTAAACCCAAAATTGGCAGAGGAGTTTGGTAGAGTTCTCAAATGTCAAATCATTGAAGTCAAATTTCTGGCCAAAATCCAATTAAAATGATTTTTCCCAAATCTCAATCTGTAGACTGAAAATTGATAGAGTAGTTTGGTAGGGAAATGTACACACACAATTTCACTTATATATATATATATATATATATATACTAGCATGGGTGCCCGGCATTGCCCGAGTGTTGAGGTGTGTTTAGCAAAAAAAAAAAAAAAGTGGTAGTAGGAAGGCAGGCTCAAACTCGTAACGTGAAGGAGGAAAGGGGAAAAAACCTGACGTCTTTACTGTTATGACCACTGCCAAACCGGAAGTGACGTAGGTTTAAATTAATGCTAGACAATCGAAAAGAGAGGATGACTTTCGAAAATATCAGTGAAAAAAAGCAACCCCTCCCTGTAGAAAAGTGCCCAGTTGAGGGTGAAGAAATTAATGTTTTTAGCCAATTTTTCGCTATTTGTCATCTGAAGGGTCGATCTTCAAAACGATACTGATCTTGTGAAAATCCGTCGCCTCTGTCGAAAGTTTTAGGCAGACATGCAAACATACATACATACATTTATATATTGGTAACTCAAATTTTCAACCCAAACTGATTTAAAAGCTTGCCTCATTTCTGAATACCCTTTATGTAAAATTTCAAATGTTTAGACCAGAAATTGTCTGAGTAATTTGGTAGTTTTATTGTTTGGGGCTCAAATCAAGTTATTAAGTTAGATCCATGTCCAAGGAACCTATATCTAAAATTTCAGGTGTTTAGACCCAAAATTGTCGGAGGAGTTTGGTAGAGTTCTCAAAGGTCAAATCGTTGAACTTTGACCCCTTAATAGCCAAATTTCTGGCCGAAAACGGATTACAAAGATCTTCCCAAATCTCCATACCCTGTATATCAAATTTCGAGTTTGTAGGCTTGAAAATTGACAGAGTTATTGTGTAGGGAAATGTACACAGACAGACAAACACACACAGACACTTTCACTTTTATAGATATATAGACACGCACGCACACACACACAGCCAAATTGAACATTGAAATGTTCATATCTTTGGTTCTATGGGACGAAACTACAACCCTTAATCTTTAAAATATATTTTCTCTGCATTAGCTAAATAGAAAAATGAAATCAAACCAGATTGAGGAGACGAGCCTACATTGAAAATCCATAGATTAAGAAAATTAATGTAATATTGTATTCTTTGTCCAAACAAGTTTTGCTTTGAAAATTATATTTTTTTAATGAAATTTAAATATAAAAACTGTAAATTTTAATTTGCTCTATCAAGTGAGCAATTTTATTAAGCTGGGATTTCCTCATATAAAAATTTTACCCCCCCAAAAGTATTTTGTAAAACTTGGAACCACAAGATTCATTAATCTGTGATGAACTACCAATGGAGTTTCAATGGACCTATTCCGGATTTTTTCTGTTCTGGAGTTTCCCATCCTTCTCTTGCGATTTTTACAATATCCCTTTTCTCACCTTTTCCGTTTCCTGTTTTCTTAATCTCAAACTGTTTCAACTTTTTTGATGCAGTTATGATTAATTTCATATTGTTTGTTTCCTTTAATACATTAACTTGCAAAAATTTATAGTATATTTTGCAAACTTCTTCCCCCTGGTGAGAAGAATTGGATTCTTTGAAACTCCATGGAATAAGGTTTTTCTTGTTTATTTGAACTCCATGTCAGATAATTAAAATTGTATATACCTTCCTTACAGGTTTATAATGTTTTTTGTTTGAATAAAAAATAAAAAACACTGTATAAAAACAAAACTAGCAAATAAATACTGGGAACTCAAAGAAAGCGGACATTCGCCGGTAGTCGAATGGAAAATAATAAGACAAGCTACCACGTGCAGACATTTAGATGACCCATGTAAATTATGCCTCCATGAAAAATTTGCTATCCTGTACTTTAAAGAACCCCAAAATCTATTAAACTGTAGACGAAAAATAGCAAACAATTGTGTTCACAAAATAAAACTTACTCTAGGATAGCGATACAAAATAGCTTTAAAACTAACAAAAACAACAGAAAACAAACAAATAAATAAATTAAATAAACATGAATATACATAAACGACCACATATGTATATTTACATAAAAAAAAAAGAGCAGAAACGAGGAAAATCGTCTGCCTTAAACCACTAACCTAGTTCTAAAACAGATCCTTTGTTCGATAAAATGCATGCCCATTGGCTGATAGGAAGGGGTGCAGTGGATACTAGAAAGCTGATTGGCTAACTAAAATCCTCAATATATATAAAAACGAGAAACCACAGAATTCGCGCATAAGCCTGACGAATCCTATAGTGGATGAAACGCCGAATATTCAGTGTAGTTTAATCGCCATATATATTTTATAAATTACTAACTAGCTCTTCTTACGTATTGAGCACTTTTGAAGTAAATACTTAAAGTTTACGCATAAATCTATACTTTCGTATATAAATTTATGTGAGTAAATGAAGTAGTTATAGATATATATTATATGTGTGTGTGTGTATATATATGTGTGTGTGTATATATGTGTGTGTATATATATATATATGTGTGTGTGTGTGTGTGTGTGTATATATATGTGTGTGTGTATATATATATGTGTGTGTGTGTGTATATATACATGTGTGTGTGTGTATATATACATGTGTGTGTGTGTATATATACATGTGTGTGTGTGTATATATATATATGTCTATATGTGTGTGTGTGTGTATATTTAGTAGAAATGGTAATTAATAAAAACTGAAGAAAGTGCTCAATACTGTTGTAGAGCAAATATGCGTTTTATTTATTTATTTTTTTATTACCGTATCTTTCTGTTAAGTTACATTATTGTTTCAGCTACCCGGCCGTGTTTTTGGCCATCTGTAGCTTCCTCAGACTTTTACAGAAATGTTCGCTATGATGGGATGAAAGAGTGAATGATGTCAGGGGAGGGGTGTGAGAAGAGCCGGGGGGGGGGGGGAAGAAGAAGGGAACAAGGGGAAAAGGTGGGAGGAGGTTCTTGGTATGTCGGTAATGTTTTAGTTTTGGAGTTTAAGGACCTCGTGGGGAGGGTTTGGGAAGTTCATTTCTGGTGTGGCTGGGGTATAGGGATACATGGAGGGAGAAGGGGAATATGTGGTGGTAGGAGGAGCGGGGTTACTTTAAAATTCGAGTCTTAATGTTAAAGTTTTTGGCATCTCGTTGGTGAGGTGATTTCTTGATAAGTATGTTTTAACCTGTTGGGTGTTCGCTTAGGTTCGGAAGCGGGGGGGGGGAGGGCTATGATTCGGTTTATTTATTTGGTTTTTATTTGTTAATTGTTTGGAGAGGGTTAGCTTGCGACCGCGTGCGCGAGCACACACAGGGCGCACGTACACACATATATACTTAAAGAAACGTTCACATGTACATATACATCTCCGTCCTGGCGTGCAGATATATGCATGCATGCATGCATGCATAGACACCCGCGCCGCTCCCGTTGACGTCAAATTTTCCTTAAGGTGCTAAATTGGGTACGTACCCAATTTAGCACCTTAGGAAAATATATGTATGTATGTATATATATATGTGTGTGTGTGTGTGTGTGTGTATATATATATATATATATATATATATATATATATATATGGGAAAAGAGATATGGGGGACAAAGAGAGACGATGGACGGGAGGGGGGGCAAAGAGAGACGGACGGGAGAGGGAGGGGAAAAGAGAGACGACAGACGGACGAGAGAGGGAGGGGAAAAGAGAGACGACAGACGGACGGGAGGGGGAGGGGCAAAGGGAGACGACGGACGGGAGGGGGAGGGGCAAAGAGGGACGACGGGACACAAAAAGAGATAGACAGAGAATAGAGAGCGAGATTGAGTGAGTGGGAGAGAAAGTAGTAGAAAGAGAAGAGACTATTAGGCATGTGTATGCAATTAAATAATGCCTGGGAGGGCAACTATGCCTATGAGAGTTAAGGACATATAACGCATGTAGAGAAATGAAACGTTATTAATGGGTTATGCAAGTTTTGAATACAGGCTTAGATATGATAAGCTCAGAGGAAGACTGAATCTGGACAATACAGGGAGATGTGTGCCAAATCAGGAGACTTCAATGGTATGGTCATGAAGACTGAATGGATGAAAGTTTTTAGGTTAGTAGATGTTGAACAGTTGAGGTAGCATGGTCAGTTCAAACGTGAATGACTAAGAAAAACATGAGATGACGCGGTAAGGATCGACCGGAGAGGAAGAAGGATAAAGACCTGGTCAGAGATAGATTACTTTTGAAGTCGGTTTTTAGGAGTTGTCCAACACATGCCAACATGTAAAACGAACGCTAATCATCATCATGATAATATTCAGTTTATGACGATGGTGATGATGCTTCAGTGTTCTCCACTTAAGCCCCTGTAGTGTTAATTCATTAAAATCACTATGGCCTTTTTTTTTTTTTTTTTTTGGCCTTTTTTCGTTTTAATCTTGAAAAGACAAAATGGCCGAGAAAGGGGAAGGAGTAATACACCACTCCTAGTCAACATTCTCGATTTAATGGCAGAGGCTGTGTTGGATGGTGGAATGTTGCCACAAAATAGGTCCCACCCGAAAAATGTATGACACTTCAGAATTGACAGTCAAGGACATCGAACGTTTCTGGTAATTGCGAGATAACAAAAGTGTGTGTGTGTGTGTGTGTGTGTGTGTGTGTATTAGCAGGCCGCTCGGCATTGCCCGGGCATAGAATACGCTTAAATATAACACTTTGATTAATGCAAATTTCGTATTTATTATTTTACTAGACTACCCGTGACCCATTGGGTCAGTATGTTATATTAGCTATGGAATTAATGTATTGTAACGTAAAGGAAATAGTTTTTTGTGACATAACAGAAATATTTCTATGAAAATATACTAAAATGAAAAAAAGAATATAGATAGATCTCTACGAGTCGTTCTGTTTATAATTTAAACATTTTTTTTTTTCAAAAATAAACAAACTTACAGCCATTGAATTATAAGTGGTTTGCCATACTTATAGGTAAATGTGAACTAAACAGATACCATAATACTTCAATTAAAATTTTGATATATCTTTTAATTTAAACGCGAAAAAGGAAACAATTGGGACGCTGAAAACATACACAGTAAAACAGTAAGTTTTATTGTCGCGTTGATTATTTGTAATGCAATTTAAAAAAAAAACATTTTCAGGGTTATTTATTTATGTTGGTAGTGAAGAAGAAAATGTATGAATGTTTTTTTTTTAGGAAAGGTTAGGGTTAGGGTTAGAAAGGTATATTAAAAGATGGAGAATAAATTAAAAAAAAAAAAAAAAAAAAGGAAGGCGGTGGGTAAATCGCCATTGTAAAATGCTGTTATGGTTGTCAACGGGCTAAAGTAGATTTATTTTATATGTTATTTGTGTTAAAATAACTTAAACGTAATACGGAAATGAACGATGTAAAAAAAAAAAAAAAAATGCAAAAAGCATTAACAATTATTTATTTGGATAATTTAAACGCAAAAAAAAAAAAAATCAATTTGGACGCTGAAAATGTACACAGTAAAACAATACGTTTTATTGTCGCATTGATTATTAATTTGTAACGCAATTAAAAAAAAATTGTTTATTTGGATAATTTAAATTTAAAAAAAAAAAAAAAATTGTACGCGTGCGCAACCAGAATTCATAAACCAGATAATGGGTTACAACACTCGTTACAAGGTCATTTGAGTTTTATAATTATATAGATTATATTATACTCAATATATAATAATGATTTAAAAAAAAAAAAATGACTCATGCGCCACCACCGAGAATCGAAACCAAAACGTTTAGCTTACGATTTACGTTTTCCTTTGACATAAATGTCTGACCTATGAAGACATGTTTGCTGCAGTACTAAAAATTAAAACATGAACCAATAGCTATTACATTATGCATGCATATTTGTAATGCTGCCGTTCAACCTTCACCTGGCAAATTCTAGTTCTTTAATTTTCACACTTTTCTAGGTACATAGCTGTAGGAATTGCATAGTCATAATGGATGGTGTACAACTTATTACCAACTGTTGTTTCTGGTATATGCTCCCACGATTTGTTCCTATACTGGATATTCAGCGTTTTACAGATTTTCCAGTGGAGATAATCGCACACTATTGTGTAGCATTGTATAATAGTCGTCCCCCCAGCAGAACTTTATAACTGGATGTCGGATGGCTCACACTACTTTTGGGTCGCAAAATATGCACTTATTACTGAGACCACTCTAATGCCTTTATATATATATATAAAATATATATAATTTGTACATTTCAGTTGACCCCTTTTCTGCTTTAAATTTTTGGCGCCTTTTCAACGTCATCTTGTCTGGGTCATTTTGACATTGGCCTTTCTATTCTAATATTAATTTAATCTTTCAATTTTTTTTTTCCTTCTTTACTCATTCTCCCAGTATTAACCCAGCCTTGACAGTCCATTTTTCTACACACATCTTTTCCTTGCCTCCATTTGTGAATTATTCCACAGATTTCTGCCTTTTGGATTACTTTGGACCATCTTCCAATTACGTGATTCCATTGGATTTTACTTGTGGAAATGGAAACTTAACTAACTTTTTTGGATTTTACCCTTCACCAGACTATCCAGTCACGTGAAATCACCTTTTTCTTCACCATATTTTCTCTCCTTCACTATTTGTTACCAGTTGTAGTTTCATCAAATACTTTTGCAAGCAAAATCTGATCCTGCATTTTGCTAAATCCTAGCCTCTGAGGAGAAGGAAAGTATTTTTTCGAAACTCCGTGGATTAAGAACTATCCACTTATTTTGTGCTTCCTTTTTAAAAATTAAATGTTTTTAACTTTTTTTCAAAGTGTTTTTTAACATGTTTTATTAACTACTTGTTCTTATATATATATATATATATATATATATATATATATAAATTTCTACAACCAGACAATGGTGCAGCTCACAAGAGCCATGAAAGCCAATAAACCGGAAGTCCAAGACTCGAGTTTCACCCTCATTTGGGCTCATCAGTTAGACCCATCTGAATTCAGGATTCGAAACCCTAGTCTCTACCAACTGAGCAAATGTGCTACACACAAATAAACCTACTTTTATCTCAAACAAGGGCTGTGATCATCGCGACCAGCTATAACCCAAGTTGATGTCTCACTAGTAGGAATTTTATACTCGCTAAACATGTCAACACGACAAGCTTACCTAAAGAGCGATAAGCAATATAATTTTCAGAATGTGAGAAATAATATATAATTATTTCCACAGCCAGACAACGTTGTACCTCATAAGAGCCATAAAAGCCAATTATGTGGATTTATTTGCTTCCCCACTGAGCAAATTAGGCACAAGGCCGTTTTTAAAATGTGGAGAGAGAGAGGGGGAAGGGGGAGGGAAAGGGGGGACCAGCTCCCGAGAGGTGGGAAATGGGAGCTGGATAGTAACTGTTGGTATGAAGGGTGATCCCTACATTGACCAAGGTCTGATATGTGGGGTTAACCCCACATATGGTCTTTGCTTGCAGTATCTGTCGGAACAGATACTGCACTTTGATCTTGTTGCCCGGGCCTTGCTTGTCTTGCATGCAAGAAACTCTGGTTTCGAATCCTGAGTCCAGATATATCTAAGTGATGCGCCCAAATGAGGGCAAAACTCGAGTCTTGGACTTCCGGTTTGTTGCCTTTCAGGGCTCTTGTGAGCTGCGACGTTGTCTGGCTGTGGAAATCATATTCTCTCACATTCTGAAACTTATATATCACACTAGCAGGAGGGGGGGGATTTAGCTTTGCCCAATCGTAAAATACGTTTAAATAAGATATTTTAATTTGTCCAGATTTCATATATATATTATATAGTCATGATTTCAAAAGTGAAAAAAAGTATTTGGGTGCCATCAGGTAGAATCGAAACCGAAAGCAAAACTGTAGCATTCAAAGCTGGTGACGTTACCACTGTATCAACGTGACAGGCATATGAACTGATTAAAAGTTAAAAATAAACTAAGATGAATGTACAAAATGTATGACGATTTTTTTTTTTTTTCAATTTTAACTCTTTCTGGACCCCTTAAAAACTATTTTATCCAGCTAAAGACACATAAAAGAACGGTCCATAAAAAAATCCAATCATTTGAGACCTCTAGCGCCACTCTGCGATTTTTACTTTAGAAAGAGATAGAATTAGAAAATACAGAGACAGACAGATAGACATAGTGAGTTTTACATATTAAATTTAAGTCTCAATAAGATGTCTACACGATTTTACCGGAAAGAATCGTTGAATTCAATGCCATAACTATTACATAAACATTTCAATACTTATCTGATAGCTTTTTGGTTTTGGTTTCGAATCTAGCTGATGGCACGCAAGTCATATTTCTCTTTAAAACTTTTTTTTTTTTTTTTAGATGGTAGTCACCACTTATCAAGGCCCGGAAGCTTCTAGGGGATAAGGGTTTATTGCGTGTACAGTAATCAATGAGATAGTATCGTAGTAATCGTTAGTATTGAAGATTTGATAAAGTGTCTTACTTAAGGAGGCGGTTCATCAGGTATTTGTTTATGTTGGACTTGAAGACATCCAAGTTGTAGTCAGGTGGGAAACAGGCAAACGGAACAGAGTTCCACAGGCGTGCACTTCTAAAGAAAGAAGCTTTGTTGATGGAATCTACGTTTTGATTTTGGCACAGATAAAGAGTGGGGAAAATTACTAACAGTGGTTTCAGCTAGACGGGTGTTTATCGTGAAAGATTGGCAAGGGGGAGATCAGAGATTGGAGCTCGGACGAGCACTTTCCATGGAAGTAATGATAAAACAAAGACAGGCTCGCAACGTCTCTTCTGTGGGAGAGAGGTTACAGGGAAGAGAAAAGGGCATCCCCACTAAGCCACGAAGTCTATTTTGTACTCTGTCAAGGCAGGATAGGCTGTTTTTAGCAGCTCCTGCCCAGATGTGGCAGCAGTACTCCATTCTTGGACGTACTTGGCTTTTGAAACCACTGCTATATATTGGGTACAACATAATAATCAACAAGGAATTGGCACTATAATACGAAATCTGCATGAATTAAAACATATTTTAGCATATTTCACGACCGGGCAATGCCAGGTGGCATGTTAGTACATTTAAAATAATTTTTTTTTTTTTATCATTTTCATGGAATAAATAAAATAAAGTAAAACCTACAAACAGTTTTAAAACCAACATATAATGCTGCCAAACCTTATGTCTAGAATCCTTATTTCAATTCTGATCAAAACACATGACTGTAGTTTGTATTTGGATTTTTTGGACGACTGTTCTCATCTTGAGTGATATTTTCACGTTTCAGTTAATCTCCGACTTTCTTCAGGTGTATTTTGTCAAACTCCAAAATCTGCTCAACATTTCAAGCAGAACCAGTTATTTAGTCCATGGGTATAGCATGCTCTCAATCCGCCCCCAATGGCGTAGTGGATAAAGTAGTTGGTAAAATTCAGTTGTAAATTATACTCTCAAGGTTCAATCCTCAGCGACATTTAAAATAGAATTGCGAATTACTTAAGACTTCTATCCAGTCATGGCTGACGGAACAAGAGAATACTACCCCCTGTGAATTGAATAAAATTCTGTGCAGATTCTAAGAGTTCAACAAAATACACTTGAAGAAGGTTGGAGGTTACATCGACCGAAACGATG
The DNA here is from genome assembly GCF_053919585.1 of Euprymna scolopes. NCBI lineage: Eukaryota > Metazoa > Mollusca > Cephalopoda > Sepiida > Sepiolidae > Euprymna > Euprymna scolopes. The sequence continues at coordinate 61,049,157 of NC_136522.1, forward strand.
TGCAAATAACACGGCAGATGAGAACAGTAGTCTGAAGAATCCAAATAATATGAACAATCAGTCCTCATCTCAAAAATTAAAAAACGTCCCATCCCGCATCATTAGATGAGGGATGGGGGTTTCTATTCCGCTTTTTTATTTATGATTTTTTGTTTTGGGTCCCCTGGCAAAAAAGAGGTAGGACCTGTACATTCACCCTTGTCCGTTCGTCTGTCCGCACTTTTCTCAATAACTGCCTTGGAATTTTTTTAAATTTTGCAAAAACATTAAACATGATAGGAGTAAAATAGTAACAAAACGGATTTTCCGGTAAAACTCTAATTACCTCCCTAGGGATGCCTTTCTAGTTAAAATAGCTAAGATTGACACTTTTGTGCTTAAAAAAAAAAAAAAAAAAATTGATACCTTGGAGTTTTATAAAACTTTCTGAAAAGTTGTAACTAATTGATTTCTATATAATTTTGTTTGTCTGTACTTCGTGATAACTCTTGGGTGTCCCCCAGGGGCTCTTTTAGGGCTAATAAAACAATTTTGGGGGGACTATTTTACCATATTTGTCCAAAATTTTCTGTGTAGGTCTATTGAGCAGTTTTTCATGGTGTTGAACTCAAATTTAAATATGTTAAGACCTTGGGGACTTTTTGGGTTAAATGGGGAGGGGAGGGGAGGAAGCTCAACTTAGTAATTTTTTTTTCATGTCTTTCATGCTCCACTTGTTTTTAATTTCTAGTGATGGGCAGATTCCAAAATTTTCTCCATTCTGTTCTATTACCAATTCTGTTCCAAATTCTCGATTCCAATTCTTCTAAACTTTATCAATATTCAATTAGAGAATCGCTGTTTAAAATTTTTTTTTTAATTACTATAACCCCCCCCCTCCTTATGTAACATTCGTATTTATTTTTGCAAAACGTTTTTCACTTGTGTCAAAAAGAAATAATAAAAAAAATAATCAAACCTCATCTAAAAAAATTCAGAAATATTTTAATTCTAGAAAAGTTTTAAGATTTATGGTTCAAGTTTTAATTTAAAAAATATTAATTATACATTCATTTATCTATATTTAAAAAAAAAAATGCAGTATATATACTATTAATTAAACCAAACAGTCAATATTACGACCCCTTATGCCTAGCAATTGTTTTCTAAAAGTTATAAGTAATCATGTGTGTGTGTGTGTGTGTGTGTGTGTGTGTGTGTGTGTGTGTGTGTGTGTGTGTGTGTGAAATAAATGTTTTTAAAAATCTGGGTAGTTTTTTTGTTTATGTCCGTTAGAAGCGCTGAGTGAAATTTGAATAATAAAATTTGTCAATCTTTTTTTTTTTCTCTTTCAAACCGTGCAATCCCGCAGTTAACATCACGTGGACTCTTCATCGAACTTTCTTCCAATCGACATCATGACAAAGAAAAAGAGAAAAAAAAAAAAAGATTTACAAAGGAGTTTTACTCCGAAATATATTTTTAAAAAAATAAACACTCGTTTATTTTTTTTAAAATTTCGGGTTGCAGTTTTGGCTTTAAACGTATTTTATTTTTCAAATATTTTTTTATTAAAATAAATTGTAAATTAAAAATCAAACCTAAAATAACAATTTTTAAAAAATAAAACTAGAATAAATTAAAAAATTAGTTTATAAAATATATGAAATAAATAAAAATGATACACATAAAAATAGTATTGAATAATAAATAAAATAAAAATACATGAAAGAAATAAAAAAGACACTGGAAGGGGTGGTTGAACAAAGGGGACATGTTCAAGAAGAAAATGTTAAAGAAATATAGGATGACACATTCTTGGAGCAGTTCCATAAACTGTTCAGTAGAAAAGCCTAAAAATGTTGGATACAACGAATAGTTTTTTTTTTTTTATTGCTTTTTGTTTCCCTTCACTAAATTATTTTGGAAGTGAGGGTAAAAAAGAAAAAAGAAAAAATACAATCGAAATTAAAACAAAAAAAAAAAAAGAAACAAGAACGTACAGGGAGAATAATGAAAAGGTAAAAAGAAAAAAGAACGAAAAGGGAGAATAACGAAAAGGAAAAAGAAAAGGGAGAATAACGAAAAGGAAAAAGAAAAGGGAGAATAACGAAAAGGAAAAAGAAAAGGGAGAATAACGAAAAGGAAAAAGAAAAGGGAGAATAACGAAAAGGAAAAAGAAAAGGGATAATAACGAAAAGGAAAAAGAAAAGGGATAATAACGAAAAGGAAAAAGAAAAGGGAGAATAACGAAAAGGAAAAAAAAGGGAGAATAACGAAAAGGAAAAAGAAAAGGGAGAATAACGAAATGGAAAAAGAAAAGGGAGAATAACGAAAAGGAAAAAGAAAAGGGAGAATAACGAAAAGGAAAAAGAAAAGGGAGAATAACGAAAAGGAAAAAGAAAAGGGAGAATAACGAAAAGGAAAAGGGAGAATAACGAAAAGGAAAAGGGAGAATAACGAAAAGGAAAAGGGAGAATAACGAAAAGGAAAAGGGAGAATAACGAAAAGGAAAAGGAAAAGGGAGAATAACGAAAAGGAAAAAGAAAAGGGAGAATAACGAAAAGGAAAAAGAAAAGGGAGAATAACGAAAAGGAAAAAGAAAAGGGAGAAAACGAAAAGGAAAAAGAAAAGGGAGAATAACGAAAAGGAAAAAGAAAAAAAGGGAGAATAACGAAAAGGAAAAAGAAAAAAAGGGAGAATAACGAAAAGGAAAAAGAAAAAAAGGGAGAATAACGAAAAGGAAAAAGAAAAAAAGGGAGAATAACGAAAAGGAAAAAGAAAAAAAGGGAGAATAACGAAAAGGAAAAAGAAAAAAAGGGAGAATAACGAAAAGGAAAAAGAAAAAAAGGGAGAATAACGAAAAGGAAAAAGAAAAGGGAGAATAACGAAAAGGAAAAAGAAAAGGGAGAATAACGAAAAGGAAAAAGAAAAGGGAGAATAACGAAAAGGAAAAAGAAAAGGGAGAATAACGAAAAGGAAAAAGAAAAGGGAGAATAACGAAAAGGAAAAAGAAAAGGGAGAATAACGAAAAGGAAAAAGAAAAGGGAGAATAACGAAAAGGAAAAAGAAAAGGGAGAATAACGAAAAGGAAAAAGAAAAGGGAGAATAACGAAAAGGAAAAAGAAAGGGAGAATAACGAAAAGGAAAAAGAAAAGGGAGAATAACGAAAAGGAAAAGGGAGAATAACGAAAAGGAAAAGGGAGAATAACGAAAAGGAAAAGGGAGAATAACGAAAAGGAAAAAGAAAAGGGAGAATAACGAAAAGGAAAAAGAAAAGGGAGAATAACGAAAAGGAAAAAGAAAAGGGAGAATAACGAAAAGGAAAAAGAAAAGGGAGAATAACGAAAAGGAAAAAGGAAAGGGAGAATAACGAAAAGGAAAAAGAAAAGGGAGAATAACGAAAAGGAAAAAGGAAAGGGAGAATAACGAAAAGGAAAAAGAAAAGGGAGAATAACGAAAAGGAAAAAGAAAAGGGAGAATAACGAAAAGGAAAAAGAAAAGGGAGAATAACGAAAAGGAAAAAGAAAAGGGAGAATAACGAAAAGGAAAAAGAAAAGGGAGAATAACGAAAAGGAAAAAGAAAAGGGAGAATAACGAAAAGGAAAAAGAAAAGGGAGAATAACGAAAAGGAAAAAGAAAAGGGAGAATAACGAAAAGGAAAAAGAAAAGGGAGAATAACGAAAAGGAAAAGGAAAAGGGAGAATAACGAAAAGGAAAAGGAAAAGGGAGAATAACGAAAAGGAAAAAGAAAAAAGGGGAGAATAACGAAAAGGAAAAAGAAAAGGGAGAATAACGAAAAGGAAAAAGAAAAAAGGGAGAATAACGAAAAGGAAAAAGAAAAGGGAGAATGACGAAAAGGAAAAAGAAAAGGGAGAATAACGAAAAGGAAAAAGAAAAGGGAGAATAACGAAAAGGAAAAAGAAAAGGGAGAATAATGAAAAGGAAAAAGAAAAAAAAGGGAGAATAATGAAAAGGAAAAAGAACAAAAAGGGAGAATAACGAAAAGGAAAAAGAACGAAAAGGAAAAAGAACGAAAAGGAAAAAGAACGAAAAGGAAAAAGAACGAAAAGGAAAAAGAACGAAAAGGAAAAAGAGCGAAAATGAAAAAGAGCGAAAATGAAAAAGAGCGAAAATGAAAAAGAGCGAAAATGAAAAAGAGCGAAAATGAAAAAGAGCGAAAATGAAGATAAAACAAAAATTGAAAACAAAAAGAAAAAACAAAAGGAAGAAAAAACAAAAACAAAAGAAAAACAAACAAACAAAAGAATTGTACTATTTTCAGGTGTTTTTCAGTTGCTAAATATATCCCCACGTAGACACGGAATTTTGGAAATACAGGAATTCCAAAACTCCCACACAAACAGGTGCGACTAATATTATAAGAGATTGGTTTTATGCCAAATTTTGTGTAGTTAACATAAAATTTCTATACATCGAGTTTTTTTCTTTTTTGCAGCATCTCAACACATTTTGAATTACAATATACCAAACATTTATCGAGCAACATTTATTGAACACAAATTGCCTTTTGACCAAAAGCTAGAAAGAAACTGGGGTTCATACCTTCCTAAATCTTTTTGTATATTAAGAATACTACATCAATGGTGATTAAATTAGCTAGTGTGAATTTTAACAAGGGTCACACTGAGTGGATGATAACGTAAATCTGTAACACAGAACCCTTCACAGGATTTAATGCAAGATGGGTAATGTAAAGTTGAGGCAGGGGGTAGAGGTTAAACGCTCTAGACGAAACAGATGAAGAATAATGTCACGTTTTTGAGCGGAGAGAAAACTAAATTTTTTCAGATCAGTCTCTCTGTAATATTGTTGTCTATATAATTAATGGTTCACGCTTGAACAAAATAGTGCTATAGTATATACACGCTGATAACGTTTTTTTTTTTGTAATCAAAACAACTTGTTTAATCAACAAAGTTTTATTTACTTTACAGTGATAGCATGACAAGAAAGAGTTCCGGTCAGTATATGGGTGGTGTGTAGTTGTTGGTGCAGTGACAGCAGAAGTGTGTCAGCTGGCGTGTCCCTTGCCGCCTTTGTTTATGTTTCATATTGACGTCACCCATATTCCTTGTCGAAAACTCAGCAAACGTCTCCTCTTTCTGTATAAGTTTTTTTTCTATAGCAACCACTAGACTAACCATTCTCAAACTCTTCTCTATCATTGGATCTCTCCCTTTACCACCTACTCCCATACAAAAAAAATCATAGCCATCATAAAGCGACAAAAAACAAGGTAAAAAAGAACCTGTTTTATTTTTTAGAATTTTAGATTTTTTTTTTTTAATAAAAATAGCATTATACATTCATATACATTCATATCACAAAAATAAAGAAAAATTAAACGTTTTCTAAATATGAAAAATAATGAAGTTAGTTTGTATTACAAAAAATAACGAACAAACACCAGAAGTGGGAACACTGCCGATTCATTGAGTTTATTTGTATGAGGTGCTGTTTCTGACAAGGTTACTCTCATATCATCATCGACTTTTAAGCGGTTTCTGGCTTTTATCTTTATTGTTACTAAATTTGAGAACCCCGATTCACACAAGAACATAGTGACAAAAGAAACAAGCACTTCATTAAGGAGTGGGGATGAATCTGAGTTTTATCCAAAAATTAACACCAACTTTTGTAAATTCTTCTCTAAGAATAGCAGAAGATTGAAGATCAATCAGTTCATCTTTCATTCCTGACAGTTCAGTGGCAAAAGTTCTTATTCATCTCTTGAAGTCAGGTCTTTTGAAATGTAGCCAACGAAATGATTCTTCAAGATATTCAAATGATCTGTGATGTCTTCATTTATCCCATGTAACACTCCAAATTATTTACCCCCGACTTTATAACTTTTTTTACCTCCTAGGGGTAAATTTACCCCTGGTTGAGAACTAGACGAAACTGCGATGATAAAAAGAGCTTTATCTGTTTTAAACAGATTTGACGATCAACGGCCACTAATGAAATGCAGCAAAAAGAAGTGATAGTCAAACAAGAAAAGACACAGGTATAAAAATGCCACGCATATAAAAGACACCTATATCAAGAACCATTTTTTTTGAAAATATAACAAATGGTGTTAATATATAATCTATATAATTATAAAATTGTGGACCATCTGGGCTTGCTTGAATCTTGTCTTCGACAATCGAACGATTCCATCTTTTAAAAAAGGGATGACAGGTTATAATATATATATATGTATATATATGTATATATATATATATATATATATATATATATATACACACACACACACACACACACGTGTGTGTATGGGCGTTGCTTATATATATATTATATATATATATATATATATATAATGAAGTCTCCCGTCGATTTCAACGTATGAGCTTCCACCGCAACAGCTAAGTTTTTTGGAAATCCACATAGATGATTTGTTTATAGCGGTGAAGGCTTTGTGTAGAACCAACCACATTTTTTGGTATTACTGCTAACCTTTCTCGGTGCAGGTGACTGCCACAGGAAGGAGTATACAGTAGACTGCAGAGTTTCCTTCTCCTAGATGCCTGCCTGAACGAAAACTGGGGATGCATCTCTCTCAGTGAATTAACATGCCTCCAGATATCAACCTGGAAATTTCTATGTCTCAGCGCGGTACATACAGCATCTAGTCTTCTTAAATGGTCACCAATCTGGTACTGCCCAGGCTCACTCAATAGTGATCTGGCAAGAACCTATGTTTCAACGTGATTGTGCCATATATATATATATATGCGTAGGAGTGTTGCTCAGAGGATAAAGAATGAGGGTGAAGAGTTTGTATTTATTTGCTTCCCCACTGAGCAAATTAGGCACAAGGCCATTTTTTAATGTGAAGAGATTGGGGAAATGGGAATCAGCTCCCGGGGGAGTAGGGGAGCTAGATAGCGACACAATAACTGATTGCTACAAGAGCAATGGTATTATATGTAGGGTTGCTCCCACATATGGTCATTGCTTGAACTTTGTGAGTTTGTACTCACTGGACGAGTTCAAAAGAATGAGGGTGGGGAGTTGTACACTTTGCTTTTGATTCTAGTCAATGGCACCCAAATCATATATATAAACATATGACCCCTTCCAAGCCTTGACCTTTTCTTTAGACAGTTACAAAGTTCTTGGCAACCCTTATGGATCGCCAAGCTTGATAAAAGCTCTAAAGTCACCACTCAGCAGTTCCAGGTGAAAGCTTGTCAGTGTCTAGTGTCTCACATCGTGCCCCCCTACTGTACAAAAAGAGTAGATGGATTTCCACTTGGTTTGGCGACATGTATCTACTGTATAGAAGAGTAGATGGCCTTGCACCTGTTTCAGTGGTGTGTTTTGATCTCACTACAATATATTAGGTACAATACAATAATCGATAGAGAATTGGCTCTATAATAATAAATACATAATCTGCATTAATTAAAATATTATATTTAAGCGTAGCTTACAACCCGGTAATGCTGGGCAGCCTGCTAGTATATAAATATATGCATATGGGTGTGGCTCGGAAGTTAAGGAATGAGAGTGGAGAGTTGTATGTTTTGCTTTCAATTTTAGCTGATGACACCCATATACATATAATTTTTTAGTTTTGATCTCACTATTGTATATTAGGTACAATATAATAATTGATAGAGAATTGTCTGTAATAATAATAAATGCGTAATCAGCTTGAATTAAAATATATTTACGTATATTTTACGACTGAGCAATGCTGGGCGACCTGCTAGTTGTTAACGATAAAGTTGGATTTGAAATGAGATTACCGATTCCACAGACTGTTAAAATGGCCACACCATTAGATCATCCGCATTCCTATTGCTAAAACACTCCACTAAAGCCCAACCGTCTCTTACCATGGTAGGAGGGAATCCAGGAGGAGTCAGCATCAGGAGCTGTCGCCCTCTGGTCGCCTTTGCTTCTGCATGTGACAAGCAAAAACTTGTCAGGTGTAGAGCCACAAATCAACGTGGTGAGTATCTCAGCCTCATGCTGCCGCGGGCTGAACCAAAACCAACAGATTGTAGATCCTTTTTGAAATATCCGTTTCCCTGTGGACAGGAATGGCTGAAACATCCTGTGGAGTTCTAGAAGGTCTACTCTCTCCCGTTTTTCAGAAAGAGTAAGCTTATTGCTCACTGCCTGAGGCGCCTCTACCAGGAAATACTGACCGAGCTACCCAAGCAATTTTTTAAATGGCTAGAGCACAATGACAGATCCATATCTAGATATATTTGTAATGTGAATCGAACCCGAACCCAGATGATTTGCCGAAAACTTTGAGGTCTTCAAGTCCAACATAAACAAATTCCTGATAAATCGCCCCCTTAAGACACTTTATCAAATCTCCATTACTAACGATTACTACGATATTATCCCATTGATTACTGTACACGCAATAACCCTTATCCCCGAGTGGCTTCCGGGCCTTGATAAGTGGTGACTACCATGTAAAAAAAAAAAACAATACATTTGTCCAGGAGAGTGGTCGAAGGAAAATCAGTTATGATTAGGGCTATGACAACAGCATATTCTTTTCATTGTTTTGACTCTTGAGTATATATATCCGACACAGTTAATCAACCGAGAACCACATCACTCTATATAAAAGCATATAAGATATCAACGGATACACACTCGAGAGTCAAAACAATGAAAAGAATATGCTGTTGTCCTAGCCCTAGTTATGACACAGTTATGTTGGCATACGAGTTTTCGTTAAATCACCAAAATTAAGCAACGTCGTCTGGTCAGTATCAGATGGGTGATCATTTTGGAATACCAGGTGCAGTAAGTAGGAGGATGTCGACACATCCTGCGACAGCTGCAAAAACCTGATGTCATCGTCATCTCCCCTAACGAGGGATATACATGCAACTGGGGACCGCTTGTCAATTTGGTATTCCCATAAAACTTCCTTCTTTGGAGAAAGTGGGTTCAACCTGTCTAGGGTGATTACTACTTCAATTTGGTTCGGAAATCGGTTACGTTGGTATGGTCATGTGGAGCATTCATCTTCCTGGAGGAATCATTGTAGAAGCATGGATGTCTTAAATTGCAGGAAGATTGATTGGCCAGCGAGATTTCAGAAGCAATGATCACCCAGAGTGGAATTTGGAGAGAGGACTTGCTGAACCATGAGAAGAAAAGAGTGAGCTTGCGCAATATTAGAAAATGTCCGACGCCTGGACGCTTGACCCATTGTCAAGCAAATTCTGACATTAAATGATTAGAAGAATTATTGATGGTAACACTAACTTTAGAATATGATTTTATAGGTAAAAAGAACGTAGAATTCAGAGAGTATATAGGTTGAGCAGCCCACTGTGCATTGGTTAATATGCATAAAACCCAACTAACCAACTAAATAACACCTTTTTTTGTTAGTATTCTTCTATTCTATATATATAAAAGACAAACGTCTGTGTGTATGTATGTATGTTTGTTTGTAACGCTAAAACTTTTGAAAGACGGAACCAAACTTGACAAATTTGGTATCATATCGAAGCCCCATCACCCGGATGACAAATATCGAAATTTCACGTCAAACGGACCACTAGAAGTTGGTCAACTGATCAGTTATCTTCGAGGGGGGCCCCCAAAAAACCTGTCATTATCTATATATATAAAAGACAAATGTTTGTTTGTAACGCTAAAACTTGAGATGAAAGATTCCTCTCCCCTAAGAATAAAACATATGTTCAATATCTGCTTTTGTTTTTTCATTGTTTATACGGTCCCGAGCAACGCCGGGTAGCCCTGCTAGTCTATTATATAAAGGGTAGTTGTCGGTGTATATGTGTTTGTATATCCAGAAGAAACTTCAAAACAAACACCCACAAAGTTGATATATTCTTCATCAGCGTTGCCCTGGATGAATAATAAAAAAAAAAAATTTTTAATTAAAAAAAAAAAAAAATCATTCTCTGAAGGTCAATTGAGGTAGTGTTTCATCGGAGGAGTGAGGGGAGGGTTCTTATGCACTAATTTGGATAAAACGTGCTGACTAATATAAAAAAAAAAAAGAGTTGTCTGTGTGCATGTTCAGTTAGAAAGGAATGGACTGGATGGAGAAGAAAAAGGGGTTTGGAGAGAGGGAGAGGAAAAAGGGAGTGTAAAAGAAAAAGATATAACGTTTTAATATACAAACATATTACACTTTTATCTCGGACAACACTGGGTAACCCTGCAAGTTTATAATATACTAGCAAGCTGCCTGGCGTTGGCTAGTCATAAGAAACACACACAGATGATATTTGAATTCATGCATATTATGTATTTTTTTATTATAATAGCGAGAATTCTCTATCGATTATTATATTGAGCATATAGTAGTAAGATAAAAATTAAATATATATATATATATATATATATATATATAAATAAAATGTCAGCTGAAATTAAAAAGATCGCTCGGCGAATGGAAAAGATATCCGGAAAAATCGAAAAAAAGAATAACTGTCGTGTTCAAACAGACGTGCTTGAATAATGACTTGCTGTCAATATATATATATATGACTTGGGTGCCATCAACTAGAATTGAAACCAAACATACAACTCTTCACCCTCATTCCTTATCCTCTGAGCCACATATATATATATATATATATATATATATATAGAAGCGAAAATGTATGTATGTATGTATGTATGTATGTATGTATGTGTGTTCGCTTTTTCTGTATGTCTACAAAAGGCTTTTTTCAGAGAAGTGGTCGGTCGGTTTAAAACTTTTTATATCACATATAAATCGTAATATCTCACAGTTAACAACGAAGCTTGCCTGTATTTAATTTGCTCAATTTCGGGAAGATAAATATTCAATATTTGTCACTCGCCCCATGTGGGTTAGTCTTTTTCCTATAACATCTTGGGAAGCGTTCCCGCAGTAAATGAAATACTATCCCGCAGTCAAACTTGACCTCATTAAGTCATTAAAACGTGCACCTGCCAAATACAAGTAATTAAATAAATTCAAACGTCTTTCCGTTAGCATCTCGCGATGGCCCAATGGCTAAAACCGTCGCACTCTTTTTTTTTTTCACACTTCAATTTACAACTTTGCCTCAACGGTTCTGGTTCGATCCTCATACTTACCTACCAAAACATTTTTTTTTTATTTTACCCCCCCCCCTCCCCGGGAGTTTTCACACACACCTCCAAACACTCGGGTAACGCCGGATACCCCTCGCTAAGTTCATATATATATATTTATAATATAAATCTCACCTGTCTGTTTAAATGTATGTATGTATGTATGTCTGCCTAAAACTTTTGACAGAGGCTACAGATTTTCACGAAACCGGTATCGTTTTGAAGTTCAACCCTTCGGATAACAAATATCGAAAAATTGGCTAAAAACATTAATTCCTTTGCCCTCAACTACAAGAAGGGGTCGTTTTTTTCGGCGATATTTTCGAAAGTCATCTCCTTTCTTTGATTGACTAGCCTTTATTTTAAACCTTCGCCATTCCTGGTTTGGTGATGAATGTAACGGCAAAGACTTCACATTTTTTTTTTTTATATTCTTTTCCTCCTTCGCGGTACGGGTTTGAACCTGCCTGCCTACTACCACTTTTGTTCTTTTTGCTCAACACACACCTCCAAACACCCGAGCAACGTCGGGCACTCAGGTTACCATATATATATATATATATATATATATATATATATATATATATATATGAACGCGGCATGTATTTTATTGAAATGTCACATGATCAACATAGACATAGGATTTTATAATGATTATATACTTTACATCCTACGATCGGATACTTTATATGCTTCCCTTGGTCCAACCACTAATGAACACGATATGACGGTTAACAAAGAGCAAATGAAATGTGATATGCGTGTCTACATTATATATATAATATATATATATAATATATATATATATATATATATATATATATAGACAGGCGCAACACGTATATTTTTAAGTATTGTGCTTATATTTTGTTTCTTCAAACTAATCATCAAAAGGAAGTCTTAGAATAAAGACAAAACGTTGATGAATATAGGAATATAATACATCTTCACATACAGATATACATACACACATATATATATATAAAAAGAAAGAAAAGGAACGAAGAAAAAGAGAAAAAGAAAAGAAAAAGGAAAAGGAGAAAAAGAAAAAAAGGAAAAGAGAAAACGGAAAACATAAGAGAAAAATGTTTGATTGATTGATTCAGAATCTGAAAAATAAAAATTATAAAAAAGGAAAAAAAAGAAAAAAAAGTGAAAAGAAAAAAAAAAGAAAAAGAAAGAAAAATGCATTTTCTTACCTTTGAAGGAGAAGATCCAATTTGTTTCCACAAGAGATTATTGTATCTTGTGCTTCCTTGTGCTTTAATACGTCAGCCTCGGACTTTCCAATTTTCAAAATAATATCTCCAGATTGTAGCCCGCATTTTGAGGCTAAACTTCCTGGGGTCACCTAGAATTTAAAGAAAAGCATCAATTTAACATTCGTCAAATATTTTTTTTTATTTTTTTAAATTTTTTTTTACAAAAAGTGACGATTATCAAGGCCCAAAGGCCACTCGAGGATAAGGGTTAATGAGGACGGTGAAAAGATACCGTGATGATTGGTAATCATAGTAAAAACAAATTATGAATGTCCCGCTGAATTCTTTCTGCACCAATCGACGAACTTGGGTCAGAAATAATGCTATGACATTTATTTTTGCTTTTACTCAGTTCTACATGCATACAATCGCACACACGATTACACACACACATAAACAAATACATACAAGGACCACTCACACAAATACACACACACATACACAAATGCATACAAGGACCACTCACACAAATACACACACACATACACAAATGCATACAAGGACCACTCACACAAATACACACACACATACACAAATGCATACAAGGACCACTCACACAAATACACAAGCATTTGACGATGACCAATTCTTTGGCAAAGTGTGACCTTTGGTTGTAAGAATATAATTTGTATTTCCTTAAGACGTGGACTTTTCAATTAGATTATCGGAACAAAATTTAATCCAGGCTCCAGGAAATTATTAGAATCCTTATTAGCAGCAAGTGCGCCATAATTGCTGCCATCTTTTTACCATCTTTGCTAACCATGACCATGTCCTAGTTTGAACTTTTTGACCAATTCCTAATTTATCCAATTTCAGTTTCAACGATTTGG
>NC_136522.1:61069839-61119839 GCF_053919585.1 Euprymna scolopes
AATATTCCCTAGAAACTTACTCCTTTAGAAGAAGTCAGTTCAACCTGCTTAAGGTGAGTGCCACTTGTTATTTCTGGTTTTATTACTGGAGTTATTTAGTTGTAAGCGACGTTCGTCTTGGAGGATGAAGGTTCTAGTCTCAGTGCGGGAGATACTAAGAATACAATTGTGATTTGCGATTTCTACCCAGTCATGGTTGATGGAATAAGAACAAGCTACCACCATGAATTAAAGAAAGGATTCCGTTTGAGATTCTGTGAACATTCCTACGTTGGACAGAAAGATTCCCAAGTTCGACAAGATAAGCGTAAAAAAGATTAGAGGTTACATCGGCCGAAACGTTGTGAAAATAACACTCAAGATGAGAACAGTAGTCCGAATAATCCAAATTCTTAACTCAATTTTCACCAACAACATGAATTTGAATACATAGAAGATGCTGACACGTCTGCTACAAAGACACACGTCCATCTATCTCAGTAAGCATTTTGATTTTCTTTTCTCCTTGACCACATGCTGTCCTTTTTTTCTCTATTATTTCTCCTTCCCGTGACTTCAGTGCATACACACTTGCTTAATTTGCATACGTGCTAAGACGGCTGCTGCTGCTGCTAATATTTTCACTAGTCAGCTATCTTACGGCTGCTATTGATTTTCTCATACATGCACCATACACGCTATGTTACATCCAAACTCCGGCAGAAGGATTGCAGAGTTTCATAAGATGCACCTAAAAAGGTTACACTGACCGAAACGTTGAGATGTGAAAATAACACTCAAGATGAGAACAGTAATCCGAAGAAACCAAATGATATAATTAATCCCCATCTCAAAAATTTTGAAATTTAATTATGTTGAACTTATCTCTGTCTCTACTATTATAGAGTAGGAACTTTGCGTGTGTATGTGTGTGTGTGTTTGTGTCGACTCAAAAACGGCTGGGCCAACTTTTATGAAATTTCACACAAAGGTCCTTATGTGCCTGGCAGTGTTCTTATATAGGCTTTGTATTGGAATGTCTTCAATAAGTATTGATAATCGAAATAATTTGATGAAAGAATGAACAGGCGATTTTGATCAAAGTTAACACCTTACACAGCCTAATATCACAAGTGCATTTGAGAAGTTTTATTACCACACAAACCGAAAGGCCCGACATATAAAAATAAACAGTAGTTTTTTTATATGAAAGGGGTGCATTCGAAATGAATGTTTCTGTTTAAAGCACAGCACCACCATGATACTTGACTTTTGCATTTTAAACTTTAATTTAAGCCATTAAATATGAAAAAATAGTTTTATAAAATCAATAGTAGGTTCTCTACAGTGCAATGTAGACTTCAATGTATTGTTGACTAAGGCGTTGTGGGGGACATGTAAAGCTTCCTCCCGGCGCACCACGTTGAATCCCCAATTAGAGCGTCCAAGGATGGAGTACTGTTGCCATATATGGGCAGGAGCTGCTAGAAAAGACTTGTCCTGCCTTGATAGGGTTCAAAATAGACTTCGTGGCCTGGTGGGAGATGTCCTTTCCTCTTCGCTGCAACCTCTGTCTCACAGAAGAGATGTTGCGAGTTTGTCTCTGCTTTATCGTTATTTTCATGGAAAGTGTTCGACTGAGCTTCAATCTATGGTCCCCCCCCCTCACCAAACTTTCACAAGAAACACTAGACTAGCTGAAAACATTATCAATAATTTTCCCCACTCTTTATCTGTACCTAAACCTAAACATAGATTCCATGATCAAAGCTTCTTTCTTAGAACTGCACGCCTGTGGAATTGTCTTCCGTTTTCCTGCTTTCCAGCTGTCTATAATATGGTTGTCTTCAAGTCCAACGTGAACAAGTTTCTGATGAGCCGTTCCACCTAAGTTAACAAATTTACCGAACCTTCCATTACTATCGATTACTATATTGTCCTTTTGACTACTCTACACTCTTTAACCCTTATCCTTGAGTGGCCTATCGGCCTTGATAAGTGGTGACGTACTATGTAAAAAGAAAAAAAAAAAAGGCAATCAATCGATTGATTTGATTTAGCAATGGGCGATTTCGATGACAATAAAAATATGGAAGTGTGAAATATCTGTTCATCGTTCAATCCTGGACAACGTCGGGTCTCCCTGATAGTATGAAAATAGAATGAATTTTTTTTTTTTTTTTTTTTTTCTTTTAAATCAAGATGACAATAAATCTTCGGCTTCTGTTTCTTTCCTCGCTTAATTCACGATACATACAGGCTTTGGTATAAACCAAAGATTAGAAATTTATACTCCTATAATTTTTCTTTTTTTTTTTTTGTATTGATATTCATATTAAAAATCATTTTTTTTTCTTTCTATTTAAAAAGAAAACACAACTTTGTTATATACGAGTCGTTGAATTGCATTCACGCAAGATCTAGCTAATTTGCATATTCTTTTTAACATTCATTTTAATCAATTCTCTATTGTTTTTGTTTTTTTTTCGGTTGTTATATGGGATGCTCATATTTAGTTAACTATTACGTGTAATTATATTCATGCAGATATTCTACAGGATTTATACTTGCGTGATATTTGCGTAAAAATTATAGGAGTATACATTTCTAATCTTTGGTATAAACCAAAGATTAGAAATTTATACTCCTATAATTTTTTTTTTCTTGTATTGATATTCATATTAAAAATCATTTTTTTTTTCTTTTTATTTAAAAAAAAAAACACAACTTTGTTATATACGAGTCACGCAAGATCTAGCTAATTTGCATATTCTTTTTAACATTCATTTTAATCAATACTCTATTAGTTTTTTTTTTGGTTTTCTTATGGGATGATCATCTTTAGTTAACTATTACGTGTAATTATATTCATGTAGATATTCTACATGAGTTATACTTGCGTAAAAGGTTATAATAAACACAAACCTCTTTCTATATATATTTAGATATGCACATCTTGCTGCCCAACTCCCTACATAGTATCCCAGTAGCTCATGTCCCCGATAGTAGCCCCCTACACCAAAGTGGCAATGTGCCTTGTTTGGGGTGAAAATGTAATCATATATATATATATATATATATATATATATAGTTTTAAAATTTGCCAACCAAATTCCTCAGTTTTTGGTCTACAGACATAAAACTTAATTTATAGGGTATTCGAACCCATGCAAAAATTTATATTTGAGTTTTAGCTGGGGAAAATCGGCGGAAGTGTGAAAATTAAAAAAAAAAAAAAAAAATTGAATTTGCTAGGTGAAGGTCAAACGGCGGCATTACAGACATGCATGCGTAACGTAATACCTATTAGTTCATATTTTAATTTTTAGCCTCGCACCAAACATGTTTTCATAGCTCAGGCATTAACGTCAAAGGAAAAAGTAAATTGTAATCTAAACGTTTTGGTTTCGATTATTGATGGTGGCGCACGAGTCATTTTTTTTTTTTTTTTTAACTTTTTCAATCATTACTATATATTGGGTCCAATATAATATAATAATAAATACGAAATCCGCATTAATCAAAATATCATATTTAAACGTATTTTACGACCGGGCAATGCCGGCGACCTGCTAGTTTTAAATAAATATTTATTAAAAAATATAAATAATCCACGTGTCTGATATTTTAATCGGCATGCTTTAAGTTTAATTATCATCTTGTTTCTTAATATTGGCTTTCTATTAATTTTAACACGTGCGCATGATCGAGTACAAACACTGAACTGAACGATACAATCTCTATCGACGACAACTGGAGACTGCAGCCAAAACACCATCATGGATAATAAGAGAAACAAGCCGCGCATGTGGGGTCCCCCTCTGGTGCTGCATGTGAGATGACACCACAAAAAATATAGAAGAAATGAATGTGAGAAGTGTGAAGGGCCAACGTTGCCTTCCCATTTTCACCAAGTTTCAGAAAAATCTAATGAATGGGGCAAAAGTTAAGGAGTAAAAAGTATCATTTTTTGCAATTTTGGAGCATTTGTGACCCCGTTTGAACTCCTGGGAACGCCGAATCCTAGTGAAAATAGACAAACGGTGCAGTTTCAGGCCTTGATACATGTATATTTGAATTCAGCACCAAGGGAACCCACTATATAGACATACACATCAAGTTTTTTTGGATGTCTTCAAGTCTAATGTTAACAAATTCCTAATGAACCGCCCCCTTAAGTAAACACTTCATCAAATCTCCACACTAACGTAATGTACTTGCAATACCCCTGATCCCTGAGTGGCTTCCGGGCCTTGATAAGTGGTGATCACTGTGTAAAAAAAAAACAAACAATGGCCTCCACATTTTAGCCAAGTTTCAGAAAAATCTAATGGATGGATCAAACGCTATGGGACAAAAAGTGTCATTTTTGGCCATTTTGAGGCATTTTTGATCTCCTTTGAGCCCCTAAGGACGCAACGGAAATTTTTGCAAAAAAATTTTTTTACTGTGCACATCTATTTAATGAAATACAATTTGTGGCAAAATTTCAGGAAAAACTAATGGACGGTTATTTAGCAATCGTCTGGAATAACGGACACACGGATGGATGGACGCCACTGAAAACAAACGTCCCTCTCCAATAAGTCGGGGGGGACCAAAAAGTATTGCCAAACCTTCATGATAAGGGCTTTGGTATAAGCTGAAAATTAGACATTTTTAATAAATAAATATTTGTTTTAAAAATAAAACATACTGCACGAGTCTGATCTTTGAATTGCCATGTTTTGAATTGGACGCTATAGTCTAACTGCAGCCAAATATTTCATTTTCACAGTGCTTCTTAACAGTGGATTTCTATCAATTTAAACAACTAGTGGGACCTGTGGATATTCCACAGTGGACTCTTTTATATGTAATATATTGATGTTGGCATTTTGCAGATGTTCAGTGTAAATGGAGACACCCTGAAATTATTGCAGCTCTTGTTAAAACTGCAAAAGTATTTAAGCTAGCAGGGACACTCGACATTGCCCAGTCCTAAAATACCCTTAAATATGTTTGTGTATATTATTATAGAGTCAATTCGATTCTTATCTATATAATTATAAATCTCAAATGACCTTGTAACGGGTGTTGTAACCCAACATCCGGTTTACAACTTCCGGTTACGCATGCGTACATAAACAAATAATCAATGCGACAATAAAATGTATTGTTTTACTGTGTACGTTTTCAGCATCCCAATTTTTTTTTTCCAAATAAGCAATTGTTAATATTTTCTGCATTTTTTTTTTACATCATTCATTTTCATATTACGTTTAAGTTATTTTAACGCAATTTTCTTACAAATAAATCTACTTATAACCCGTTGCATTTTACAACGGCGATTTACCCACTGCCTTCCTTTATTTTATTTTATTTATTTTTTTAATTTATTCCCAATTTTTTAATACACCTTTCTTAAAAAACATTCATGCAATTTCTTCTACACTACCAACATAAATAATCCCGAAAATGTTTTTTTTTTAATTTGCGTTACAAATAAATAATCAACGCAACAATAAAACATATTGTTTTACTGTGTATGTTTTCAGCGTCCCAATTGTTTTTTTTTTCGCGTTTAAATTAAAAGATATATCAAAATTTGAATTTAACTTTAAGTATCATGGTATCTGTTCAGTGCACATTTACCTATAAGTATGGCAAACCACTTATAATTCAATAACTGTAAGTCTTTTTTTTTTAAATAAACAATTATAAACAGGACGACCCATAGAAATCTATTCTTTTTTCATTTTAATACACTTTCATAGAAATGTCTGTTATGTCACAAAGAACTATTTTCTTTACATCACAAGTGTCACGCTCATACATCAATTCCATAGCTAATATAAAATACTGACCCAACGGGTCACGGGTAATCTAGTATATTATAAATTTGTGATTTAAAATATATATATATCTGCATATGACGTGGGTGCATCAGCTTGAATTGAAACCAAAACTTATGAAGAATTCTTAGTAAAATTATTTATAAAAACAAAAAACATAACTCGAGTGACATCAGCTATAATCGAAACCGAAACCAAAACTTAGAGGAATTCTTGGAAAAAATTCCTATTACAAAAAATTGAAGGTCATAACAATTAAACGACAGTCACTCGGAAGAAAAAAGATGCAAGCGTGACACACAAAATAACACACATGCTATCGTATTAATATATAGATTCTTTATAGCAAAACCTGTTCCGATTCTATCCGATTATGTCAGACGAAACGACTGCAGAGTACCCTCGTGAACGAGATGTATTAGGTTCGATTCGAAATTCAGTGCAGATTCATGAATTTCAGTCGCTGGAAGTGTTCTAAAATTTTACTTCACAGACGGCGCTGTTTTACAATTTGTCATTGTTCTAAGGGAGACAACTCTTATTAAGAGATTCATTCATCTTTCATCTCATAATTTAGGACGCTAATATTGCTGTCAGTAAGTTTACATGAGCGGTTTACAAAAGCATACTTTCATGTTTTTCATTCTTTTATTATTTTTTTTTTTTTGATGGAGGTATTCAATTATAGAACTTGTACAGTTTTTAACAGGTGCTTCTGCAATTTAATTAACCGTTTTTCCGTAAGTAACGCGCTGACATTAACCGAGCAGAAGAATCGCTTTATATTTCACAAACATAGCCGCCCTCGCATGTAAACAGAATGTTTGTGAAATATTAAACGGTTCTGCTCGGTTAATGTCGGCGTGTTACTTATGGAAAAACGATTAATTAAACTGCACAAGCATCTGTTAAAAGCTATACAAGTTCTATAATTGCCCTTAAAAAAATCATAAAAGTATGTTTTTGTAAACCGTTCGCGTAAAGATAAAAAAAAACAAAAATGAACGAATCTCTTAGTAAAAGAGAGTTGTCTCCCTCAAAACAATGACAAATTGTAAAACAAGGCCATTTTTTTTTTTTCGCATGGTGTGTAGTCGTAATGACTATATAGTATTGTTTGTTATTTGGATTATTCTGACTTTATTATTATTTTAAGTAATAGCCTATTGTACTATTTTCATTGTTTAATTTCATGTCCGTGGCGTAATGGATAAAGTACCTAGTGTTAAAGATTCACTTCTCAGATGGAGCGTCAGCGATACTCAGAATACAATTGCAAATTACTTAGGATCTCTATCCGGTTATGTCAAACGGAACAGGTTCAAGATACCGCCGTGGATTAAAATTTAGATTCGAAATTATGTGCAGATTCATGAGTTCAACAAAAATACACCTGAAAAAGTTCGAAGGCTACATCGGCCGGAATATTGTGAAAATGACACTTAAGATGAGAACGGTAGTCGGAAGAACCCAAATAATACAATCGGCATTTTAAGTTCAGAAACATAGTTATGTTTACCTTGTATGAAAATAGAGTCAAATATACAGTAGAACCGCGGGATACGGCATTAAAAATCAATAACAAAATACAATACAGTATATAATGCACATGTATATAATAAAATAACATTATAAATAACAGCGTAAGGCGAGGCAAATACCGTAACCAGGGTTATACTATATTTGTTTGTTTTTTGTTTTGTTTTTAACCAAGACGACAAAAAATCTCCAGCTTTTGTTTTTGCCCCCACTACTCTCGATTCCAGATGATTAAAAAACAAAAACAAAAACAAAACAAAAAAAAAACAATCTAAATTGTTTAGAGCTAAACATAATTTTCCATCAACCTGTTCCAATTTCGGGTCGCGTACGCAGCAAAGGGGAAACCGAATTAGCATTGGCAGCAATAAAACTAATAAATAGCAAATTCGCTATGACAATTCGCAAAACAACTTTAGAAGAATGACGGCCATCAGTTTTTAGGAATGTGTTTCACGCCATTTTTTTTTTTTTTTTTTTTTTTTTTTCCTTTTGGGGGTGTTGTAATTGAAGTATTTTTGGGATGAGTCGGATTCAGAGAAATATTTTCACTGAAAAAGATTTTTTTGTGTCTATAATTAAATGTGAGAATACGAGGGACATTGTCATACGGTCAACAAAACAAAACGAGTTCAAAAGGCATATATTCACAAAAGAGATATTTTATATATATATATATATATATATATATATATATATATATATATATATGTCTAAAATGGAAATTCACAGCAATAGGAAAAACATAGAATGTTCATGAATATTTTTACAGTTCTTGGAAAAACAATACGAATTCATCAGATGAGACATTAAAGAAATCTGAATCGATTAATTAAAAGCTGTGCGTTTCAGGAGTCAAGAGCATCCTATTCAAAACTTGTCTACTCATTTTTGTAAATTATAATTTATTGAAAGTTGTTTTTAAGAATCAATATTCGTTTGATTTCATATTAGTAATATAGTGAGAAAGATTGTAAATATTTCAATGTATAAAAGTTATACAGATTGACAGACGATAATAAGTGGTTGTGTGTCTGCGTGTTCGTTAATGTTTCAATGTGTGTACGTGAGTGAGGAGATGTTGCAGAGGGAAGCAACCAAAAGAGAGACGCCCAGCAACACCAATCAATAGACTCGGATCAACTGGGTTCCACTAGTTTATTAAAGACAAATTTGACTTAATAAAGGATTTAGGCGCCCCCCCCCACCGAAAAATCCACTTCAAATAAATCCAGAAAGTTTTCTGATCAGCTCAAAGTATAATTTGCTTTAATTCAGGACTAGCGAGGGTGCTCTGCGTTTCCCGGGTGTTTAGGTGGTGTAGTAAGGTGTAGGGGGGGGTCAAAAAAACAGTAGCAGGGGTGCCCGGGTGTGTGTAAATAGTGTAGTAAAGAATCCCGGTAGGGGGTGTTAAAAAGTGGTAGTAGGGAGGGGATCAAAACAACAGTAGGCATAGGTGGTAAACCCCCCCCCCAAAAAAAAAACCTGACATCAACCGGAAGTTCCAAACGTTGAAATTAAGCGTAATCAATCCAACCGATACGACGACTTGCAAAAATGGAGTCGCAAAAACCAACCCTCCCTTGTAGAAAACTGGCCAGTTGAGGGTAAAGGAATTAATGTTTTTGGCAATTTTTTTGATAGTTGTCGTCCGAGACGTCTAGCTTCAAAACGATACTAATCTCGTCAGGATTCATTGCGTCTGTCAAAACCTTTTGGCAGACATACAAACATACATTCACACAAAACGACGATTGAGATATTTATATTATAGATAATGTATGCGCAGACGACATGCGTACAAATGCGCATCCGCATTTTTGATTTTGTAGGTCGATGTGTAAACATCGACTACTACACAACCTATATCGCCGGCTAGATTCAAAGAACAATTGTCCGAATAATCAAAAAATAAATAAATAAATAAAAAATAAGAATGACAGTGTATTTTCTTCGTTCGTTAAGGTTCACTGGTTTCATAAGAGTCAAGAAGCCAGTCGTACATGACGTGAACAAATCGATGACACAGATAAGACAAAACTTAAAGCTGGCATTACAATCTAAGTCAGTAACTATGACAACGGGCCACAGTTTACAATTATGTATACTGTATATATTAATACGATAGCGTGTGTTATTTTGTGTGTCAAGCTCACATCCGGGTCGTTTAATTATGTGCTTCCATTTCTTGTCATAAATAATTTTACCAAGAATTCTTCATAAGTTTTGGTTCCGATTATAACTGAAAGCACCCCAGTAATCTATTTATATATATATATATATATATATATATATATATATATATATATATATATATATATTCATGTTCTTATTTCGGTTTCGATTCAAACTAATGCATCCAAGTCATATGGGTATATATATATACATATATTTTTATTTTTGAAATCGCAACATATAAAAATCGATAATAATACGAAATCTGCAAGAATTAAAATATCATATTTAAGCGTACTTTACAACCGGGCTTTGCCAGGCGTTCGTGTTAGCTTAGATAAATACTTTTGCAGTTTTAACAAAAATGTTACAATAATATCAGAGCGTCTCCATTTACGCTGAACATCTACAGAATGCAAACATCAATATTTTACATATGAGTCCCCTGTGGAATTTCCATAGGTCCCGCTAATATCTTGATTATAAAAATCTAGATAAGACGTCTACACCATTTTATCGTCGAATTCAATGTCGTAACTAATACATAAGTGTTTAAATAAAGTACTTATCTGATAGCTAAATGTTTTAGTTTCGATTCTAGCTGACAGCACCAAGTCATTTCTTTTTTTAAAAACTTTTGAAATCTCTCCTATATATTGGGTACAATATATTAATCAATGAAGAACTGACTACATACTAACAAATACGAAATCTCCATAAATTAAAATATATTTAAGTATATTTCATGACCGGGCAATGCCGGGCAGTGTGTTAGTCATTTATTTAAATGGACTAGATTTTTTAGCCGGTTAAAATAGGGCAAAAGTTATAGCCTGTTGACTTAAAATGAGTGCTTGACGTCAAATTTATGGTTGAATATGGTTAATTTTGTGTTCATTTTTGCATTTACTAATCTTCATTAATCCTTCTTAATCCCTAACTGTGCATCGAACGGATACCATAATACTTAGCTCGCTGCATCTTCTCACAAAAGCCCATCAGGGTTCTACATTGCGAGTGAAACAGTCGCATTTGCGAGTGATTTTTCAAAGAGGCGACTAGAAATAATGAAACACGTTACTATTACTTTAAGTAATAACCTATTGTACTATTTTCATTGTTTAATTTCATGTCCGTGGCGTAATGGATAAAGTACCTAGTGTTAAAGACTCACTTCTCTTATCTTTTGATAATTGTTTTTTTTTTTTAACTGACAATCTTCCAAAGCTCACTACTGAGTGAAAAATATATTTTCAACTTTTTTTTTTTTATATAAAACGAACAAAGTTAAATTATTTATCAATAAAAGTTTAATAGAATAATATACTCTTTTTTTAACAAAGGATGTTTAAAAAAAAAAACATTTGAAGAAATTAGAATACCTTCAAGTATCAACATCAAATTTGTTGTATATTTAGAATTACACTTAAAAAAAACACACACACACAGAAAAATCTTTATGATGTACATACTCGTCACAGAACGGACATGTCATATTCTAAAAATCATGTGGATTTGGTTATTGACTTCTCTATTTGGCTAGTAAACGAAAATATTTAGTTGTCAAAGGTCAACTAAAGATAAATTTGTCCGTAGAGCCCTGGACATAGAACTTTTCAGACTGATCATATCAGTAACGAATATCATAATACTTAGTTCGCTGCATTTTTTAATAATGGTCTATACAAAATTTCAGTCAGATCGGTCCAGTAGTTTCCAAGACAAAGTAGAATAGACAGACAAATAGACTAAAAAAAATATATATATATAATATAGAAGTATGTATGAGGAGAAAATACTGAGATTATTCATAAGTTTTGTTAGCTTGGTGATACCACTGGAGCACAGGGAGGAGTAGGTGGTAACAATCATAGCAAGAGTTATGGATGGGTAAAGTAAGGTTAGGGAACTATCAGCAAATGTGGAGAACAGGACCACACGATGCAACACTATCTTGTCTGCGCAACCAGATCTTGCAGAATACAATAATAATGCAAAGAACTGCATAAAAAAATGGGAAACTGTTGTAGGAGGGTACGCTTCAAAAGATACTCAGAATTTTTTTTTCTATCTCATTATCCATTCATGCATCTATCCCATTACCTGTCTCATTCTATTGTCTATACTGACCCAACCATATGGTGAACGATACTTAACCATCCGAGAATGTGGAGAGGAGGACCATACGATGCAGCATTGCGTTGTCCGCCCTCTGCTGTCCAACCAGTGCAGATTGAAAGATCTATCTTCTGTCCATATATATATATATATATATATATATATATATATATATCGCATTCTATTTCTATCTATCTACATATCGTATTGTTAATCTACCTTTTTTTTTCTAAAAAAAAAAAAAAGGAAGAAGCAAAGCAAAAAGGAAAAAGAAAAAAGCAGAGCAAAAAGGAAAAAAAGAAAAAGGAAAAAAGGAAAAAGAAAAAGGAAAAAAGGAAAAAGGAAAAATGAAAAAGGAAAAAGGAAAAAAAGGAAAAAGGAAAAAAGGAAAAAAGGAAAAAGGAAAAAGGAAAAAAGGAAAAAGGAAAAAAGGAAAAAGGAAAAAAGGAAAAAGGAAAAAGGAAAAAAGGAAAAAGGAAAAAAGGAAAACTGAAAAAAGGAAAAAGAAAAAAGGAAAAAGAAAAAAGGAAAAATGAAAAAAGGAAAAAGGAAAAAAGGAAAAAGGAAAAAAGGAAAAATGAAAAAAGGAAAAAAGGAAAAAAGGAAAAAAGGAAAAAGGAAAAAAGGAAAAATGAAAAAGGAAAAATGAAAAAAGGAAAAATGAAAAAAGGAAAAATGAAAAAAGGAAAAAAGAAAAAGGAAAAAAGAAAAAGGAAAAAAGGAAAAATGAAAAAAGGAAAAATGAAAAAAGGAAAAATGAAAAAAGGAAAAATGAAAAAAGGAAAAAGGAAAAAAGGAAAAGGAAAAAGGAAAAAGGAAAAAAGGAAAAAAGGAAAAAAAGGAAAAAAGGAAAAAAGGAAAAAAAGGAAAAAGGAAAAAAGGAAAAAAGAAAAAAGGAAAAAAGAAAAAAGTAAAAAAAAAGAAAAAAGTAAAAAAAAAGAAAAAAGAAAAAGGAAAAAAGAAAAAGGAAAAAAGAAAAAGGAAAAAAGAAAAAGAAAAAAAGAAAAAGGAAAAAAGAAAAAAGAAAAAAGAAAAAAGAAAAAAGAAAAAAGAAAAAGGAAAAAAGAAAAAGGAAAAAAGAAAAAGGAAAAAAGAAAAAGGAAAAAAGAAAAAGGAAAAAAGAAAAAAGAAAAATGAAAAAAGGAAAAATGAAAAAAGGAAAAATGAAAAAAGGAAAAATGAAAAAAGGAAAAATGAAAAAAGGAAAAATGAAAAAAGGAAAAATGAAAAAAGGAAAAATGAAAAAAGAAAAATGAAAAAAGGAAAACAGAAAAAAAGGAAAACAGAAAAAAGGAAAACAGAAAAAAGGAAAAAGGAAAAAAGAAAAAGGAAAAAAGAAAAAAGGAAAAAAGAAAAAAGGAAAAATGAAAAAAGGAAAAATGAAAAAAGGAAAAATGAAAAAAGGAAAAATGAAAAAAGGAAAAATGAAAAAAAGGAAAATGAAAAAAGGAAAAATGAAAAAAGGAAAAAGGAAAAAAGGAAAAAGGAAAAAAGGAAAAAGGAAAAAAGGAAAAATGAAAAAAGGAAAAATGAAAAAGGAAAAATGAAAAAAGGAAAAATGAAAAAAGGAAAAATGAAAAAAGGAAAAAAGGAAAAAGGAAAAACTGAAAAAGGAAAAATGAAAAAGGAAAAATGAAAATAGGAAAAATGAAAAAAGGAAAAATGAAAAAGGAAAAATGAAAAAAGGAAAAATGAAAAAAGGAAAAATGAAAAAAGGAAAAATGAAAAAAGGAAAAATGAAAAAAGGAAAAATGAAAAAAGGAAAAATGAAAAAAGGAAAAAGGAAAAAAGGAAAAAGGAAAAAGGAAAAAAGGAAAAAAGGAAAAAGGAAAAAAGGAAAAAAGGAAAAAGGAAAAAGGAAAAAAGGAAAAAGGAAAAAAGGAAAAATGAAAAAAGAAAAATGAAAAAAGGAAAAAATGAAAAAAGGAAAAAGGAAAAAAGGAAAAATGAAAAAAGGAAAAATGAAAAAAGGAAAAAGGAAAAAAGGAAAAGGAAAAAAGGAAAAAGGAAAAAGGAAAAAAGGAAAAAAAGGAAAAAGGAAAAAAGGAAAAAGGAAAAAAGGAAAAAAGAAAAAAGGAAAAAAGAAAAAAGTAAAAAAAAAGAAAAAAGAAAAAGGAAAATGAAAAAGGAAAAAAGAAAAAGGAAAATGAAAAAGGAAAAAAGAAAAAGGAAAAAAGAAAAAGGAAAAAAGAAAAAGGAAAAAAGAAAAAGGAAAAAAGAAAAAGGAAAAAAGAAAAAGGAAAAAAGAAAAAGGAAAAAAGAAAAAGGAAAAAAGAAAAAGGAAAAAAGAAAAAAGAAAAAGGAAAAAAGAAAAAGGAAAAAAGAAAAAGGAAAAAAGAAAAAGGAAAAAAGAAAAAGGAAAAAAGAAAAAAGAAAAATGAAAAAGGAAAAATGAAAAAAGGAAAAATGAAAAAAGGAAAAAATGAAAAAAGGAAAAATGAAAAAAGGAAAAATGAAAAAAGAAAAATGAAAAAAGAAAAATGAAAAAAGAAAAATGAAAAAAGGAAAACAGAAAAAAAGGAAAACAGAAAAAAGGAAAACAGAAAAAAGGAAAAAGGAAAAAAGAAAAAGGAAAAAAGAAAAAAGGAAAAAAGAAAAAAGGAAAAATGAAAAAAGGAAAAATGAAAAAAGGAAAAAAGGAAAAATGAAAAAAGGAAAAATGAAAAAAAGGAAAATGAAAAAAGGAAAAATGAAAAAAGGAAAAATGAAAAAAGGAAAAAGGAAAAAAGGAAAAAGGAAAAAAGGAAAAAGGAAAAAAGGAAAAATGAAAAAAGGAAAAATGAAAAAAGGAAAAATGAAAAAAGGAAAAATGAAAAAGGAAAAAGGAAAAAAGGAAAAAGGAAAAAAGGAAAAATGAAAAAAGGAAAAATGAAAAAAGGAAAAATGAAAAAGGAAAAATGAAAAAAGGAAAAATGAAAAAAGGAAAAATGAAAAAAGGAAAAAGGAAAAAAGGAAAAAAGGAAAAAAGGAAAAAGGAAAAAGGAAAAAAGGAAAAAGGAAAAAGGAAAAAAGGAAAAAGGAAAAAGGAAAAAAGAAAAAAGGAAAAATGAAAAAAGGAAAAAGGAAAAAAGGAAAAATGAAAAAAAGGAAAACAGAAAAAAGGAAAACAGAAAAAAAGGAAAAAGGAAAAAAAAGAAAAGTAAAAGGAAAGAAAAAGGAAAAAAGGAAAAGAAATAAAAGGAAAAGAAATAAAAGGAAAAGGAAAAAAGGAAAAGGAAAAAAGGAAAAGGAAAAAAGGAAAAGGAAAAAAGGAAAAAAGGAAAAAGAAAAAAGAAAAGGAAAAAAGGAAAAAGAAAAGGAAAAAGAAAAGGAAAAGGAAAAAGAAAAGGAAAAAAGGAAAAAAGTAAAAGGAAACAAGGAAAAGGAAAAAAAGGAAAAAAGGAAAAAAGGAAAAAAGGAAAAGGAAAACACTCAACCTCCTGAAAACGGGAATGGGACAATCAAAAGTTGATTATGACGAAAGGAGGGCTACAAAACTGACCCAATCAATCTACGAATGAGCAAAGGGGGAACAATACTAAGCAACACTTCTTCTGTCTACTCCTCAACCATTAGTTTGAAAGATTTTGCAGAAAACAGCAATAATGAAAACGATTGCATGAAAATGTGGGAAATTGTCGTATGACCACATGCCTCAAAGGCATGCAAAAAATTAGAATTCTGTCCATATCTACCAATCTTGCCCAGGTTCATACTCCTCCCGCTGGGTTCATATATATCGAAAAAAAAAAAAAAATGGCTATGACAAAATTAGGGATAATTAAGCATAACATGGTAGCTTAACTTTCAAACATGTCGTTAGAGGGCTCCCACATCTGCATGTTTATTTATTTTATTTATTTGTTTATTTTCTATTGTTTTTTTTTAGTTTTAAAGTTATTTTGTATCTCTATCCTAGAGTAAATTTTATCCTGTGAACACAGTTGTTCGCTATTTCTCTCCTGCAGTTTAATAGATGTTGGGGTTTTTTAAAGTACAGGATAGCAAATTTTTCATGAAGGCATACATGGGTCATCTACGTCTCTACAGGTGTTTGCTTGTCTTACTATTTTCCATTCGACTACCGGCAAACATCCGCTTTCCTTGAGGTCCCAGTATTCGTTTGCTAGCGTTGTTTTCATACAGTGTTTTTTTTTATTGTTGAATGTACTTTTGTGGTCATAATATCGAGTTTTGAAATCTAAGGAAGTCATACCTATGTAATATTTCTTGTTATTTGGGGGTTTTTTTCACAAATATTGTGGCCTGGTAAACTATTCTTTTAGTTAGACATTTATTTTGAAGTGGGCAAAGTGTGCGGCATCTACAGTTGCATTTATCTTGTTCATTATTAGTATTTTTATTTTTATTTCTAGTATGGTTGTTGTTGCCTGGAGTTGGCTTATGATTATTATTATTATTTCTGCTAGTTATATATGTGTCTTTTGTGTTAGTTTTATTTTTGTCATGGTGTCTACTTTTTTATTGTTTATATTGTTTTTATTTAATATTTTGTTATGTGCTTTAATTATCATCTCTAAATTTTTTGCAGCAGCTGTAGGATAACTTTAGGGTATTTTTATTGAAAATTTTGTGTAAGGGGTTTGTTGTAGGAAAGTGTTTTTCGATAAGATCTAGAAATTTCTACCCAAGTTTTGTTTTGGGGCCATATACCAGATTATATTCCTTTTTCTTCTATTTTTAATTTTATTATAGTTATTAGTGTTTTGTTGCTTATATTTGTTATCGATATTTTTGTATCCACTATTTTTTAGGACTGTTTCATAGATATTGATTGAACTGTTAAATGCATTTTCATTGCTAGAGTTATTGCTGAGTCTACTTACAATCGAGTTGGGAATCTGTTTTATAATTGATGGTGGGTGATTGGACTTAGGGTTTACGTATATTGTAGTAGCGTTATCTTTTAAGTAGGGTTCATATGTGTTTTTTTCTAAATTTAATGTGACGTCCAGGAAGTTTGTTATTTTTATGTTAGCTAATACGTCTACTTTTAGGCCTAATTTTTTCATTTCCTTGTGTATGATTTTCTTAAAGTTATCTCCCTTGACTTTGTTGGAGTCTAATATTATAGCTAGTCCATCATCTCTATATAGGCCGATATCCATAGTATCAAATATGCTTGTGAGGGTATATAGAATGACTAATCCCACAAGATCTGATGCCTCTGCAGAGTCTCTGGCACCCATCGCCAACTCAAACGAATTTGTCATTTTAGTTTTTATCCATTGGTTATTGTTATTTATTAGAACTGATTTTCTACATTTTTTAATGATGTTGATTTCTTCCGAGGATATATCAGTGTATGACTCAGCAAATTCTAGGGCAATGTTAAAAAGTTCCTTGGATATCGAGGGATAGAAGTCTATGATGTCTAACTGTATAAACGTACATTTATTTTTGTTTTCTATGTTTTTAAACCAGGTGATTGCTTCGGCAGTATTTGCCCACTGGTTTAATTCTAGGTCTTGTTTGATTTGTTTGTTTACTCTAGAAAGTATTGCTTTGCTAATTCTACCTATTTCTGGTTTAGTTGAGTTTATTTTTTTGTAATGTTTTCTGTGATTAGTTTGTTATATTCTTGTTCATCTATTTTATAAAAGTTTCTAGTTTTATCTGCTTTTACAAAGATTTTATTAGAGTTGTTTATGTTTCTAACGATTTGGTGTAGTTTCCGTTGGAAATTGTTAGGTTGATTGTTGAATTCTAAGTTTTTAATTACGTTTAAAAGGCCATTTTCAAAGTTTATCAAAAGGTCTACTGTTTTTGCATTTTTTGGGGTTTTAAAACCATAGGATTCTTTTTTGTTTAGGTTTTCATTTTTAAGTAAGAAATTTGCTCGACATCGCATTCAGCGTATTAGTTCATCTGTTTTTTTTTTAAATTAATTTAATAATATAGCTATGCTTGCTAGGTGGGGGTATGTTTTTTAGCGATGTTTCGAAATTAACTCTTTCCATATCTATTTTTAATTTTTGAATCGGGTCAACCAGAGGTCAAATGGGCCTTTGTCCTGTAAGTGCATTTTCATTGGCTGATAGAAAGGGCACGGTGAATACTAGAAAGCTGATTGGCTAACTAAAATCTCAATAGAAGGTGCGTATATAAAAACAACAGACAACCTGAAGAATCCTAGAGTGGATGAAATGCGGAATATTCAGTGTAGCTTAATCGCCATATATATATATATATATATATATATATATATATATATATATTGTTTGTTTTTTTTACTTATTATTTGTATATATTATTTATTGTTTATAATTAATGGTTCCCATTTGGTATTAAATTTTATACTAAGTCTACTTAGTAATTGGTTATTCCCCAACCAATTACTAAGTAGACGATAATATATATATATATATATATATATATATATATATATATATGACATGTTTGAAAGTTAAGCTGCTGTTTTATGCTCAATTACCGGTGAGGGCTGCAAAATTGACCCAACCATCTGCGTATTTGGAGGGGAGGACGATGCAATGCCTTGTCTGCCCCCTATGGCCCAGTCTGTGCCGCTTCAAAGATTATGCAGAATACAATTATGCAAAACAATGCCGCAAAGAAGCGGGTAAAATGTCGTATAATAATGCGTTTCAAAAACATGCAAAGAAAGATGAAGTCTTGTGTGTAACAGATATATGGCAAATAAAGGAACCATGACATTTGAAGAGTTCTTCTAATGCTTTAACCAAACAAAATAGTGTACAGCACTGGCAGAATGGTTAACGGAATATGTGGAGGAACATTGGGGAAGGCATTACATGATACAAACGCGTTACACATGGATAATTGGGGTGGGGGAAGGTGGAAGGGAAGCAAAGAATATGGGTGTAAGATTTCCATTTCATCTTTTAAAGGACACCGCAAAGCGCCTTGCATAAGTGGTACTTTCATTCTCGACAGAAGTAATAAATTCTTGAAGGGAGTGCCTGGAGTTGGGGTTCTATCTGTAGATAGAAAAAACCAAGAAAAACAAAAAAAAAAAACAAACAAAAAACAAACAAAAAAACAGTAAAAAGCCTTACACTCCTACATTTATTACCGTAATAGCTGAAATTGTTACGGATATATGAGGCGCCTTCAATAAGTTTCCAGACTTCTTTTGTACAGACATTTAAAATTGTCGAAGACTCTTGAAAATTCAATATGTTATTGCTATACATCATATGAGATGATCAATTATACGATTTCAGATTCAAATGAACAGGAATTGGAATACACCCTACTAAAGCTTGATTGTCACAGCTGGTGAATTTCAAAATTGCGATCTGGATGTGAGGACAATTTACAAGAATGATATGTAATAAAATTCTGTTTTAAACTTAAATAAATGCCACAGTAATGTATGGAATGCTTCAGACAGCTTTTGGGCCATCTTGTATGAATCGGGCATCAATTTTTGAGTGGTTGGTTGGTTGTTTTTGTTTTACGGCATATCAATCCTTTTTAGGTTATTTAATGCTGAATCCAAAGATTTTGAAGAAAAATTTTTTAATAGAACATATTTGTTGTTTTCAAGTCGGTTTCTATTTAACCCATAGTTGGGACCCTAACAGGTACTACCACTCTGGGTCAGAGTGGACCTGTGAGCAATGGCAATTAAAGGGCGGCGCCACACTCCCCAAAGCCCGAAAGCTGGGGGCCTCACCATTGGATATAGTTTAAGGTCATATCCAGGACCTTTTGAGTGGCATAAGAACCGTCGTGTGTCTATAGAGACAATAAGTGCACAGTTTGATGTCAGTATGCGAACTGCACGCACAATTATTCGTGAGGAACTAAAGATGCAGAAGATTTTCGTGAATGCACCAGTCCGCAACTCCATTTTTGTCATAGATTATTTGACCAAGATGGACATCAAAACAGTTCCTCACCCTCCCTATTGTCCATATCTTGCTCCCTGTGACTTTTGGTTATTTCCTAATTCATGGAAAACCTTGAAGGCTGTCAATCTGAGACAATTAAGGAGATGAAAGAGGCTGTGATGAGTGCCATTTACATGCTAACACAAGAGGACTTCCATGGGGCTTTTCAGTTGTTGGAACAATACAAGTGCATTGCAACTGGAGGAGATTACTTTAAAGGGTACAATAGTTTCATGTGTATACTATCAATAAAAGTGTTCATATGAAAAAAAGCCTAGAAACTTATTGAAGGCACCTCATTATTTTATAGTATTTATGTCAAAAAAATGTTCAACACAAAGTAGAGGTTTATAATATAGGATTTGAATGGCTACACATATGCACACTTTTTTAAATTTCCTTAGACCAGATAAAAATTTCAGTGAAGATTAAAAAATAAAAAAGTATATTTTCTCTACCTCTCGTGTGACGCAGACATATTTTTGGCATAATTTTATTGGGTACGATCACAAAGATTTGGACGGTTATATTTATAACCAGGGGCGATAAAAATGAGCCAATAAGGTTTGATATGAGAGAAGGATCATTGCTAATCCTGACTGGATTGATACTATCATTTTTTTATCTGGAATTCTTTACAATTCAAAGCTTCTCCGACTGAATTGATACTAAATTTAATTTGGAAAACTTTAATATTTATAATTGGAGGATCTTTTCTTTTTTTTTTTTAATTATTTTCTATCACAAGAATGGCTTCCTAATTATATATATTTTACCAGGGGGTCTCATCATTTATCAAGGCCCGGAGGCGACTCAAGGATAAGGGTTAATGGGTAGTCATTGGGACAAGAGTGTAGTATACATTAGTAGCGGGAATTTGGTATAATTTGATTATTTAAGAGGACGGCTCAGCAAGAACTTGTTTACATTGGACTTGAAGACGACTATATTGTAGTCAGCTGGAAAGCAGGCCAACGGAAAAGAGTTCCACAAGCAGACCAGAGTTCCATTGGCAGGCAGTTCAAGAACAAAAGCTTAGTTCATGGAATCCATGTTTAAATTTAGATACAGATAGAGTGGGGGAAATTGTTGATAGTGGTTGTAGCTAGAAGAGCGCTTCTCGTGAAAGTTTTACAATAGCGGAACATAGATTGAAACTCAGATGAGTAGTTGATATGAAAATAATAGAGCAGAAGCAGTATAGCAACGTCTCTTTTGTGGGGAAAGAGGTTGCAGGGAAGAGAAAAGGGCATCACCTACCAGGTTTCAAAGCTGAAAAAAAAAAATATATATATATACTAGCAGGGGTTCCCGGCATTGCCCAGGTGTTTAGAGGTGAGTGTTGAGTACAAAGAAAAAAAAAGTGATAGTAGGCAGGCAGGCTTGAACCCGCGATGCAAAGGCGGAAAAGAAAGTGAAAGAAAACCTGACGTCTTACCGCTATTCCATGACGCGACCGGAAGTGTAAAGCATTCAAATTTAACGTAGTCAATCAAAAAGATGACTTGGAGAAATAGCGTTGCTTTTAAACCTCCCACAAAGGTTGCTTTTAATGTGGGGGTAAAAGCAGCTCCCCCCCCCCACACACAAAAAAAAGGGGACACTCTGGCAGTATCCAAATAAATTGTTATTGTCTCAGTATGAAGGGTTTCCCCTACATTGACCAAGGACTAATTACAGAACATATACTACCCAAGTTAAAGCCAGGAGTTGTGGGTTACGTTCAATTAGTTTCGCTTTATTTATTCGAAAAAGACAAACAAACACTCGAAACGAGACAATTTTTTAAAACTCGATCAAAAAAGAAAAAAAAAAAAAAAGAGACGATGTCCGTTTGCGAATCTGAGATATTATGATCTAGGAAGTATAAGAAAACTTCTCGCGGAAATCAACTGACATGAGAACCTCAACGCAATAAGTCTTTCATACAATTGTGCACGCCCATTTTGCCTTTATATATATATATATATATATATATATATATATATATATATATATACGTGAGGGTGCCCTGCGTTGCCCGGGTGTTTGTTGGTGTGTGTGTGTGTGTGTAGGTAAAAAAAAAAGTTTCGGTAGGCAGGTAGGCTCGAACCCGAAGCCTCGAGGCGAAGGCGAAAAAGAAAGTGAAAGAAAACATGATATTTTACCGCAACGCTAAGAGGCAGAGAAGTGAGAATGGTTGAAATTAAACGATTAAAATTTAAGTGAATGAGCTGACGCAGGATGTCAAACATCACACACTTAACTTTGGCTGCACAGCCAGTTTCTGCGTATTTGTTTATTTCTCCTAAGATGTTTTGGAAAACCAGCTCCCCATAAAAAAGTGTCCAAATGAATAGTAATTGTCTGATATGACGGGTTTTCCACCCATTGATCAAAGCATATTGCTTTTCTGGACGTCCCTGGGAAGAGTACCAGAGACACGCAATTTCTTTAAGTACTTTTGCTTTATTTATACGAAAGACACAAACAAACGAGAAGACAGAATAGCGGGAAGTTTCTAAAATAAAAGTTGCTCAAATAAAAGATAGAGATGACCTCTTTTTGTAAATCGGAGATATTATAATCTAGGGAGTATATAAAAAGTTCCAAGAAATGGTACACCCCCCTCCCCTTGTATGCAACCCCCACCCACCACGAAAAAAGCCTCTGCTGGACATACAAAAAAAAAAACGCACACACAAACACATTTTTGCTTTTGTATTATATATAATGTGTGCATGGTTGTTGTTTCCTACATGTTAACCCAACGAAATTCTAGTATTTATAAGATTATTGTTTTCACTTTGACCATTATTTTAACCACGTTTCGGCCGATGTAGCGTCCAACCTTCTTTATGTCTATCTTATCAAATTCAGAAATCTTTCTGTCAAACTCGGGAATCAGCATGAAAATTTCAAAGGAACCTTTTAGTTAAGACATAAGGGTAGCAAGGCTCTCATTCTGTCAGCCATGACTGGGTAGAAGTCTTCATTAATTCTGAAATTGTATTCTTAGTATCATCTGCACTGGCCTGCTTTGGGTGAACATTACCTGAAGATAACGGTTTCAATCCTACCCAAAGCAAGCCAGAGGATTAGTTGGCCAAAACGTGGTGAAACAACAACAACAACTATGGAAGGCAGTAATTGCTAGGGGATACAGTTACAAGACTTAGCATTCCTATCCTGTTATGGTTAACCACCTGAAGAAGCTAAAGGAGGCGTTGGCCAAAACGTGGTGAAACAATAACAACTATGAAGATGAGGATAACAGTCTGAAAAAAAAAATAAATAAAAATACAAAAGCATTTGATCATCATGCCACAAGTGCAGCAAAAGTGCTGTAATTCTTCTCGGATCACCCGAAACATGGATCTTATTACTTCTGCAAACATCTAGCAAAAACCACCCTCAAACAAAGGAAATGAATAGGTCTGGCTTGGTTGTTTTGTTTTACGGCACATCAATCCTTTTCGGGTTATTTAATGCAGAATCCAGTTATTTTGGAAATAGTATTCATGTTGCATCTAGTAATTTTGTAGGTTTTTATCCTTCAAGCTCTTTCTTCGATCGCTAGTTTGTAGTGTTTGGTTTGGTTTGGTTGTTTTATAGCGGATTTTATCATTTTTGTTCCCTGCGGGACATGAATGAGTTTTGCAATGGGAGAGAGAAAAAGAGTCACAGTGTTAATGTTTGGCACATTTCAAGTTAGGAAACCAGTCAGGAAGTGGAGGAGACATAACGAGAAAGCGGAAATGGGAAGAATAAAAGGGGGGGGGAAGGTGGGTTATTGTTTCTGTTTTTTTTTTGTTTTTTTTGAAGAACATAATTAAGTTTTGCAAAAGGAAGTAAAAAAAAAAAAATAGATAAAAAGCATCAATGTTAGGTGCATTTCGTCTCAGGCAGCCAATATCTTCAGACAGCCTGATCTGGTAGCACCAGTGGTTTGATAGTTGGAACTCGACTTTAAAGATTGGACACTGGAGTTTGAAGAAATACTTGCTTGACCTTTTGCCTAGGGACAAAGCGTTCTGATGTTACACTTCACCTTTTCTGTCCTCGGTCGGTGGAGGAGAAATCCTTCATGACCGAAACAATTTTTATTCCTATCCAGAGTGCCCCGACCTTGTGTCTAACTCTGGAGAGGCAAGTAAATAAGATACCATACTTGTTTGAGCATTTGGTACATCTGTTGGCCATTAAGCATCTTTGCATTTCTGCTTGCACCATCACAACGTGGGAGCTTATTCCCGGCTTCTATTCCACGGAAGGAACAGCAGTTTGACACGTCGAGACCCACTTGGATTTTACAAGAATATGATAGATCAGATTGTGTGTGACGTCATCATTTGAATACCAGGTGACAAGGTGTCATGGAGATTGTTGGAAATCGGTGCTGGAGACTGTCGGATGATTTATGGTAGCTTGCTGTTGCCTCACATTCTCTACTCAACATACTTAAAATGAATTTTCACACAATAAACATTTTCGGCGCTTCTACACTATTGGGACGAGATTTTGTAGTCGATAAATTGAGTTTTCAGATAAAAAAACAAAAAAACAATGGTTTCTACTGATTTTTTTTTGTCAATTCTAATAAGTTCCAATGGTAGTTGGCAAATTATGCAGTTGAAATTACCTGAATATTACTAAATTATTAAACAAAGTAACTTTAATCATGTTAGGTGAAAATTTTCTGCCACCTTGTTTAAATCAAAACGGAAAATTACCACCCCTTTTGAATTCTGTGTTTTACTATAGCTTCCATCAAATTCTATTTTTTATTTTCTTTAATAAATAATTTTCTACCTTATCGATTTTCGTAATTTTTGGATATAATCATCTTAAAAATACGAGGAATACATAGATACCATTATTTTCATGTGAAATTCAGTTTTACGATTTCCGAAATTTCGTCCCAATAGTGTAGAAGCGGCACATTTTCTTGTAAACACGAGAGCAAAAACTTGGCATTCCTGAATTCTATCGACTTGCTAAACATTTGTTTACAAACTAAAACGATGTCCCTAAACTAGTAGAACCCGTGGAAATTCCACAAAATGAAAAATATATTTAATCAACAAATAAATAAAGCCGATATTTTTTGAATTGAATGAGTTTTTTGGACAGAAAAAAAAACAACATGCAGCAAACGAGTTTAAGATTTCTATGAAAATAGTATCCATTGTATTTTAAATATAGAACTGACCCAAATGAGATAAATTAATCAGTACTAATAAATATTCAGAAAGTAATATTGTGCTACATAGTTCAATACAAATAATAAAATCACATTGTAAGAGGCAATCATTAATTTACTCCTTCAGTCCAACGCCTCTTGGCTGACAATGCTGTTCTTTTTGCCCTATTTCTTTCAAATGTTCCCTATTTCATGAACTTCTTTTATATATATATATATATATATATATATATATATAGAACGTCTGCACGTCAAAATTACGAGTTTCTTTCTTGCACCAATACAACAATCATCATATCTTACTATTGTTATGATTGTTGTTATTATTGTTATTACAATTATTATTAGTAGTAGTATTATTATTGTTATTATTGTTGTTATGGTTATTATTATTATTATTATTATTATTATTATTATTATTATATTCAAAGACGAGACTACATCAAAAGGAGGTTACTCTCATATTCTTGTCCAGGTTTGCCAGATTGGCATTTTTTTTAAGTAAAATTTCATGAATTTGACTTTTTCTGAAGCAGATTAACCTTTCAAAATTGTATTTAGCCTTTTTCACAGTTACGCATAGCAAACATGAGTCTATAACATTTCTATGAAAATGATGTCCATTGTATTTTCAATATAGAACTGACCCAAGTGAGAAAAACTAATAAGTACTAATGAATATTCAGGAAGTAATATTGTGCTACATAGTTCAATACAAATGACAAAATAAAGTTGTAAGATTTATTCTTTCAGTCCAGCACCTCTTGGCAAACAATATTCTTTTGGGGGGCGGGGGGGGCTTTTGTATGTTCCCTTTTTTACATAACGTTTTGCTGACTTTCTTCAGTGAAGAACCACTGCGTATCAAAATTACTATAAGTCACTTTCTAACACCATTACAACAAGAAAACCCAATAACACGCAGCAAATACAAGTTTATTAACATTTCTATGAAAATAGTATCCATTGTATTTAAAATATAAAACTGACCCAAATGAGATAAATTAATAAGTACTAAGAAATACTAAAAAAATAATATTGTGTTACATAGTTCAATACAAATAACAAAATTACACTGTAAGAGACATTCTATCATTAATCCTCCAGTCTAGCACCTCTCAGCAAACAAGGTCTTTTTTGCCCTGTTTCTTTCTAATATTCCCTTTTTATGTAAGGTTTTGCCGACTTCTTTTTTATCAATGAAAAACGGCTGCATGTCGAAACACGAGCTCTTTTTTACAACAGTGATCATATATTATTATGCTGATATCCGAAAACGAGGTTGCATCAAAGGGAGGTCACTCATTCTTGTACAGGGTTGCTAGATTGTCTTGTTTAAAGTCAAATTCACAGAGCTGCTTCCCAGTCGACTATAGCATGGTTATTTCCAAGTTAAACATGGATAAGTTCATGTCCAGCTGTTCTCTAAAATAAATAAACTGAAGTTCCACCATTACCGAAAATCACGTTAGTCAAAAAAAAAAAAAAGAAAAAAAAAAGAAATAATTAAAATGGAATAATGTTAACACTTCTAAACCAGTCTTTCAGTAAATTGAATATTTGGATAGACTGAAAAATGTGTCTTTTATCCCCTCCCCCCATCACCTTAAAAAAAAGAGCAAGAGACCAAAAAAATAGCTATAAAGAATAACAGGTGCCCCTTACACAGAAAGTAAAAGAAAGAAAGAAAAAAAGGGAAGGGCCACTAATATATTTGATTAGTAAAAAAAGCAAAATATTAGTAATTTCATTATTGGCCATAAATCAATTACACCCAGCTGCTATATGCAGTAGAGAGAGCGGTTATTTCAAGTGAGCCCCCCCCCCTCGGCCGTCCAATTTTTTTTTTTTTTTTTGTTTAACCCGATTATGTCCCACAGTCCTATAAATACGACAGCAAATGATTTATTTTTAATCTACAATTATATAAATGCAACTTCGTGCGTGCGAGTTTGTCCCTTATAGACTCCTTAATTTTCACTAATTCATATCCAGTTTTGTTAAATGCTTTAGAAGCAAAATTTCTTTACGCATTTTGCTAACTCCTCTCCTCTGATGAGAAGGAACGTATTTCTTTGAAAATTCCGCAGATTAAGAACTTTCACCTCTATTTGTGTTTCCTTTCGGAATAATAAATGTTTTTAACTCTTACTAAAGCGTTTCTCAACATATTTGATTAAACTCATGTACTTATACATATACATACATTAGATGAATAAATAATGGGTTTGTGAAAATGTATGCTTTTGCTGACATTTTCTATTCTTTATGTAGACCCATCCTTTTTAAACCAGAAGCTCGAGGTTTGCTGATATAACAACAGAGCTATATATTAATAAATAAACAAAAATTTTGCTATATTCTGAAATCCGATCTTTACTAATCTTTTTTTTCTTTCTTTTTTTTTTCCAAAACAAAAAAAACTTGGTACATTTTATGGATCTCTTGTTCATGAAAGAAACGACCAATATTTTTATGTCAATCTTGGATAGTTTCAAACAAAAAACAACAACAAAAAACAGGAAGTTCTCAAAAAGAAAAATGCATAATGATGTAATATGTAAAATTCAGAAAGAACCAAAATAATTCAGATCAGGTTCATTTCCAATTGTGATTTTATTCTAAAAAAAACACACACACACACACAAATAAATAAATGTAAGAATTTAAGTTAAATTCAGTAGCTTAAAAAATACATAAAAATATATTCAAGTTAATAATTTCTTGTTTGAAACAAGAAATATATAGAAAGGAATTATATTTTATTTCCTTAATCCATGGATTTTCAATACTGGCTTACATCATCAGAGGAAATGAAATGCAACTAGCAAAATTATCAATTATGAATTATATATTTTGCTAATCACCAGGAAATTACATTACGAGATCTTCACACATTCTGGATTTCACCTCCAATTTACAGTCTGTTTCAACTGCTACGGATTACTATATTACCTACAAATTCTACCTTGGATTATTATTCATCCGACCTGGCAGAAATATCCTGGAGATAATTGAACCCCTCCCAACGTCGGATTACCTAGGCTGTATGATATCCATGATATCCTTTTCCTATGCCTTTTAAGATTTTTAAATAACCTTTTCGATGTATGTGCTGACGAGCAAAATGTTTATTCATGATTGATAATTTTGCGTATTGCATTTCATCTGATGATATGAGCCATTATTAAAAATCCATAGAATAAGGAAATAAATATAATTTTTTTCCATGTATTCCTTGTCTCAAACAATAAATTCTCAATTTGAATATATTTCTATGCATATTTTTATCTACAGAATTCTTACATTTGTATTGTGCTCTATTTTTTTTATATATTGGTTTTACCTTTTTTTTAACCTATTTAATATCATATATATATATATATATATATATATATATATATATATATATATATATTGTGTCTATTTAGGCAGAAAGTTTTCATTCAGGTAGATATTGTTAAAATGCAGTGTTTTTGTTTAATGAAAAAAAAACACAAAAATAAAACAGATGGACGAAAACGACTATGGAACTTTCCTATACAAATTCGACAGAGACATTCGAAAAATGGTAAAGTTAAAAAAAAAAAATCATTAAGCAAAAACACTGTGCTATTTAACAGCATCTCTTTGAATATATATATATATATATATATATATATATATATATATGTTTCTAAATCCCCAAAACAGTGTTTCATGGTAAACACCTGATGATCCCTTAAAAAATAAATTATTACTGGTACTATAGTGAATTCGAGAGAGCAAGTTGATGCAGTGATTGCAAGTGATTGGATGACTTACTGACTAAATAGTTTTCTAACGAATGATAAAGAATATTTTTTTTTTTAGTATAGTTTTAAAGGTTAAAAACTTCAAAGACATTATGCGCATAAGCCTGAAGAATCCTAGAGTGGATGAAACGTGGAATATTCAGTGTAGCTTAATCTCCATATATATTTTATAAATTACTAACTAGCTCTACCTACGTATTGAGCACTGTTGAAGTAAATACTTTAAGTTTATGCATAAATTTATACTTTCATATATTAATTTTATGTGAGTAAATGAAGTCGTTTATAT
Organism: Euprymna scolopes; assembly: GCF_053919585.1. Taxonomy (NCBI): domain Eukaryota; kingdom Metazoa; phylum Mollusca; class Cephalopoda; order Sepiida; family Sepiolidae; genus Euprymna; species Euprymna scolopes. The sequence goes on from NC_136522.1 coordinate 61,098,627, forward strand.
ATATATATATATATATATATATATATATAATTAAAATAATAATCCATCATAATGGAAAATGAAAAAGCAAAAAAAATTGAAAATTGCTAATATATTAATCAATGCTTCATCTTTATTTTAAGACTTTCTCAATATGACAAATTTGAAAAAATAAAAACAAAAAAACATAATTGTCAATATTTGAAAATACGTGCAGTGTAATTCTAACGTCTATGTTTTGTTGGAAAAATACCAAAACCAAACTTTTTTTTCTATGTGATAGACGCACAACATTGCTGCATATTGTTCGTGGTTTCTAATATATTTTGCTGACTTTGAAATTTAAATGTTTTACAGATGCTTTAAATTTTCTATTTTAAATTTATACATTTAGTCATCCACAGACAGATCGTTTGGCTCTATCACAGCACTTCAGTGCAGCAAGTCTACAGACTCCAGATTTGACATAAGGGGTATTGAGATTTGGGAAAATCTTTGTGATCGGTTTTCAGCCATTTGACAATTTGACTGTCAAGGTGTCAAAGTTCAACGATTTGAGCTTTGAAAACACTACCAAACTCCTTTGTCAATTTGGGGGTCTAAACACTTGAAATTTTAGATGTAGGTTACTTGGACATTGATCAATAAATGTTAAGGGATCGAAATTGGGGTCAAAGTTTTTTTTTAAATTTGACCTCTGCGCTCTCTACGAAATTACTCAGCCAATTTTTGGTTTAAATATTTGAAATTTTACATGAAGGGTATTCAGATATGCAGCATCAGTTTTGGGGCGAAAACTTGGATGCTAAGAGGTCAAAGTTGAAAGAGTTGACCTTTGCATACTCAACCAAACTCCTCCGCCAATTTTGGATCTAAACACTTGAAATTTTAGATGTAGGTTACCCGGACAGGAGTCAAACTTTTTAATATATATATATATATATACATATATATACATATATATACACATATATATACACACACATAAAGTTATGAACAGTACATAGGGTTCGTGCAAAGCTGGGCTGAGCTGCTAGTTGAGAAATATGTTTGGCAAGACAAAAGGTTCTGACACACAGAAGCAGAGTGTGAGCCACCTGACATCCAGCTTTAAGGTTCTGTTAGGAGATAGCTGCTATACAATGCGGCATAGTGGACGATCTGTAAGAAGTTGAATATTGAATGCAGCAGCAAGTCCTGGGAGCATATACGAGAAAGAATGGTTGGAAATACGTCTTACACACTCTATAATAGAAATCTCATCTGTCTGTTTAAATGTACCATTTTTTTCATAAACTTCAACGTATCTTGCTAAATGCCAAAAAAACATGGCTGTCTGTTTACGGTGTCAGAATATATTTGTTTTTTTTTACATAAAAGTCACCATTTATCAAGGCCCAGAGGCCACTCGAGGATAAGGGTTAAATAGTGTACAGTAGTCAATGGGACAAATATCATAGTAATGTTTGTATGTATGTTTGTATGTCTGAGGGCGGCTAGTCTCCCTGAAGGATTAAAAACAAGACCTTCCAAAGGGCGAATGAACTCTTTTCTGGGTCAACGGCCAACTAGCACCGTGTATATTTGTGTGTGTGTGTGTATGTGTATTGGGGTGGAGAGGGCTCCCGTAAGCCATGGTGAAGGCAACCTTTCTAGGAGAAGCAAATCTCTGATTTAAAAAAAAACATAAAGCTGGTCTGCAGTTTAATTTGTTGCTGGCTATCTTGCTCTTGCTTGTTGCTGGATCTCAACATTTTGAACCGAGAGAGAGACTTAGCTGTCGTACAAAGCTAAGACTCTGTAACATCATATTTGTATAGATACTCCCTCAGGCATTTGGGCTCATGGATTTTAAATGTCTGAGGGAGTGGCACTCGTCTGACAAGACGTTGCAATCATCACGTCTACCTTAAACCTTCGACAGAGGCGACGGATTTTCAGGAGATCGGTATCGATTTGAAGCTCGTCCCTTTGGACGGCAAATATCAAAAAATTGGCTAAAAACATTAATTCTTTCACCCTCAAGTGGGCACTTTTCTACGGGGAGGGGATCGCTTTTTTTTTTTGCTGATATTTTTGAAAGTCATCCCCGCTTTTCGATTGACTAACCTTAATTTAAACCTTTGTCACTTCCAGTTTGGTGATGGACGCAACAGCAAAGACGTCACCTTTTCTTTTTCACATTCTTTTCCTCCTTCGCAGTACGGGTTCGAGCCTGCCTGCTACCACTTTTTCTTTTTATTTTTTTGCTCAACATACACCTCCAAACACCCGGGCAACGCCGGGCTGAAATGCTAGTATGTATATATTTATATATATTGATATGTACTATTATATAAAAGAATCTTTGACGATGTAAGTTAATTCGTTGCTTATAAAGTCCACAACAGTTTGGCCGATTTTTACTTTATGAAACTTGAAACCACTAGATTCACTAACCTTTAATTTAATTCATTTCAATACCTTTGTGTCTGTGTGTGTATATATATATATATATATATATATATATATATATATATATATAAAATGTACACATGCATGCACACATATATGTATATAAATGCTTTTAAAAAGACGAGTGGTCTCAGCAATGACAAGTGCAGGTTCTGCCACACAGAAGTAGAGAGTGTGAGCCACCGGATATCCAGTTGAAAGTCCTTGACTGTATAAATATCTCCACTGGAAAATCCGTAAAAACCTGAATATGTAATGTAGTAGCACAAATCCTGGGAACATGTTTACCAGAAAAAACAGTTGGGAATAAGTCATACACCATCCACTATGATTATGCAACTCCTATAGCTACGTACCTAGAAAACGAAGCTATTAAACCTGACATAGCCAGAGGAGACAAGGAGAAAGAAGCAACTTGAATAGAAGTTAGTATCCCCAGTGATGCTGGCTTAAAACAATCTGAGAGGGAAAAAATAACGAAATATCAAACACCTTATGTATGACATGAAAAAAAAAAAAAAAAAAAAAAAAAAAGAAACTGGAATCTTAGGAAGATCTCCATCATTTCAGTAATTATACAAGCAACTGGACTTATGAAAAAGAATTTCAAAAACTGCTTGGCGGATATACTTGGTGAACCAAGCACAAGAGAGGTACATACAATTGCACTTAAAAGGGAGAATCTTTAAAAGATCTCTCGGTTGGAATATCTGAGACAGTAGGTGAATGTTTGGCATTTGGCAAGATACGTTGAAGAAAGTTTATGAAAAAAATGGTAAATAGGAAAAAGAAAAAAAACAATCAGATTCAAAAGTAAAGTTTTTTTCTTTTACAAGAGAGTCACCACTTATCAAAGCCTGAAAGCCACTCGAGGATAAGAGTTAATGAGTGTACGGTAGTCATAGGAGGAACAATGTAGTAATCGTTAGTGTTAGAAAGTGGGTATAATTTGATTATTTAAGGATACGGCCCAACAAGAATTTGTTCACATTAGACTTGATGGCCATATTGTAATCAGTTGGAAAACAGTCAAAGGGGAGGGACTATAGAGTGAAACCCAGACGAATATTTGCCATGAAAATAACAATATTTTATTATTGGTAATTCCTCTACAGTTTCAAAGACTTTCTTTAGGCGGCACCATTCCTTATCTTTGTGGAAAACTCATCATAATTATCTTGGGAAAAGGGAACCTAGTTCGCATGCAGAAGAAAGGATTGCGTTGGTGTGATGAGTGGAAGCTGATTGATGAAACACCTGTCTGGGGATCTGACTGGAGATCTGTCCGTGTTGATGGTGAAGGGGGGGGGGACAATTTCTAAAATAGAGCAAGAATAATTAGCGATGTACATATAATTTATACTACAATAGCTGATGCGAAATGCTTATCATATGTAAACATGATGTTCCTTTGAGATTAAATAGAAGTAAGAAGCGTGCATATACATTAAATGGAAAAGTAAGGATGGAACGAAAAATATGGAAATATTTGTGGAATTCTTTGGATTCCTGCTTCGGTTTGGAATGATAAAAGAGGAAACATATCAGAAGGTGAGTAGAAAGTGAATCCTGGGTTTACTTCCGACAATCCCGTAGCTCTTGCTTCCCTTTAGTTCTCACATTCCATGAGCAATGTTTCCGACAAAGAGGGAAGAATTGCTGATTTTAGGTGAGAATCTATTCCATCTAACACTGATAGTTGGCACATTTTTGACTTTGAATTAGAATTTTTCTAGCTTCTTACATCAAGTGGATTCATGTCTTGTCTAAAGTGATTTCTATCAAACACACACACGTTATATATATATATATATATATTACACATACTAGCAGGTTGCCGGGTGTTGCCCCGTTAAAAAAATACCCATAAATATTGTATTTTAATTAATGCAAATTTCCATTTTATTATGAGCATGTATGTATTAAACGTATCATAAAAAAATAAAGTAAAAAAAAAATAAAGTAAAAAAAAACAAAGTAAAAAAAACAAAGTAAAAAAAAAAATAAAGTAAAAAAAAAACAAAGTAAAAAAAACAAAGTAAAAAAAAACAAAGTAAAAAAAAACAAAGTAAAAAAAAACAAAGTAAAAAAAAACAAAGTAAAAAAAACAAAGTAAAAAAAACAAAGTAAAAAAAACAAAGTAAAAAAAACAAAGTAAAAAAAAACAAAGTAAAAAAAAAACAAAGTAAAAAAACAAAGTAAAAAAAACAAAGTAAAAAAAAATAAAGTAAAAAAAAATAAAGTAAAAAAAAATGAAGTAAAAAAACAAAGTAAAAAAAAACAAAGTAAAAAAAAATAAAGTAAAAAAACAAAAAAAACAACAAAAAGCGGAAAGAAACGGAGACGTGTATGGAAGTATTATGTTTTTTCTAAACAGTTCACTTCTTGTAAATAAAAATAAAAAATACTCAAGCTGAGATCGAAAACAAAACCTAGACAATGAGTCAAGTACGATAAACGTTAGGCCAGTTTAACACAATCTTTAAAAGCGTTTTCAAACCTACTTATTCTTAACATAAAGAATCTAAATGTGAACGATTTGTGCATGTGCATTCGTGAAACAGTTGACAGATAAAAATCCAATAATCCCCACATATCAATTCTTCAATTCTGACCCCTTAGCAGCCCATTTCCCTGAGGAAAACCGATTAAAAATGGTTCACATGTCTGAATACCCTTTGTACCAAATTTCAAATTTGTAAATCAAAAATTTGTTGAGTATATAGGTTGAGAAGTGTCTTCACACACACACATTCTTACTTTTATAGATTAGTCGTGGGACAATTCTAATATTTTCCCAATTCGGATTCTGTTCTAAGTTTTTGATTCTGATACAATTACCGATTCCGATTCTTTTAAAACTGCTAAATATTTATCTATACAACTTTTCTTTTTTTTTTTTCTTTTTATTTTCGGATTATCTTACAAATGTAAAAATGCATTTGTGGGAGATAATCAATAACATTTAGCCCCAAGAAATGACTAAATCCATCATTTCCCCCCCCCCATTTAGCCCCAAAAGTCTTAGCATATTTAAATTTGAGATCAGCACCATGCAAAACTGCTAAATAGACATACACAGAAATTTTTGGACAAATATGGTAAAATAGTTTTTTAAAAAAATAGTGTTTTTATTAGCCCTAAAAGAGCCCCTGGGGCACACCCAAGAGTTATTGCGAAGTATAGACAAACAACATTATATAGAAATTAGTTAGTTACAACTTTTCAGAAAATTTTATAAAAATCCAAGGCATCAATTTTTTTTTAATAAGCACATAAGTGTCAATTTTAGATATTTTAACCCGAAAGGCATCCCTAGAGGGGCACCAGAGTTTTCCAGGAAAATCCGTTCTGTAACTTTTTTTACTCATATCATGTTTAATGTTTGTGCAAAATTTCAAAAAATTCCAAGGCGTAGTTATTGAGAAAAGTTTGGACAAACGAACAGACAAGGGTGAATTTACACGTCCACCTTCCTTTTGTTGGGGGAGCCAAAAGTTTTTTTATTTAAATCAACAGATTTAAACTATTGTTTTAAAAAAGACAAAAATAAAAATTATGCCAAAAGCTATGTCGTCTAAAATAATCGGAGAACTTTTCTGAACCAAAAGAGTTTTGCAAATTCCGGCCTCAGACATAGTGGCTATGATAAAGTGGGTACTTTCTATTATTCATACCCCGTTGTCATCTTGGAAATTACCAAGTGAATTTTGTCGAACTAGGGAATCTGCATGGAATTTCGAATGGACAAACAGACAGATGAAGAGAAATCTACTAAATAAAGATATTTAGATGTCCAGCTAAAACTTTAAAAATACACAACAAACTCCTACAAAGTTGGTATTTTCTTTTTTTTTTTTTTTTTTTTTTTTGTTAAATCAGGATAACCCCGGTAAAATAATATCCAAAATTTAGAAAAAAAAAGATTTATTCTTTTGAGGTCAAATGGCCATTTATATCATTTAATGTTATCAAAAATTAAATACAATTTTTAATGTTATCATGCATTAATACAAACCAAGAAACGAGTCAACATTTTTTTTTCAAATTGAAAGACGCTAACTCTAGAGTTAATTTATCATTTCTCAAATATTGTCAGTTCTCGACAAAGAAAAAGGGCTGGGAGAAACTTAATTTAATAGTACCCTGGAGGAATCCTTAATTTTATTGAGGCTTCCTATAGCATCCTGAAGGCCTCCTAAGTTTTATTTTTTTTTTACTCCTTGCATGAAAAAAAAGTATATATTACTTATTTTGATCGGACTATTGTTCTCATCTTGAGAACAACGTTTCGGTTGGTGTAGCCTTCGACATTCGTCAGGCATGTTGGTCGTTATCTTGGAAAAGAAAAGAGAAAAGTTACTGACTCTGTAGATGGTTTCCTATTCTAGGAGTTGCTTTTTTTTTGCCATGGTTTCATATGTGTGAAAAAAAATTTGGTTGACAAAGGGAGGCGAGAATGCAAAACCATCTACGGAGACAGTAACTTTTCTCCTTTCTTTTCCACGATAACAACCAACATGTCTGATGAAGGTCGAAGACTACACCGATCGAAACGTTGTACAAATAACACTCAAAATGAGAACCATAGTCCGCTTAAAACAATATAAACAATCAGCCCTCATCTAAAAATTCAGAGCTGAAAATAAAGTAATTTCGCTTTTAGAAAGAGTGGAGGTAGAGAGTTAGAAACTTAACATTATTTAAGATTTTCTATTTAGTTCTTTTTTTTTACTCCCCCCCCCCCCGGTAACGTCTGATAGCGCTAATATAATTATAGAAAAAAACCCAAAAAACTCAATGACAAAGAAAAATTCCAGTGTCAAATATAAACACCAGTTGTTGTGAGTAGTGTCATAGCATTTTAATCTGTTTCAACATCAACTCAACATCTCAAGAGTTCTTCGAGTCAAATTTGATGGAATTCTGCCAAATAGTATTAGAGCCTAGAAGAATTTGTTTTTAAACAACATTTTTATCTTTTTTCCTCCTGCGATATGATATGATTGGGATTTCAAGGAGCTTCTTGCCAAATTAGGTACAAGTAGCTTTATAACTTATAAGAGAGCAACAGTATTTTATGGCTGGTTCACAACATATCAATATTTCTAGTGTCATTTAATACCGATGTGATATTATCGACGCCCTCCCCCCCTGTTAAATAAAAAAGAAAAAAAAAAGGCATAATTACAACAACAAAAAAAAAAAGGAAATAAGTTTAACAGAACAAAGGTATAAGCAGTAGTTCACCTAGGCACACAAAAGCCATTTCAAATAGGATAGTTAATCAAGGTGTGACAGACAAAAGACCGGACATAAAGTTCAATATATTGGTTAGTTTACAGACAGTTTTAGGAGTGGCAGCAAGTTGGTGAAAGTGCACTGGGTGACCACCTTTAAGAACGGGAGATTGAAAATAAGAAAATTGCCTTTCAGAATAAACACCCCCATCCTCCTCATGTTAAGAACGGCTTTTGGAATAAACACCCTTTGCAGGTTGGACAACCAGTGCACATTGCCCTTGGGTGGTCCCCCAGTGGACTCTCACCCAATTTACCGACAGTCTTAGGTTTGCGATAATTGACAGCATGGAAGTCCCCTAAGAGAGATTGCAAAGATTGGAGTAAAAGCTGGACGAGAGTAGATCGGGGTGGGTGGGTGGGGGTAATCACTAAGGAAGAACGCGACTAGACAATGTTTGAAAGGTTTCTTATGTTATGTACTCCTTCCCCAAAACGCACTTCACAATAAATGAAATCATTCCAAATAGACTTTCTCTCATCTATAGATGAGGAAAGATAACTCCACTGTCTTAACCCTGAGATTAACATTGCTGGTGTGTTCTCGCAAAAACTAGAGTTTCTAAAAAAAAACAATTTGATTTTCTTAATTAAATTGATCAAATAGATTTATTTTTATGTGATGTTTGGAATATGATATTTTCTTTCTATCATGGGTACGTACATCATACTTTTTATGTATGCCTTCCTCAAAACCCACTTGCACAACAACAACAACAACACAACCAAGATTCCAACACATTCCAAACAGCCTTTGCTTTATCCATAGTCAAGGAGAGATAACTCACATGTCAGATTAACAGCAACAAAGAGGAGATCACTCCAAACAGACTTTCTCTCCTTTATAGGCAAGAGGAGATAATCTCCAATTGAAGACAGATGAGTTAACACCTTTTTCACACCACACAACGGTTCACACACACCCAGAGCCTCACAGAAAGTGATCATTGGTTCACACTGATACACAAAATGATATATTGAACACAAGGGTACCTCTAAAAAAGTATGAATCCTCTCACCCCAAGCTATTGGTAAGATAGTAACTACACTATTTTACTGAGCAATTGGGGCAAGGGCGTTCATACCTTTCACAGTGGTGTCCTTTTTGCCTTTGGTCATCTATCAATCAATAGTGAAACAAGGGCAAAGGGTAGTGCCTCAACCGATCTTGAATCCAAGCACTATCCGCAAAACATAGCCTCACTATAATGAATAACCGTTTGTGCGGCCACATCCTTTCTGGGTTTACCCAGTTAATATACAGGCGAACCTAGTGGTAGCAGTAAATCATGACCCTTCTGGTGCTAATAGATCAGGTTGTCTGAAGATATTGGCTTGCTTATCTAAAATGCACAAAAACAGAAATCAATGTTATTATTCTTTTTTTTTTATCCTTTCTTTTTCATGCTCTTCAGAGTCAAAAACAAAAACAAGCTGAGCATGCAAGGTCCCCCTCCACGAGTGAAAAATTTACTTTCGCCATGACTAATGTTTGTGCAAAATTTAAAAAAAAACCAAAGGAGTGGTTATTATTGTGCAAACAAACGAACGGATGAACGATTTGGGGGCAAATTTCTCCTTATAATGGCCCCTAGTGAGGGCAACCGGAGTTATCCGAGTAAATCTGTTCTGGCAAAAATTTACTTTCACCATGACTAATGTTTGTGCAAAATTTAAAAAAATCCCACGTGTGGTTATTGAGAAAAGTGCAAATGAACAAATTGTCAACATTTTCCCTTACTCTCTATCTGTGCCTAAAACTAAATGCAGATTCCATGAACAGAGTTTCTTTCCTAGACCTGACCATCTGTGGAACACTATACCATGAGGCTGTTTTCCAGCTGACTATAACATGATCGTTTTCAAGTCCAATGTAAATAAATAAATTCTTGTTGAACAATCTCCTTACATAATGAAATTCTATCCAAATGTCCACCACTACCCATCATTATGGTGTTGTCTCGCCGACCTTATGACTCATTTATCCTCAAATGGCTTTCAGGCCTTGATAAGTAATCACATCCTTGTCTTCCTCCAATCTATTCCTTTCTAGCTGGATATGCACACATAATATTCTTCAAGGAATGAGTCAACATTTTCTTTCCAAATTGATACACAAGACTGGAAAACGACCTCCTTTGATGAAACCTGGCTCAGTCGACCCGCAGAGAATGATTTTTTTTTTTCTAAATTTTAGATATTCAAAGCAACACTGATCAAGAATATATAAACTTTGTGGATCTTTGTTGCGTAGTTTTGACTCTCAACTGGACATACAAACACACAGACAACTGCCCTATATATAAGAGATGGATTAGATAATTTTTTACTACTGCACAAAGATTTCCTATGTTGGGGTAGAAAGTAAGAGTGGGGGAGTGCGAGTCATCATAACCAATCAAAAAGTGAATGTATATATCTATATATATATAAAAGTGAACGTGTGTGTGTGTGTGTGTGTACATTTCCCTACGCAATAACTCTGTCAATTTTTAGTCTATAGACTCCAAATTTGACATACAGTGTACTGAGATTTGGGAAAATCTTTGTGATCGGTTTTCGGCCAAAAATTTGGCTGTTAAGGGTAGCAAAGTTCAACGATTTGACCTTTGAGAACTCTACCAAACTCCTCCGACAATTTTGGGCCTGCACACTTGAAATTTTAGATATAGGTTCCTTGGATATAGATCTAACTTAATAACTTGATTTGAGCCCCAAACAATACATTTTAAGGGGTCAAATTTTTAAAAAATTGACCTTTTTTTTTTCTTTTTGCTCAACATACACCTCCAAATACCCGGGCAACGCCGGCCACCCATGCTAGTATATCTATAAAAGTGAACGTGTCTGTGTGTGTGTGTCCGTGTGTGTACATTTCCCTATGTAATAACTATCAATTTTCAGTCTACAGACTAGAAATTTGACATACAGTGTACTGAGATTTGGGAAAATCTTTGATCAGTTTTCGGCCAGAAATTTGGTTGTTAAGGGGGTCAAAGTTCAACGATTTGACCTTTGAGAACTCTACCAAACTCCTCCGACAATTTTGGGTCTAAACACTTGAAATTTTAGATATAGGTTCCTTGGACATATATCTAACTTAATAACTTGATTTGAGCCCAAAGCAATAAATGATAAGGGGTTATAATAGGGGTCAAATATTTAAAAAAATTTACCGCTTTTTTTTCTTTTTTTTGGGGGGGGGGGGGCTCAACATACACCTCCAAACACCCGGGCAATGCCGGGATGGAATGCTAGTATGTATATATATATCATTCAAACACTACCGTGTTTGACTATATGGCTAAGTGTCAGTTTTAGTTATTTAGAACTGTTTTAAAGCTTTACTGCTCACTCATTTTTCAACCAAATTTCAAACAATTATATACAGTTTATAGACCACCTTTTCAGTTATAGTGTGAAAAAAAAAAAAAATTTCAATTTCGTTCAGTAAAACAAAAGTTATGGTGAATCTACTGGTATTCAAAATCATAAAAAAAAACTTATCACAATATTCTGTGGATATATATTAAAAAAAAACTTGTTAAACTTTGTGACATATTTCCATTCTATGGAGGTCAGGCGTGAACATACACACCATAATTTTATTATACCATATTTCTTCAAACTGAAACATAATTATCAAAGTATACTTACGCAGATAGATATGAAAAGTCTTTATTAAAGTTTGTGCATATTTCCATTCTATGGAGGCCAGGCGCGAACGCACAATTTTATTATATCATCCCCATTTAAGTTAAAACATACTTATCAAAGTATTAATATGTACATCTATATCAAGAACACTTGTAAACGGTTTTTTTTTTTTAATTTTTAAATTTTTTATTTCCATACTTTGTGGACCAGGCGCGAACGCAGATCCCACAATTTTAATGAACCATCGTTCTACCAGATCAAACATACCCATTCCTGTGTCTCGATACATCTTCTATCATTATATGTGATCAGTTTTCTATAATAGTCAACCATATAGGAGCCTATTCGTGACCAGATGCACACACAGACATTCAGCTTTATGTTATAGATATATATATATATAGTTATTAAACACATATGCCAATTGAATAAACATTAAAAAATTGTTTTTGTTTTAAAGCTAAACAAATATATTTGATAGCTGAGCGACTTTGAAGGCTATTAAAAATAAAAGCAAAAAAAAAAAAAATATCAACTTTGACCTTCATATTATTTAATAAGCAACAATACTTATATTATTCAGCTCTCCAGGAGGCTTACACAAGGTCAGATTTTAAGTTGAAAAGCCAATGTCACTAGGTCACTCTGGCCTACGAAAAAAAAAAAAAAAAAAAAAAAATGCTCGAGCAGGCTAGTCTGCATTCGTTGGTATGGATGCCATAAGTGATTAGGGATAAACTAGTCCTTTTTGAAAGAGAAGGTAAAGCCTAGGAGGATAGACCTGGGACTGAACAGGACAACAGCAAAATCACCATTGGACGGATTGTCAAGAATGACAAGAAGAGTCAAGAGAACATTAAATTCATAGACGGTTTCCAGTCGCCTGTAATGTTTGGTGCATCTTTTGGTCAGGATTAGTTGGTTGGTTGTTTTACGGCATATCAACCTTTTTCAGGTTATTTAATGCTGAATCTAGTTATTTTGAGGAACGATTTTTAATGGAGTATATATATATTTTTTTAAAGTCAGATTCTATTTAACCCATACTTGGGACCCTAACAGATACTACCACTCCGGATCAGAATGGACCTGGGAGCAATGGCAATTAAAGGGTGGCTCCACACTCCCCAAGGCCCGCAAGGTGGGGCTTCACCATCGGATATAGTTTTAGGTCATATCCAGGTCCTAGTGCTATAGAAGTATTTATATACGCACACAGGCATGGCTATATAGTTTTAGGTCATATCCAGGACCTTTTGGTCAGGAAGCCAATATCTTCAGACAGCCTGATCTGTATCATCACATGCCCTAACAGGTATTACCACTTTGGATCGAAGTGGACTTGGGAACAAAGTTTGAAGCAACTTATAAGCAACAACATATATATACAAGAGATCTGTGCTGTAAGGCAGGAATGTCAAACATGTGGCCCACGGGCTGCATGCGGCCCATTACAAATTTATTTGCGGCTTGCGCAGATAGCAACTTTGAAAAAGTAAGGAGAGATCAAAATATAGAAAATATGAGGGGTGTCGGAAAAGTAATGAGAATTTCTTACCTATCCTCGCGTTAGGAAAGTTTTTTTTAAATAAAATAAACCAAACTTTAGGTTACAGACACCTTTTTCAAGTTATCATGCTTTTTATATTATCAAAGAAATTATAAGGAGTTCCATTATGAAAACTCAAGAGGCATTTACGATCAATCATGTCAAAACTTTTCAGTGAATTAGCTCGACTGATTTTTTGTCATCTTTGATAAAAATCAGAACTGCACAGAAATTTCAGTCTGGCATATCAAAGATTGCCGACAAAGTGTCAAGCCTCAAGACAAAGCATGAAAAGTATTTGGATTGTTGATATTATTCGTCCAGGATAACGTCAATCAAGAATATATCAACTTTGTGGGTCTTTGTTATGTATTTTTGACTTTTAGACCTACAACCATACAGACACCTGCCTTTTATACGAGAGATGTATCAGTTATAAATTTTTATTACTGCATGAAGATTTGTTTGTTTATTTGTTGTATGGTATTAACCTTAGGTAGGTTGAACCAGCTTCCTCCAGAGGAGGAAGAGTAAAGAGAATATTAAATTCATAGGCGGTTTCCAGTCGCCCGTAATGTTTGGTGCATTTTTTTTGGTCAGGAAGCCAGTATCTTCAGACAGTCTGATCTGGTATCATCACATGCCCTAACAGGTATTACTACTTTAGGCCGAATTAGACTTGGGAACAATAGTAATTAAAAGGCAATCCGACATTCCCTAGAGCCCCCAAATGGGGCCCCACCATTTGATGTCTTGTAAAGTCATCCCCAGTCTTTGAATACTTTTCCATTTTAAACAATTGTAATTCATGCACATTGGATTTTGTTGTTGCAGATACAAATGAACTGTTGAATTAAATTTTCGTTATTTATTATATGAATCTCATCTGTCTGTTTAAATGTATGGTTGTATGTATGTATGTCTGCCTAAAACTTTCGATAGAGGCAGTAATTACTGGGGATACAGTTCCTATTTACAATGCCTCTCCACGAGACAGAGTGAGACACCGAGGTCGTTTTTTAATGTGGAGAAAAGGAACAAAACTTTAAAATTGTCTCAGTCGTGAAGGATTTCTCCTCCACTGACAGAGAACAAGAAATTGAAGTGTAGCATCTGCAGAACAGATACTACACTTTGAGATATCAAATCTTTTATTTAGGCAAAAAAAAGAAGAGCATGAGCAAAAAACTTAGGTACAAGGCCAACTCAAAAGGGGGGCATATGGGGGTCGTTGGTCATCCTTGTCACTCTAGAACTAAACAAAAGTTTCTCTTAGCTAGAATCTGCTTTCACCATAATACCGCATTCGCCTTTTCGTACTTGGGGACGTCCTACTTGGCACCCAATTGTTTAAAACATTTTTTTATTTCCGTGTAAAAACAAAAAAGATAACAATGATGATACGATAATTCATTTTTGTCGAGGGCGGGGGGGGGGGGAAGAAAAGAAAAGAAAAAAAAGAAAACTTTGATCTTGACCCGAAGGCCAACCAGCATTCCTATCCTGTCACAGTTAACCACCTGAAGAAAGGCTGGAGGAGGAGTTGGCCGAAATGCAATGAAACAACAACAACAATGAAGATGAGGAAAACAGTCCACAAAATAATGAATACACATATTGCATGTTTCTAAATTAAAAAGAAATTCTTGATAATAAATGTTTGAAAACTCAAACTATTTTAGTTTATGTGCATTGAAATTATTGCTATTGCTTTCAACTGCAAGTCAACCATGAATATCGCCTTTTGAATTTCCGTTATATTGAAAGAACTAATATATCAATATAGTTAATATACGGCATAATATCATTTGACACACCGGTTCTAATCAGATCACTGAAGTTAAGCAACAATGACCCTGGCCAATACCAGATGGGTGACCGTTTGGGACTTCCAGGTGTTGTATGTGCTCTCTGCTTATCTCGACATTGTTTCCAGTCGTCCTGGATTTCTACTTGTCACTGAACTCAAGCAGTGCCGATTCAGGAGAGATGTGGTTGGAGATTGTCTGGCAACCCTTGCTAGACAATTACAGGCACAGTTGCCCCAATAGGGGGTATCCTTTGTCTTTCGAGACTGAACTGAAGCATCGATATTGAAAGGAATAACACTTAACCAATGCCAATTTCTTTCGTTATACTTGGATTCTGGAATAGCACCAAACTATTCCAAGTTTCTAAATTAAAAACAAAAATGTTCTGCAAAATTTTTTATTAAACGGCTTCAGTTATAATGATAAAGTGTGGCCTTTACAACAACACAAGCCAACTCCTATGACCCTTGCGGGACTCCAGTTTGACATGCCCATTGTACGGAACAGAAGCGTTCACCCCCCCCCCACTAGATTCCTAAGGCAAGAAAGGAGGCTTAGAACGGCACTTTCACAGACCTGGCAACAGTATGCCATCTTACGATGACTCAGACTCTTATACAGACAGAGGATTGCATCAGAAGTTGGGTGCTTTCTGGAGCCGTGGAATGATCTAACCATTTTTCCAGTACCTTGGTAACATATTAGATATAGGTCTTCCGTTATAGATCCGAGAGGTGAAGGCAGCTAAGTGGTTAACGGCATGGACCGACAAATTGGGTGTGCTGAGTTTGAATGTAATTCGTTCTAGAGAAACACTTTTACTTAGGATGTTGGCAACCTTCATGTGATTCCTCCTGTATGTACCCAATGTAAAAAAATTCCAACTTTTCTATCAAGAAAACCATTGACAACAATAGAATCATCTGATTACCCACTAGATTCCGAAGCTGGTTTTGTACCCTATCAAGGTAAGAACAAGTGCTCTGCGCAGCTGCTCTACAGATGCGGGAGTAGTACTCCATCTTGGGTTGTTCTTGACTTTATACGGGTTGAGAATAATGCCAGGAGTGAGACAAATTTTAGAAAATGCCAACTATTTTTCCAATGACCTTGATAACAGATGTGCTATAGGTCTTCTGTTTCAGGTCTTCAGTGAAGGTCATGCCCAGAAGCTTTTTTAACCATGGGCCGTTTTCGAGGTGGAAACTATTTAAATTGGATCAAAGTGAAGGTCCGAGTATTTGTAGTGAAAGGAGAGAAGCTTGTCTTAGGACACAAGTAAACAACAAACCACTACCATTATTTGATAGATCAATAAATACTGTGATTTATTCAATTTTTTTTTCTGTGTAACCAGTTCCTCCCTCTCTGCATTCATCGCATAATACTTTGCTCTCTATGTTGAAATCTGACGATTTAGCAGGTTTTAGTGATGTATATTCTTATTTTTTATATAATTTTAAGAGTGATAAAACATTGCAACTATTTATACGATTTAAAATGGAATTGAACAAAAGGTTGGAGGTTACATCGGCCGAAACGTTGTGAGAATAATATCCAAGATAAGAACTTAGTCCGAATAATTTAAATATAAATCATTTAAAAAAAAATGTCGGCATTACTTTGTAGAGGTGCCACAGGTGATTGGCAACAGACCATTCCTTCCCAGAGGAGGCTGTAATTCCTGGGAGGACAGCATCATAGAACCAAATAGAACACGTTTCAAAATTCTTAGAGATGACTACTGATTATTTGTATTATTTAGATTCTTTGGACTGTTTTCACAACGTTTTGGTCAATGTAACCTCCGACCTTCTTCAGGTGATACTTGTCAAACTGTGGAAGTTTTCTATCAAACTTGGGAATCTACACAGAATTTCGAATGGAACCCTTTATTTAATCCACAGGAGTAGCATGCTCTCATTAAGTCAGATCGCAGTGAGGATTAGCATAGTGAATAAAGCACTTGGTAAAATTCATTTGTAAGTTATTCTCTTCTGCAGGTTGAAGGTTCAATCCCAAGTGCGGGCGACACTCAAAATATAATTGTGAATTTGGACTTCCAGTCGTGGCTGACAGAACGAGAGCATGCTATACCCGTGAATTAAATTCAAGATTCCGTGCAGATTCCAGAGGTTGACAGAAAAATTCCCAGAGTTTGACAAGATATATCTGAAGAAAGTTACATCGACTGAAACGTTGTGAAAATAACACTCAAGATGAAAAGTCTGACGAAGAATACTGAATTATTTTAGTATTTAGTGTTTCCAATATAAATTTCACGTAAAATTATTCTCTTTTCCCCGGCTATTATAGTGTTTAAGTGCAGTTAAGCATTTTTTTTTTTTTTTTTTTTTTTTTGCATGAGAGATAAATTTCATCCGTTTTCTTGGGGGGAGTAGTGATTGAATGTATTTTATGCAATTACGTGTGACTCTGACCTTGCCATTCACATTTACTGTTAACGATTTAAAAAAGTTAACTGCTCTAAAAAGCTAGAATGACCCGGAAAAAAGGGGGGGGGAGGAGAATAAATTTATATCAAATAGATACACGGATCTGATCACTCACTCAAAATTCTAATCAGTTTTTCTTCTTTTCAACAAGTATTTCAGAGTGTTCACGTGTAAGCGTCTAAAAAAAGTAGAATATATTTTTTAAGGAAATGGTGATTCAAAGGGAGATGTTAATCTACAAATTTAAAACACATGCCCTTTCTTAAACCTACCACTAACCCCAAGTCCGGGTGGCAATACGAGCATTTCTTTTTAAAATTTATTTACTTTTGTTGTGGAGGAACCATTTTGTTTAGTACAACACGGTGGCAGGGGAGAGGGGGTAGGGCTTAAATCCCAATTTCACACAAAAAAAAAGAAATGCAGGCAAAAGAGTGATCAACAGAATATCTTAGTAATTTTTCTTCATTTTTACCGAAATACAAATCAAACGAGATCTCGCACTTATGTTTGCGTTTCTCGCCCAAACATACAACACTTCTTATTGGCACTTGTGCAGTATATGGACCATGCTATTTTTTAGATAGGATTTTCAAGTTAAATTCGATTTTTACGATATCTTTCGTTTATTGAATTGTTAGGTGAAAGTATGCCATACTTAGTGTAGAATAATAAAAAAGCCTCTTCGTGTTAAAAACGACTTTCTAACAACAAAAATATAACGTTATTTCAGTATGGTCCGTATTTTTTTTTTTTTTTACATAGAAGTCACCACTTATGAAGGCTCGGAGGCTACTCGAGGATACGGATTATGAGTGTACAGTAGTCAATGGGACAATATCGTAGTAATCGTTCGTAGTGGAAATTTGGTAAATTGGATTACTTAAGGGGAACGGCTCATCAAGAATTTGTTTACATTGGACTTGAAGATGACCATATTGGGCAAACGGAAGAATGTACCTTATTATTTGATCCGCAATGTTTTAAATATTTTTTTTTCTTTTAAATCTTAAAAAAGTGTTGTAAATATATTTTTAAAAAGATCTTGCTCGCGAACATTCGGACATGTCTGCTATTTGACGTGTTTACAAACAACCAACGGCAATGTCAAGGTCGAACAACCGGTGTCACTTGAAAGGTGCACCTATCTTTGTCGTCTGCTACCGGGGTATCTAATCTTTACTTGATCCTTTTATCCGTATTAAAATTACCTGCTTTCCACGTCAACATTCACCTTTAAAATGATAACTTTTGTAGGTTTTCACTTTTCGGGTATGCTGAAAACGAATATTTAAATTTGCGGTAGTTTTCTGGATATTAAGAACTTTATTATCAAGTGTAATTCATTGTTTTCACTGGTGGCCATATTTTTCTGAACTGAACAGGTACTAATGAGTATGCGTGTTACAAAACACTCCCTCCTCCCCATATTAAGAATGGCAAACGCCACTGACATTTAATACATTGGAGAAGGGGGGAATGTCTTAATATCTAGAAAACTGTTTGCCCCAAATTTTAATGTGATATTCGTTTTAAAAGTCGTCAATTTTTAAGGAAGGGTTAAGGTAAAAAGAAAGTAAAAGTTTACTAAATAGTTATTGAAATCAAAAATAAAAGAAGCAGAAACGGAAACTTATTGTTAAAAAAAAAAATATATATATATATCAACATTTATTTATTTTCAAATTATTTTAATCCAAGCATTTTCACCCGGGTAACGCCACGTAAACACAGCTGGTTCTGGATAAAATTGTTCGCCTATTTTAGCCAGCACAATAATATTTCTAATGGAAATTCAATAAATTCTAATAAAACTATAAAACTCTTGAAAACTGACCCTTAATTCAATGTTGTTGTTTTTTTATCGTTGGCGACCTAAAAAGAAATTCCATTTTCTAAACATTTCTAAAAACAAAGTTTCACACACCAAAAAGAAAATCACCATCGAAATGAACGAGTTATTTGAACTATGTGTAAAATCGAACAATCAGCTTTATTATTATTATTATTATTATTTTTTAATAAAGATTATTAATTATTATTTATTTTATTTTTAAATAAAGATTACGTAAATCAGTGGTTTTTTGTATCAAATAAGGGAGTTTTTTTTTTACACCCTCTCCCTCCCCATGTTAAGAATGGCTTTTTAAATGATGTTATTTCAGCGCGGTACAATAAGTGCATCATAAGTACCAGTTTAGTTAAGTTGCAAATAGAAAAAACAGTACTTTGATTAAATTAAAAGGTGGACGTTTAGGAAACTGACCCCTACCTCTAAATTTCACAATTTACGCTTGTTCCTTTTTTTACGTTAACCCCATCGATTACAAACTTAACTTTCAGATTAAAAAAAAAAAAAAAAAAAAAATTGAAAAAGTAACTTTTATGACTTTTATTGTCGGGGGATCAGTTTTAATTTATAACGTTCTACTAAATTGAACACGTACTTTGTGACCATATCACCGAGAAAAAAAACATTACACCTCTCACGTGCCAGAATTAAAATTTAAATAATTTCCGGTTCTGTTTTCGTAAATTTATATCATTTTTTAATAAAATAAAAAAATATATATAATAATTTGGTGCTTGTTAAGATGGAGTCGACAGATCGATTTCTTAAACATGTGGTTTTAAGCCAAAATAGTACTTACACGTCGAAAATAATAATATATCCAAAAATTACGAAAATTCATCGAGCAAAACAACTGCTATTGTGTTTTTAGTCAAAAAATAAGTCTATCGCTATGAACGAAAACAGTACGCCAGCCATTAAAGTAGCGAAAATGGAGATACGTGTGTCCCCTGTATTCGCAATCCTCAAAGTGTTTACATCTGGAGAAAATGCAATTCCCCTCTCACTATTTTCCGTAAAAATTACTTTTAACGATAAATAATTTTCTACTCGATAAATTTTCGTAATTTTTGGATATATTACTATTTTCGACATGACAATTAAGTACTTTTGTTTAAAACAACAAAAAAACCTGTCGACTATCTTAAGAATTTAATTAACGAACGAAAAGCAAAAACTAAAAGTAATCTTAAGTATGCCTTCTAATATAAGCAATCTGTGTTATGTCCCCTGTTTATGAATCTTATTTGTAAAGATCGATCTGTCGACGTCGACTTTCTTTCTACAAGCATAGTTTTAATTTTTAAAGTCTTATTTAGTTTCGTGCACTTGTATATATATATATATATATATATATATATATATATATGCGCGTGTGTGTGTGTGTGTGTATGTATAGATATAAGAATTACAGTTAAGTTTACCAAAATAATCCAAGAAGGCAAAACTAAAGTATATTATAAATATTGAAGAGTTAATAATTTATAAAGTAATCTCAATCAGATGTAAAAGCTTGATAAAACCAAATAGGAAATACAGATTATATATATATATATATATATATACACACACACACACACACACACACTGCTCACTTTAGTGGACCCTTCTTGTCAGATAGTTTCAATATCTTCCGTATACATTAGAGGGGGCAAATCTAGTTGGTAAGTAATATGTTTGGGATATATCCGACTAAGGTAATAATTATTTGGTACTAGTGCACTTATTAATCCGTGCTGAAATAATAACGTTATTATTAAAAAAAAAAAAAAAAAATTCCTAACATGGGGAGGAGGGGAGGGTGTTCTATACTTTAGCCTTACAATTGAATAAAAAAAAAAAACTTTAATTAAACTTGGAAATACGATTTTAAAAAATACCACGGACAGCACCAGTGCACCACTGCACCACTCACCAGTCAGCACCGATTATTTTAAAAGGAAATAGGGTTGGGAAATTAGTTTGCTGGTTTGTGTGTGTGTGTGGGGGGGGGGTATCTATTTTTCTTTACTTGTCATCTATTTACCTTGAAAAATATTTAGTAAAAGTTACAAGTCTTTAAAGTTCCGTAAATATCGAATTTGAGTCAGTTTTGGATGCTTCTATAGAATTTCAACCGAGCTAAACCGACTTTTGCTGACAGCAAAGCAAAGAG
>NC_136522.1:61124839-61187339 GCF_053919585.1 Euprymna scolopes
AGAGATCTTTTATGATTCTAACTGTCATTTTAAGTGACAATTGCTTGTATCATTTTTGCACTTGGTTCACCGGGTATATTCGCCAAGTAGATTTTGAAATTCTTTTTCATGAGTACTGCTGTCCCGATAAGTAGTGGAATAATAGAGATCTTCTTAAGATTCCAGTTTCTTTTCATGTCGTATATAAAAACATTGGTATTTCGCTGTCTTCCCCCTCTCAGCTCTGTTCGAGACACTAACTTTTACCAAGGTTGCTTCTTTCTCTTCATTCCATACCACTGTCAGATTTAATAGCTTCGTTTTCTATACACGGGGCTGTAGTAGTGGCATAGTCATCCACTATAACTATGCAATTCCTGTATTAGAATGCAGCCCAAAAAAGGATTGCTCAAGACAAAGTCCGATTTCTTTACCAATTAGAAACCTTTTCAACCACCGATTACCACGACTGATATATATATATATATATAGTAATTTATAAAATATATATGGCGATTAAGCTACACTGAATATTCTGCGTTTCATCCAACATGGATGAAACGCAGAATATTCAGTGTAGCTTATTCGCCATATATATTTTATAAATTACTAACTAGCTCTACCTACGTATTGAGCACTTTTGAAGCATAAGTTTACGCATAAATCTATACTTTCGTATATTAAATTTATGCGAATAAATGAAGTAGTTATATATATATATATATATATATATATATATATATATATATATATATATATATATATATAAAGTAGGACAGGCCCTGGAGTGAATGTGGTATTGTGGTGACTGAGATATTTCTATTTAAGAGTTGCAAAATCTAATGTAGTCATCTCCCCCAACGGGGATATACATGTGATTGGGGCCGCTTGTGAATTTCATACTCCCACGGAACTTCCTCCTTTGGAGGAAGCCAGTTAAACCCGCATAAGGTTAGTGCCGTTTCCATGACTGATAACTAGGGCTATGACAACAGCATATTCTTTTCCTTGTTTTGACTCTCAGGTATATACCTATTGATATCTTATATGTTTTTAAGTAGAGTGATGTGATCCTCGGTTGATTAATTGTGTCTAACTGTGTCGGATATATACTCGAGAGTAAAAACAATGAAAAGAATATGCTGTTGTCATAGCCCTACTGATAACATCCATCCCAAGAGTCCAACATTCAAACATTACATAGAAGATACTGCCAAGTCCGTGCAAAATAGGTGGGCTTCTTCTACCAAGCTAGAAAACTTCTCACACCTGCCATAATCTTATCTCTCTCTTTCTATCTCTCTCTCTCTCTATATATATATATACAAGAGACTGTGTCTGTGTGTTTTTGGAACAGTCTCTACAAAATTACTCTGTCAATTTTGGATCTGCAGACTTGAAACTTGATATATAGGGGATTCGGACCTGTAGAACAAATTCGATTTGTTTTTTTTGTTTTAGCCAATTAAAATAACTGCTAACGAGTCAAAATGTAAAAATTGCAGCTTGGCAGGCATAAGTTGACTTTAAATTCTCCTCTACGCATACACAAATATACATTTATACGTTAAAGTCTGTTGATTTTTAAAGTTTCGATATTCATCTATCGTTAACTCAGATAGCAATAAATAATGCTGGAACGTTAAATGTTTTGTTTTCGATTCTAGCACCCAAGTCATTTTTTTTAACTTTTGAAATTACTGCTATATATTGGGTACAATATAATAATCAATAGAAGATTGATTCTATAATAATAAATCCAAAATTTGCATGAATTAAAATATCATATTTAAGCGTATTTTATGGCCAGGCAACGCTGGGTGGCGTGCTAATCTATATATCTATAAAAGTAAGTATGTGAGGACACTTCTCAACCTATATACTCAACGAACTTTTGATCTACAAACTACCAAACTTAAACCATTGTCCTACTACCGCAATGTTGAATCCTTGCACTTATTTTATAAATACTTCCATTAAATTTACTCCTACAAACTTACTGCACTTGAATTTCCGCCTATCAACCCACCCATATAAATATCCCTGACCTGCCAGACTAGGAGCAAAATCATACTCCTTCACTGTAGAGGTCTCAAGCTGCTGAAAAAACTGAAAACTCTAGACAGCCTCTTTCATCGGACCACTGGCTTTTGGAATTTCCTCCCTGCTCCCTGTTTTCTGACTGTGTCAACATGCAGAAATTTAAATGTAATGCAAGCATCTAGCTGCGCAACTCCCCACTTAATACGTTCCCTATAAATCTGGCCATAGTCACAGTAGCCACTTATATATCGCTAACAACATGCTTCGTTTTGAAATAAAATAAAGTTTTAAAACACACATACACACACACACACACACACTCCACTGAAAAATCTGGAAAATGCTGAATATCCAATGTAACAGTAAGTCCTGGGAGCATATACCAGAAACAATAGTTGGAAATAAGTTATACACCATCCATTATGACTATGCCATTTCTACAGCTAAAGCTGTATTCTAGGTTGGCAGTATTTTTGCGTGAGCACTTGTCTGATATGTCGGAAATTTTCTATTTCTATGACTATCCTTGTAGTCATGCCACTAATAAGGGTGCTGGAGGTAAACGTTTTAACTGGGCTGACATTATCCGCCTGATAGTCAAGGACCCAAACCTTAGATTAACCACTAAGGTGGCCGCAATCCTATTAGCAGGTGCAAAGTACTAGGGCTGCTGTATTGCCATTTTGTGAATGGATTCTGGACCATGCAGTAGCTTCTGCTGGAGCCTCTCGCTGCCATATTAGTGGGTAATTGTTACGGCTTTACCTTATCATAGTCTACAAAAAAAAATATTTCTTTGTTTCTTTTTCTCCCATACTTTCCATCTCTGCCCTGCTCTAACCAAGTCTGTTGACTCGTTCCACAAATCCCAAAACTCCATCATGAAAAGTCTTCAGAAAGAATACAAGATTAAACCCAGAACACCAACTTCCAGCGTAGACCTCCACTACCATGTTTCGTTCTCCAACATCACGGTTCCTAGTTCCAACATTCCAGAGGTTGAAACCCAGTCACAGGATACTAAACCAAACCTATTATTCCTAAGCTAAAATGGCATTGGACCGACTATTTCCCTAAATGAGTTCGTAATTAAAGGATACTCTAACATCAAAATCTGACCCCAAAGATCGTAATGGACCCTCTACTAATCTAACCTTCTACTTACCTAACCCTCTACTAACCTAACCCTCTACTAATCTAACCCTCTACTTACTTAACCCTCTACTAACCTAACCCTCTACTAATCTAACCCTCTACTTACCATACCTTCTACTAACCTAACCCTCTACTTACCTAACCCTCTACTAACCTAACCCTCTACTAACCTAACCCTCTACTTACCATACCTTCTACTAACCTAACCCTCAACTAATCTGACCCTCTACTTACCATACCTTCTACTAACCTAACCCTCTACTAACCTAACCCTCTACTAATCTGACCCTCTACTTACCATACCTTCTACTAACCTAACACTCTACTAACATAACCCTCTACTAATCTGACCCTCTACTTACCATACCTTCTACTAATCTAACCCTCTACTTACCATACCTTCTACTAACCTAACCCTCTACTTACCTAACCCTCTACTAACGTAACCCTCTACTAATCTAACCCTCTACTTACCATACCTTCTACTAACCTAACCCTCTACTAATCTAACCCTCTACTTACCATACCTTCTACTAACCTAACCCTCTACTAATCTGACCCTCTACTTAACATACCTTCTACTAACCTAACCCTCTACTTACCTAACCCTCTACTAACCTAACCCTCTACTAATCTAACCCTCTACTTACCATACCTTCTACTAACCTAACCCTCTACTAATCTAACCCTCTACTTACCATACCTTCTACTAACCTAACCCTCTACTTACCTAACCCTCTACTAACCTAACCCTCTACTAATCTAACCCTCTACTTACCATACCTTCTACTAACCTAACCCTCTACTAATCTAACCCTCTACTAATCTAACCCTCTACTTACCATACCTTCTATTAACCTAACCCTCTACTAATCTGACCCTCTACTTACCATACCTTCTACTAACCTAACCCTCTACTAATCTAACCCTCTACTTACCATACCTTCTACTAACCTAACCCTCTACTAATCTAACCCTCTACTTACCATACCTTCTACTAACCTAACCCTCTACTTACCTAACCCTCTACTAACCTAACCTTCTACTAATCTAACCCTCTACTTACAATACCTTCTACTAACCTAACCCTCTACTAATCTAACCCTCTACTGACCATACCTTCTACTAACCTAACCCTCTACTAACCTAACCCTCTACTTACCTAACCCTCTACTAATCTAACACTCTACTAATCTAACCCTCTACTTACCATACCTTCTACTAACCTAACCCTCTACTAATCTAACCCTCTACTTACCTAACCCTCTACTAACCTAACCCTCTACTAATCTAACCCTCAACTTACCATACCTTCTACTAACCTAACCCTCTACTAATCTAACCCTCACTAATCTAACCCTCTACTTACCATACCTTCTACTAACCTAACCCTCTACTAATCTGACCCTCTACTTACCATACATACTACTAACCTAACCCTCTACTAATCTAACCCTCTACTTACCTAACCCTCTACTAACCTAACCCTCTACAAATCTAACCCTCTACTTACCATACCCTCTACTAACCTAACCCTCTACTAATCTAACCCTCTACTTACCATACCTTCTACTAACCTACCCTCTACTTACCTAAACCCTCTACTAACCTAACCCTCTACTAATCTAACCCTCTACTTACCATACCTCTACTAACCTAACCCTCTACTAATCTAACCCTCTACTAATCTAACCCTCTACTTACCATACTTTCTACTAACCTAACCTTCTACTAACCTAACCCTCTACTTACCTAACCCTCTACTAACCTAACCCTCTACTAACCTAACCCTCTACTTACCATACCTTCTACTAACCTAACCCTCTACTAATCTAACCCTCTACTTACCATACCTTCTACTAACCTACCCATCTACTAATCTAACCCTCTACTAATCTTACCCTCTACTTACCATACCTTCTACTAACCTAACCTTCTACTTACCTAACCCTCTACTAACCTAACCCTCTACTAATCTAACCCTCTACTTACCATACCTTCTACTAACCTAAACCTTCTACTTACCTAACCCTCTACTAACCTAACCCTCTACTAACCTAACCCTCTACTTACCATACCTTCTACTAACCTAACCCTCTACTAACCATACCTTCTACTAACCTAACCCTCTACTAACCTAACCCTCTACTAATCTGACCCTCTACTTACCATACCTTCTACTAACCTAACCCTCTACTAACCTAACCCTCTACTAATCTGACCCTCTACTTACCATACCTTCTACTAACCTAACCCTCTACTTACCATACCTTCTACTAACCTAACCCTCTACTTACCTAACCCTCTACTAACCAAACCCTCTACTAATCTAACCCTCTACTTACCATACCTTCTACTAACCGAACCCTCTACTAATCTAACCCTCTACTTACCATACCTTCTACTAACCTAACCCTCTACTAATCTGACCCTCTACTTACCATACCTTCTACTAACCTAACCCTCTACTTACCTAACCCTCTACTAACCTAACTCTCTACTAATCTAACCCTCTACTTACCATACCTTCTACTAACCTAACCCTCTACTAATCTAACCCTCTACTTACCATACCTTCTACTAACCTAACCCTCTACTTACCTAACCCTCTACTAACCTAACCCTCTACTAATCTAACCCTTTACTTACCATAATTTCTACTAACCTAACCCTCTACTAATCTAACCCTCTACTAATCTAACACTCTACTTACCATACCTTCTACTAACCTAACCCTCTACTAACCTAACCCTCTACTTACCTAACCCTCTACTTACCATACCCTCTACTAACCTAACCCTCTACTAATCTTACCCTCTACTAATCTGACCCTCTACTTACCATACCTTCTACTAACCTAACCCTCTACTAACCTAACCCTCTACTTACCATACCTTCTACTAACCTAACCCTCTACTAATCTGACTCTCTACTTACCATACCTTCTACTAACCTAACCCTCTACTAACCTAACCCTCTACTTACCATACCTTCTACTAACCTAACCCTCTACTAACCTAACCCTCTACTAATCTAACCTTCTACTTACCATACCTTCTACTAACCTAACCCTCTACTCATCTAACCCTCTACTAATCTAACCCTCTACTTACCATACCTTCTACTAACCTAACCCTCTACTAATCTGACCCTCTACTTACCATACCTTCTACTAACCTAACCCTCTACTAATCTAACCCTCTACTTACCTAACCCTCTACTAACCTAACCCTCTACTAATCTAACCCTCTACTTACCATACCTTCTACTAACCTAACCCTCTACTAATCTAACCCTCTACTTACCATACCTTCTACTAACCTAACCGTCTACTTACCTAACCCTCTACTAACCTAACCCTCTACTAATCTAACCCTCTACTTTCCATACCTTCTACTAACCTAACCCTCTACTAATCTAACCCTCTACTTACCATACCTTCTACTAACCTAACCCTCTACGAACCTAACCCTCTACTTACCTAACCCTCTACTAATCTAACCCTCTACTAATCTAACCCTCTACTTACCATACCTTCTACTAACCTAACCCTCTACTAATCTAACCCTCTACTTACCATACCTTCTACTAACATAACCCTCTACTTACCTAACCCTCTACTAACCTAACCCTCTACTAATCTAACCCTCAACTTACCATACCTTCTACTAACCTAACCCTCTACTAACCTAACCCTCTACTTACCTAACCCTCTACTAACCTAACCCTCTACTTACCATACCTTCTACTAACCTAACCCTCTACTAATCTAACCCTCTACTTACCATACCTTCTACTAACCTAACCCTCTACTAACCTTACCCTCTACTTACCATACCTTCTACTAACCTTACCCTCTACTAACCTAGCCCTCTACTAACCTAACCCTCTACTAACCTAACCCTCTACTTACCTAACCCTCTACTAACTTAACCCTCTACTTACCATACCTTCTACTAACCTAACCCTCTACTAATCTAACCCTCTACTTACCATACCTTCTACTAACCTAACCCTCTACTAACCTAACCCTCTACTTACCATACCTTCTACTAACCTAATCCTCTACTAACCTAACCCTCTACTAACCTAACCCTCTACTTACCTAACCCTCTACTAACCTAACCCTCTACTTACCATACCTTCTACTAACCTAACCCTCTACTAATCTAACCCTCTACTTACCATACCTTCTACTAACCTAACCCTCTACTTACCATACCTTCTACTAACCTAACCCTCTACTAACCTAACCCTCTACTTACCATACCTTCTACTAACCTTACCCTCTACTAATCTAACCCTCTACTTACCATACCTTCTACTAACCTAACCCTCTACTTACCATACCTTCTACTAACCTAACCCTCTACTAACC
This sequence comes from Euprymna scolopes, assembly GCF_053919585.1. NCBI lineage: Eukaryota > Metazoa > Mollusca > Cephalopoda > Sepiida > Sepiolidae > Euprymna > Euprymna scolopes. The sequence continues at coordinate 61,132,395 of NC_136522.1, forward strand.
TAACCCTCTACTTACCATACCTTCTACTAATCTAACCCTCTACTAATCTAACCCTCTACTTACCATACCTTCTACTAACCTAACCCTCTACTAATCTGACCCTCTACTTACCATACCTTCTACTAATCTAACCCTCTACTAATCTGACCCTCTACTTACCATACCTTCTACTAACCTAACCCTCTACTAACCTAACCCTCTACTTACCATACCTTCTACTAACCTAACCCTCTACTAACCTAACCCTCTACTTACCATACCCTCTACTAACCTAACCCTCTACTAATCTAACCCTCTACTAATCTGACCCTCTACTTACCATACCTTCTACTAACCTTACTCTCTACTAATCTAACCCTCTACTTACCATACCTTCTACTAACCTAACCCTCTACTTACCATACCTTCTACTAACCTAACCCTCTACTAATCTAACCCTCTACTTACCATACCTTCTACTAACCTAACCCTCTACTAATCTAACCCTCTACTTACCATACCTTCTACTAATCTAACCCTCTACTAATCTAACCCTCTACTTACCATACCTTCTACTAACCTAACCCTCTACTAATCTGACCCTCTACTTACCATACCTTCTACTAATCTAACCCTCTACTAATCTGACCCTCTACTTACCATACCTTCTACTAACCTAACCCTCTACTAACCTAACCCTCTACTAACCTAACCCTCTACTAACCTAACCCTCTACTTACCTAACCCTCTACTAACTTAACCCTCTACTTACCATACCTTCTACTAACCTAACCCTCTACTAATCTAACCCTCTACTTACCATACCTTCTACTAACCTAACCCTCTACTAACCTAACCCTCTACTAACCTAACCCTCTACTAACCTAACCCTCTACTAACCTAACCCTCTACTTACCATACCTTCTACTAACCTAACCCTCTACTAATCTAACCCTCTACTTACCATACCTTCTACTAACCTAACCCTCTACTAACCTTACCCTCTACTTACCATACCTTCTACTAACCTTACCCTCTACTAATCTAACCCTCTACTTACCATACCTTCTTCTAACCTAACCCTCTACTTACCATACCTTCTACTAACCTAACCCTCTACTAACCTAACCCTCTACTTACCATACCTTCTACTAATCTAACCCTCTACTAATCTAACCCTCTACTTACCATACCTTCTACTAACCTAACCCTCTACTAATCTGACCCTCTACTTACCATACCTTCTACTAATCTAACCCTCTACTAATCTGACCCTCTACTTACCATACCTTCTACTAACCTAACCCTCTACTAACCTAACCCTCTACTTACCATACCTTCTACTAACCTAACCCTCTACTAACCTAACCCTCTACTTACCATACCCTCTACTAACCTAACCCTCTACTAATCTAACCCTCTACTAATCTGACCCTCTACTTACCATACCTTCTACTAACCTTACTCTCTACTAATCTAACCCTCTACTTACCATACCTTCTACTAACCTAACCCTCTACTTACCATACCTTCTACTAACCTAACCCTCTACTAACCTAACCCTCTACTTACCATACCTTCTACTAACCTAACCCTCTACTAATCTAACCCTCTACTTACCATACCTTCTACTAACCTAACCCTCTACTAATCTAACCCTCTACTTACCATACCTTCTACTAACCTAACCCTCTACTAATCTAACCCTCTACTTACCATACCTTCTACTAACCTAACCCTCTACTTACCTAACCCTCTACTTACCTAAGCGAAAATGGCATTGAACCGACTATTTCCCTAAATGAGTTCGTAATTAAAGGATACTCTAACTGAACATCAAAATCTGACCCCCAAGATCGGCATGGACATGGAATATGTGCCTAGAGATGTTTTTTTAAATTTTTTTTTTATTACATTTTCACCCCAAACAACGCACATTGCCACTTTAGTGTAGGGGGCTACTATCAGGGGAAACAACTACTGGGGTACTATGTAGGGATTTGGGCAGCAAGATGTTGGTTCACGTTGCACTTTAACTTCTGCATGTCAGTACAGTTGGGGAAGCAGTGACCTGGAATGGAATTCCAAAGTGTAGCGGTTCTGGGGAAGAAACTACCGGAGTAGAAAGATCTTTTACATCTAGGGATCTCTACAGTGTGGGGGTGGGATTTTGCAGCTTGTCGGGTCTTTCGAGGGTGTTCACGTCGTGGGAGCACAAGTGCTTGCAGTTCATCAGAGCATTCACCATTAAAATACTTGTAGAACAGACAAAGGGATGCAACGTTTTGTCGATGGGACAGAGGCTGAAGCTTAGATGCCAGTTTAGGGCCTATCAGATTTGCGACTCTCTTTTGAACCCTGTGAAGGAGCGAGAGACTGGTAGCCGATGCACCAGCCCAAATATGACAGCAATACTCCATACATGGGCGAATAGTTGCCTTATAGAGGTACAGGATACTTGTGGTAGGGACATCTCCAGAGAAGACCCTAAATTACTCTATATATGCTTCTGAGTTGCACTTCCTTAAACCACTGCAATAACAGCAGAGTTAGTATCTTTAAGAGTATATCTGAGAAAATTGACCACATTCTGTCTGCTCATCCTTCGACTAACATTCACGTCTGTGGAGACTTCAGTGTTCACAATGTGGAATGGTTAGCCCACTTAAACAAGACAGATGATGAAGGGGGGGGGGGGGGTTCTCCCACGATTTCTCCATTGCTTACGACCTAACTCAGATTGTTCACAAACTCATCCGTGTGCCTGAAGTGTTGTAAAATTATTTGACTCAATTACAATTTTAAAATGTTTTTTCGTTTGTTTATATATTTTGCTTACAGAAAAAAAAAAAAGTTTGTAAATTTTTCACAGCGTAAAATTGAAAAGAATGGTTTAAATTTTACAAAAAAAAGGTATTTTGTATTATCCCTCTCGGTTAACTAACCACTTAAAAAAATACATAGTTTTGTTTATTACACATTTTTGTTAGGTGCACATTTTTAATAATAAAAAGATTTTTTTGTAAAATCCCCACCCTCTGTTTGAAAAAAAAAAAATTCAGCATAGCTAATTGGAAGTATTTTTTATTTTCTGTTTCCATTTTTTGAAAGAGTTATATCAAAGAAAAAAGGAGACAATCCAATTTATTGATTTTTTACTTCAGAAACTTTTTAGACTCCCTCTACTTACCTAACCGTCTACTAACCTAACCCTCTACTTACCTAACCCTCAACTTACATAACCCTCTACTAACCTAACCCTCTACTTACCTAACCCTCTACTTACCTACCCCTATACTAACCTAACCCTCTACTAACCTAACCCTCTACTAACGTAACCCTCTACTTACCTAACCCTCTACTAATCTAACCCTCTACTTACCTAACCGTCTACTAACCTAACCGTCTACTAACCTAACCGTCTACTTACCTAACCCTCTACTTATCTAACCCTCTACTAACCTAACCGTCTACTTACCTAACCCTCTACTTACCTAACCCTCTACTAACCTAACCCTCTACTAACGTAACCCTCTACTTACCTAACCCTCTACTAATCTAACTCTCTACTTACCTAACCCTCTACTTACCTAACCCTCTACTAACCTAACCCTCTACTTACCTAACCTCTACTAACCTAACCCTCTAGTTACCTAACCCTCTACTAACCTAACCCTCTACTAAACTAACCCTCTACTTACCTAACCCTCTACTTACCAACAACTGCTAGCAAAATTAGTCACACTTGAGAACATCCCATATCTTTAAAAAGCCACTGTTCACCCGTGCATGGACTATTGTAGTTACATCTGTGCAGGTACATCTACTACTTGTCTCTTCCTCCAAGATAGAGTCCAAAATGAGTCTCAAATCTAATAGGTCCTGCACTATCTGCCATGCTACAACCTCTGTCCTATAGTGCTGAAAGTGCGATAACTCATGTTGGAAGTCCGATAACTCTTGTCTTTTTATTATCTCCCTTTGCTTGTCATCATCAAGTGGTGTCCTGTCTGGTACAGACATCGACAGCTAAGGCTCTCCATTTCTCTCTCTCTCTCTCTCTCTCTCTCTCTCTCTCTCTCTTGAGGCATTTATGAATTTATTGTTGCTCATGATTTTTTGATGCTGCCCAGGTATTCAGAATGTGAACATATGTTTCTTGCTGTCATCCTCTGCTTTCTCTATCCATGATCTTTGAAGTGTTGCCATGGAGATTGAATGTCTCTATCCACTGCACCGGGGCCCGAATAAAGAAAAAAAGAAAAGAAATGGCCGCATTTTCTCTTCGGGTGAGAATTGTTTGAAGATAACGGTTTCAATCCTACCCAAAGCCGGCCAGAGACTTACTTGGCCAAAAACGTGGTGAGACGACAACAACTATGGATGGTAGTAATTGCTGAGAATGCAGTTAGGAGATTCGGAGTTCCTATCCCGTCGCAGTTATCACCTGACGAAGGCCAGAGGAATAATTGGCCGAAACGTTGTGAAACAACAATTAAGAAAGATGAGGATAATAGTCCGCAATAAATAAATTAATAAATAATTATCATCTCAATAATGAATTCCAATTAAATAATATATATAAGCCTCCTATCCTGCCTGAAAATGACACTACGTTCAACAAGCGAGATCGGAGATGCGCCGCTGTACAACTCATGCTCTCTACTGATCAAAATTATGAGAACAGGACCATTGCCAGCACCCTCAAAATGCATCGCTGGATTGTCGCGAATAACAGAGACTTGCCCAGGGTTATGAAAACAAAGTTTCCAGTCAGGTTATGGTCTTTGGTGTGGTCTCAAATGAAGGCCACATCATGCCACCTCATATCTTTAAAGTCGGTTTGAAAGTTAACACTAAAGTGTACCTGGATGTGCTGAAGAGTGTAGTGATCCCTGGCACAATCAGGTGGCTGCTGGCAGATCCGTGTTGTGGCAGCAGGACTCAGCTTCGGTACATAAGTCCAAAGAGACCCAGGCTTGGTTTCACAAGAAGTGTTCGAACTTTGTACGCTTTTCTCACTGCGACCTTAAACCTGCTGGACTACTTTGTTTGATTATACATCGAGAACATCACCAACATGACCTCCCACAACGCTAAAGCCAGCTTGATCGCCGCCATCCATCGAGTATTCACCAAGCTCCTGCTGGCGCTTGTGAAAAAGGCATGGTCTCAATTCCGGGCCCGTTTCGAGGCAGTGATTGAGGCTGAAAGCGGCTACATTGGATAGATATCAGCTGTATTACATAATCAAGTTACCCGAATTGATTTTGTTTTAATAAAATTTAAAAGAATAAAGCTTTAATGTTGCTTTCTTTAGGACGACAACTTTTGGAATTACTTAGATTGCCTGTGTGAAAAAATACCGTTTTTAGCATTATCGTTGCCTATCCAGTATCCACGTCTAATGTTCCTATAATGGCAGAAGTCAGCATTTACCCACTCTGAAATTTCTCATCACAATGACGAGTTTTTAACTGTGGATGATTTCTGTATATTTTCTTTGCGGGAGATGTTTTTTATTAACATGCTGGCCGGATTTCTTCCTTTTTTTTTCTTCTTTTTTTTCCGGGTATAAACTTATAAAAATAATCACCCTTCCCCCCCCCACACACACACACGCACGTGCGCGCATACACACATTTTCTTATTTTAAGGAATATAATCACGAATGGATGTGTACGGGGGGGGGGGCGATCCGATGCAGGTGTTGAATAACGAAGAAAATAGATATGAATAGACTGAGACGCCATCATCATCATCATCATCATCATTATCATCGAGATGTGATGGTGGCTGAGTGGTTAACGACACGGACTGACAACCTGGGTGTGCCAAGTTCGAATCCAGTTCGTTCCACAGAAATCACTTTGACTCTGGGATGTTGGCAATCTAGACGTGCGGGTAGTATTTGTTCTGTAATTGGTCCTTGGTCAATGTAGGGGAAACCCTTCATACTGAGACAATTACTATTTATTTGGATACTGTCAGAGTGTCCTCTTTTTTTTTGGGGGGGGGAGGGGGGTTGCTTCTCCCTCACATTAAAAACGACCTTCGTGGGAGGTTTAAAAGCAACGCCATCTCTGAAAGTCATTGGTTTGATTGACTTTGTTAAATTTGAACGCTTTACACTTGCGGTCGTGACATGGAGTAGGGGTAAGACGTCAGGTTTTCTTTCACTTTCTTTTCCGCCTTCACATCACGGGTTCGAGCCTGCCTGCCTACTACCACATATAAATTTTTTTTTTTTTTAATCTCCAAACACCCGAGCAACCAGGCTAGTTCGAAATAAATGAGTGCAGTTAAATGGGCTGGTAAACAGCAAAAAAATAAAAATAAAAATACTACTACTACTACTACTACTACTACTACTACTAATAATAATAATAATAAATAAAATAAATAAAATAAACAAAAGTTCAGCTATAATTCGTCACTGTCAACTTTCTCTCTCAACTTCCAGCACGTGTTCTCCCCATTACCTCTACCAACAGGCATTTTATTAAAAATCTGACTCCATTCCATTTGCATATGTGTGCAGTGGACGATGAGATCTCATGCGATTCCACGAGACTACACCTGATAAATCCATGGCCGCCATCTTTAATCTCTCTCTCTCTCTTTCTCTCTCTCTCTCTCTCTCTCTCTCTCTCTCTCTCAGATCCTATCTAAAGGTAAGTTGTATAACCACATAATGCACACACACGTGGGCGTTTTCTCCTTCGCTTATTACATTCAACTCTATAATGAGCAATGTTAAATAAAAAGAAAAATTATCATTATCATCATCAGGAGATGATGGTGGCTAAGTGGTTAACGACATGGACTAACAATCTGAGCATGCCAAGTTCGAGTCCAGTTCCGTTCCACTTTCATTTGAGGATGTTAGCAACCTTCATGCAGTTCCTTCCGTAAGTACCCAATGTCTTTCAAGAAAGAATTCTAACTAAAAAGATAACAGGGAAACGAATGCCAACAATAGATTCATCTGATTTATATGAAATGAATGGATGATGCTCAACAACAATAAAATAATAAGCACTTTAACTTTAAAAAAAAAATTTTTTTTTACTCATGTTCACCCCTTATCAAAGCATATCGCCACTTGAACGTAAGGGGCTACTATTTGGGGCCATGTCTAGGAAAGATTAGCAAGATATTTGTTTACGTTACATTTAAACTTTTGCATATCAGTACAGCCAGAGAAGCAAGCAGCAGGAAGGGAATTCCAAAGTCTAGCTGTTTGAGGGAAGAAACAATTAGAATAGAAATCTTCAGGCAACCACGTTTATTTTCAAAAGTGGAATTCATTCATTAAGAATTCCGCTTTCGAAAATAAGCGTTATTGCCTGAAGAGGTCTCTAGTTACTAAATACTAGAAGACCAAAATATGCTCATGACTGTGTAACAACAAATTACTGCTTATGTAAAGACAAATTGAATATATATATATATATATATATATATATATATATATATATATATATATATATATATATATATATATATATATATGCACACGGTATATAAGTCTTGGACTCGACATATAGATGGCATTTCTAATGCATAAAACCCATAGGATTTTATAACTCCCCAAATGGCACATATCAACTTTGGTTGAAGCAGCAGAAAATAACATTAGAAGTTAACTAGTAATGAACTATGTTCCAGGATACGCCACGATGAGAGGAAATACGAAACAGACAATCAAGATCAATTCCTTTCTTTTTTGCGTTTACATCAAAATTAGCAGACACCCTTTTCTTTTTAAGATCTTTTACACTTGTCAAGACATGGAACAATGCACTGAGCCGCATCTCCCCGTATATGGCCGCAGAACTGAACCTTTCATTCAATTTACTCGGAAAGTATTGTGGTGTTCACCTTAGGGATAACAATGAACCGTTCCACTTACTATAAAGACAGGAAGAATAGTCTTCTCGGTGTTATACACAAGTTATGCATGTTTGGCAGTCACACTCTTTGTTGCATTTGCTTGTTTTTTTGTTTTTTTTTTTTGTTTTGTTTTTTCTTTTCAATATATAGTGATATGTCGGTTGTCGAACGTTTCGATGATCGAACAACTCGGTGTTCGAACCAAAAGTTGAAGATTTTCTTGCCTCGGTAGTCGAAAGAAATTTCAGAGTTCGAACCGTCAGCTTCGCTTCAAATGTAAACAAGCAGCGGTGTTCCTCAGTGGAACGTTGTAATTCATACTGGCCGTGATACTTTTGAAGTGTAGTGTGATGAACCAACCCCACTCCGACGATGTCACCACGCGAGTCTGAACTTTGCGACGAGAGTTATTTAGAACAGCATCAATCGCAACCCCATCGACAGTCTAGATGGTGTCTGAGTTATTTTTAGTACATTAGTGTGGCACCAGAACCATACAATTCGATTGGTCGACCCCTTTTTGTTTTTGCGTGGGACGACAAAGGACCTTGAGATGTCCAAAGAGTAAAAAAAAAAAAAAAAGGTCAGTGTACTTTTCAATACGATGAACGAAGCAGACGTATCTCGGGACGTATTGGAGAAAAAAAACTTTGCTTCTAAAATCTTTAGACGAAGCTAAACCGACTATTTGAACAACAAAGAGGAAATGGGCATTCTTTTACAATTAAATGTATAAAATCCTCAAAGTTTACAGATAAAAGGGGACTTTTAAACTCTGGAACCAATTAATTTTCAGCTAATTTAAAGTGGAAATATCGTTTCGGTTGTCGAACATTTCGGTGTTCGAACAAACATCTGGAATGAATTATGGTCGAGTACCGAGGTACCTCTGTATTTCATTTCCACTAAATATTGATCTGCGTCTTTCTTCCAGACTCCTGCTGGTCCACAACACTGGCGACGAGGATTATGAAGGGACTTTTATTCAATAATCTTAAAAAGGACTTCACAACAGATATTGTTCTCATTTTGCGCCACTTTTTCGGGCCAAGATCAAAGTGCAGTATCTGTTCTGATGCTACGCTTCACCTTTTCTGCCCTCGGTCAGTGGAGGAGAAATCCTTCATGATTGAAACAATTTTTATTTTTGTTCCCATCCAGAGTTCCCATTTTTGGGGAGCTGGATTTTCCCAACATTAAAAACCGACCCTGAGTCTAACTCTGCCCTCTGGCAAGTAAATATGGACAATTTTTTTTTCTCAAGTGCCTTCATCAAGGATTGAACGCACAATTGTGTGAAGATTAAATGCGTGTGTAAAGCTGTGAGAGTTCAACAAAATATTTGTTTTAGGGAAGTTGCTCCGGAAAATACATGAAGCTACCTAATATAAATAGTTTAAAATACGTATGGGCACTTGTATTGATAGTATACACATGAAACTCTAGTCTCCTTCAAAGTTGATTGATATAATAATTAAGTGATTGATTTTGTGCTATAAATCGGATACTGTGAAGAATTGTATGTGTCAACTGAATTAAATGATATAAATAAGATGGTCCACATCATGAAATTTGGAATATAGACTTTTGTCATTTATTCATTATGTATGTGTGTGTGTGTGTGTGTGTTGGAGACGCCCCTCTATGGGATTAATGAGCTATCTCATGACGTAACTTCCTCTGGTGACGCCACTTTCGGTATCGAGTATCGGTGCCTTGCAGTCTGAGATTGGCTCTCGACCAAGTAGGCTGTGTGCAAACTCTCCACCGTTGAGGAATGGCATTACTCAATTCACTTTGCCTGTAATTATGTGAATACATGTTTCGTTTCCTAAAAATCCTGTGTTACTTTCGTTCTTATTACCATTTAACCCCATTTACGGGCGTCGATTCCACGGTCGAGTGGGAAAACTGCCGACTGTCAACACAACAGTTCTAGGTTCAATCCTTGGCTTGGGAGAGATGCTAGTCTAGCGGCACTGATGAGTTGTGATACAACGAAACAGGACTGTATGTCGATGATTATATATATATATATATATATATATATATATATATATAAGACACTAATAGAAATCAGATGAAAAATCCTGATAGATATTAGCTGAACATTTTGCTAACTGCATTTCATTTCCTCTGAATTCACGGATTAAGGAAATTAAAATAACCCCTTCTATATATTCCTTTTGTCAAGCAATAAATTTTGTAATCGAATATATGTCTCTATATGTTGTTTTTTCAGAAATTTAAAATTGAACCATGAAACTTATATATATATATATATATATATATATATATATATATATATATATATATATATATATCCTTTATTTTATTCCTTCCCTAAAACATATCTTTTATACCCCATATCGGTGTGATTCTTGGCTAGACACAAAGATGCTATCATCATCTTAAAATGGCCTCTACTAATGCCAGTAACCACACCATATGTCACAGACATGCGCACCGCAAATACAGTACCGACGTATAAAAACAAATGATATTTTTACTTTATATATAGATATAAGATATGAGTTCTGGACTAAAAATGAAAGAAAAGGAAAATAAAAAGAAACATTTTAATGGGTTAAAATTTGGGACGACGAGAAAGCGAAAAGGATGGAGAAAAATTCCTACTTCTGCTAAACAAGCGGCGATAGTAAATAAGGCACGACAGGAATTTCTACTTCTTTAATAAACATCAAATGAGAATTTTAAACATTTATTTCCTCAACTTCGTATAAACATCAAAACAAGAGAAAATAAAGTAATTTATATGGCGGGGAGATTTGGGTATGGATCATTGTACAGGGTGGAACGACAAAATTGTCACCTTAGAAAAGACGACATTATTCCATTTCCGTTTTTTTTTTGTTGCAGACCATCTACTAATTGGCCAGTTCTGTATAATACCAAGAGCGATAGAAGCCTTCTGTCATGTCTAAAAGTGACACAATGTTCAACAAGTGAATTGCGCTGCTGTACAACTCATGCTCTCTACCGATCCGAGTTATGACAGCAGGACCATTGCCAACACCCTTAAAATGCATAGCTGGATTGCCACAAATAACAGGGACGTGCCCAGGGTTATGAAAACAAAGTTTCCGCCCACGGTTATGGTCTTTGGTGTGGTTTCAAGTGAGGGCAACATCATCTTCGAAGTCGGTTCGGAAGTCAACACCAAAGTGTACCTGGATGTGCTGAAGAGTGTGGTCATTTCCTGGTTCAATAAGGTGGCCGCTAGCAGACCTTGGGTATGGCAGTAGGACTCGGTGACAGCCCACAAGTCCGCAGACCCAGGCTTGACTTCAGAAGTGCTACGACTTTGTAACCTTTTCTCACTAGCCCTTCTCCTCCCCCGACCTGAACCTACTGGACTACTTCATTTCGTCATATGTCGAGAACATTACCAACATGACCTCCCCGAACACCAAAGCCGGCATCCACCGAGTATTCACAGAGCTCTCGCTGAGCTCTCGCCGGCATATGTAGAAAAGGCATGCTCTTAATTCCGGACCCGTATTGAAGCGGTGATTGAGGCTGACGGAGGCTACATTGAATAGATGTCAGCTCTACTACATAATCAAGCTACCTGAATTGATATTTTAAATAAATTAAAAAAAAAAATAATAAAGCTGTAGTGTTGGTTTCTTTAGAGCGACAATTTTATCTTTCCACCCTGCAAAATAGTGGATAAAAGCGTGCTAGGTATCTATGGCATAGCAAAGTAAATGAAGACTTACAATTAAAAACTTGATTCTTATTGGTATTCGGGTCTGTTTCGAACGAATATCATATTTAAAATTGTCGCAGGCAAGTACTTCTTATGATATTAAAACTTTCATTTTACGATATTTTGCCCTATGATTTCACTGGTCGCCATTTTGAATATTGTCGTTTATAAGTTAACAATCCATGCAATTTACAAGCCAACCCAACCTCATTTTCGAGTTTCACAATTTATTTTTTTTGGGGGGGGGGTTGAGGGGTCGCAATTGAAGAGTCCCGTCCACGCAAGGAAAGTTTTTTAAAAAAATTTGTTTTGTTTTTTTTTTTTTAGATGGGGGAGGGGGAGATCATTTTCATTTCAGGAGTGAATTCGAATCGCCCACCCACCCCTAAAAATAGCGAGAAATAAAAATAACCTCACCTATAAAAAAATTACAAACTACATGAGCTACTCGGGCAGCAATAAAAAAAAATGGTTAATGTTTCTCTCCAGAGACTTGCCCCATGCAACATAACCCTCGAAGAGCTGGATTGGATATTGTATGCTGTACGATTTTGTATTGCTCAAAAGAAGGCCTCAAGATTCCGAAAGCAAAAGCAATGGGAGTCTGGAGCAAAAAAAGAAAACATCCCTTGAGAAATGGAAGCTTTAAAATCAGCTAAACAGAAAAGAATTGTCTCGAATCAAATAATTCCTTGTCGCCCAGGGAAGAGATGACTGAAGAACATTATCTGCAAATTTAGTAAAACAAGAGCCCCGTTGCAGCCAGATGACTGCGTATTGTGAAAGAAAAGCGACTAAATACAGTGTACTTACACAATTTTTATTTACATGAAAGAAACAACAACAGTGGAAACAACAACATCAAGGAAGTGTTCAACACGAAAGTATTAGAAGTTATAGGAGTTCTTTATACACCACGTTCCTCCTCTTTTTACAGTCACTTTTTTTCAGAGCGAAGATCAGATCGTATGGGTTTCTTACCCGCGACGCCGCTACATAGAGTTGACCATGAGTGAAAGTCGGTTCTTCCAGCCATACACCCACCTTGCTCAGCGTCTGGCCTTGACTTTTATTCTTGGTATGAGTACCTACTCCCCCGCAGAAAGTTCTGTCAGACACATATAGACACAGATATATAGATAAATAGATATATAGACACAGGGACTGAGAACGCACTAAAAATGTGAGTTTTTTGCATGCATTTTTTTTTTTTTGCGTTTTTTTTTTTTTTTTTTTTTTTGGCAAACATGGATATAAATATCAGTAAAACATCCGCTGGGTCATAAGCTTCATTTCGGTACCTAACTTGCCTGGGTGGGTTGCCTGTAGGCTGAGATAAACCGCGTCACACACGTACACAGTATGAAAATTTATATATAGATATGGGACAAAAGTAGGGAACTGAAGAACATAGAAAGGGAAGTTGAAGGAAGGATCCAAGCACTTGCTAAAAGAATAAAAAAAAAAAAAAATGGAGAAAAAAAAAATAGTGCAAATCAAAAGTAATTTTTTAAACAAAATACGTAGTGGGGGGGGGCCATGTTATCTCAATATTCCATGAGAATTTTTCACTTAGTGATACAAGCACCAAAATTGGCACAAATAACATCAAGAACATACATTTTAAGAAAAGAACTTCGGCCACCAGAAAAACCGCGTTCGAAATTACTGGTTCTGCCTTTTGCATTTTAAACTTAAATTCAAGTCATTATCACCGTACAAGCAGTAAGGCCCGTCATCTAGAATCAACAGTAAGTTCTTTGATATGACAGGGGCGCGTTCGATATCAATATTTCTGTTTAGATGCACAAATGAACCATGATACTTGACTTTTGCATTTTAAACTTTTAATATAAGCCATTATATATATATATATATAATGTTTTAATCAAAAGTGGGTTCTCTAAAATGTATTGTGGACTAAGTCCACGAAAAACACCCGTCTAGCTGAAACCACTGTCAAAAATTTTCCCCACTCCTTATCTGTGCCTAAATCAAAACGTAGATTCCATGAACAAAGCTTCTTTCCTAGAAGTGCTCGCCTGTGGAACTCTCTTCCGTTTGCCTGTTTCCCACCTGACTACAACTTGGATGTCTTCAAGTCCAACATAAACAAATTCCTGATAAAGTAATCCACTTTATCAAATCTCCATTACTAACGATTACTACGATATTATCCCATTGATTACTGTACACGCAATAACCCTTATCCCCGAGTTGCCTACGAGTTGATAATTGTTGACTACAATGTAAAAAAAAAAAAAAAAAAAAAAGTCACTGCAGAAAGGTTTCTGAGCTTCTTCCTGGTGCACCACGATGGATCCCCCAACTAGAGTAGGCAAATAATTGATTTGCTAGAAAAACGAGGGATTTCACAGATTTCGATGACAATAAAAATAATATATATATATGTTCGTATATTCTTATAGATAAATCGTAACTTGTAATCATTTGGGCTTCGCTACTCTATTGTTCCTTGTTTTCTTTGCAAGTTCAAAAGAATGTGCGCTTTATTTTCTTTTAAAAAGCCATTGATCGCGTTTAAGTCATTGTGAAGTCTCAAACCTTGACCAATATTAAGACCTTTCTTCTTTAATGGTGACCTTTTCTCTGGAATGACTGTAGGTCGTTTACATTCTTTCACTTCTCTCTCGTCACAAACGCATCATCACCCACATTCGAACTGCATTAAAAAAAAACCCAACAAAAACAAAGAAAAAAGCCAGCAGACAAACAAACAAAAAATAAAACAAAAGACAACACACACAAAAAACAAACAAAAAAAACGGAAATTCCCACTGGGACGTCTGCAGCATGCAATAAACAGTTTGAAACCAGTCTAGCCATCAAGAGCTCCGCCCCCACTCATTAAAGTCCAATTTTTACTCGCCGTGGTAAAGACCGGTTGCAACGTATCAGTCTCAGAGCTACGGGGCTAACAGGGCTATGTTTTGAAAATTTAGGAGAGAGTCAGTATCGGGATTCGTCGTTCTCTGGTCATCGCCGCTTCAGTGGAAAAAAAGGGGGGAAACCGAAATAAAAATCGATCACCAAACGTTCAATTTAATTTTTTACATTGAACGTTCAATTCTCTTTCTTTCCTCCTCCTCCTCCTCCTCCTTTTACTATTACTACTATAACGACGCAACAGCAATAGCTGTAGCAGAACTCCCTAGAGCCCAGTCTTTCGTTAGTGTGATAGGGGCGATTGCACGGTGATAGGCTTAGAGCTAGCGGACTAGCAAGGATCTGTTAAAAATCCAGGCTTAGTCTGCATCAGTGTAACGCTGCCAGTTTTTAGCTGTGTCTTTACACTTCAAACCTCTCGGACCCGTGCGTTGTCTGCTCCTCCGTCGCAAAGAAACAAACAAATAAAAATAAAATAAAAAAGAGGAAAGAAATAAAAATCTGACATATTTTCTAAGTAACAAATAAAATGCATTTATTCATAGTTCCTCCAAAACAACGCAATTTCATTATATTTCCAAAATCTTTTCGCACACACACACACACGCACGCACGCGTGCTTTTTAAAAGTCTCTGTCGCCGCCACCTCACGCCAACGCCTTCTCGCCCTCGGTTTTCAGACGCTCATCTTGCCCAACAAGCAACTTTTTCTTTCTTTTTATTTTATTTTTGTGATGCTAGCTTGCACAAATTTGCTAATTTGCACACATGCTTAAACGGCTGCTGCTACTAATATTTTCGCTAGCCAGCTATCCTTCGCAGCTGCTGATTTTCTTACACGCGACCATCCGGGTTCTGTTACGTGGCGAACAAAACCATATTATTAACCTAAACAAAAACCAATAGAGTGGAGTAGTAACTTGACTTCTGTACCATTCTTTTGTAGTTTCTGGCTCAAACCTATGCAACTACTGAGCCTTACTGTTCTCCGTGTCGGGGATAAACAACTGCACCCCTACAAGTTAACGGATAACTGCGACGTGTATATATATATGAAACGATAAAATTATCGACCTAGAAAAGACGACATGATTCCATTTCCGTTTTATGAAAACGGGTTTTCGTTTTTTGTTTTGTTTTTATTTTGTTTTTTTGCAGACCATCTACTAATTCGCCAGTTGTGTACAAATGTAAATCTCGCGTAGTCACGCCTCTCCTCGATGAGACCGATTCTGTTTTCTCCAACTAACAAGAAGAGAAAAAAAAAAGGGAAAACAAAAACAAAAAGACGAAAAAAAAATATCTGAAGATGGTGATGTACCGAAATATATAAATTTCAAACAAGTAAAATATTTGTTTTTAAGATCGGATCTTTCGATTTTCGATACTTATCGGATGAATTTCTGTAGAAAACATATCTAAGAACACTGCCAAATATATAAATTTGCTTTATGTGAAATTTGCGAAAGATAGGCGCAGCTATTTCGGAAGCTATGAGGAACTCTCTCTCTCTCTCATACACACACAATAAGTGACTTATATATATATAGGGGTAGGGTGCAGAAACATACATATACGTAGATTAATGCTTATATATATATATATATATATATATATATATATATATATATATATATATATATTCTAAAGAAGCCTTGAATAAAAAAAAAAGATGCAAAAAACATAAGGAATGCCGTTTAAATTCCCGGAAGGAAAAAAAATAATATTAACTTTAACCTATACCAGCTACATAATTCGACTTCTAAAAAGTTTATGACAAAAGAGAATTCATTTATATAAGGATGAAAAAAAAAGGCATTAATTAAATTTGTTAAATAGAAATAGACTTAGCATTTGCATAAGTCGATTTCGCAAAAGTCTTCAATTTTAAAACAGAATTTAACATTAGGATGAAAAGAGAAAACCTTAACTAAAATTTTGTAAATAGAAAACGAAGATCATCAGCTTCTTACCATTATATATATATATATATATATATACTAGACTACCCTTGACCCGTTGGGTCAGTATGTTATATCAGCCAAGTATGGTATGAGCGTGACCCTTGTGGCGTAATGGCGGAAATTTATCTTGTTTCCAGATAAATTCAACGCGAAAGTAGCTAGCCTAAAAAAAAAAAAAATAAAAGCATGAAAATAAAAAGGGGGGGGGGTAAAGAATAAAATATAAAGGTCTTTTTTCAAAACGAAGAAGAGATTTTATTTACAATAAAATTAGTTGCAAATTTTTCCCTTTGCAGGCATTAAATTCAAAGAACGCCAAGGTAACATATAATGAAAAAAAAAATAACACTGGTTCTTATATCAAAATGTCGTATCCATGAACGAACACAATATTATGATTCAAAATAGTAGTTCCTAATCACACTCTCATCTGTAATAAATTTTAGGAGCGTACTCACAAATTGAAAGCCAGTGAGGCACGTGCCTTTTTTTTTAAATCTCGATTTAAAGTCCTTTTAAATCATTATACTTCTTCCAATTACGTGCAGACCGTAGCCACGTAAAATAAGGTATTTAAAAAAATTACACTCTTTCCAAATACGTTCAAACCGTAGCCAAGTATTATAATTTCTTCATAAGTTTGCCTTGTCGTGTGTCCGGGGTATTCTTGCAGGGCCTTCTTCTTTGAAGGAGGCTCGTCAAAATTCCATTTTCAGCGCCGGGCAACGTCAGATATCCTCGTCGCCGGAATTTCAAAAGAGGCCGGATTTCGCACTGGGCTCGTGACGTCATCAAGGAGCTAGCATTTCTCTTTTCTTCAAATGAAAGGGAGTTTCGTACAAACCCAAAATGTACGAAACTAAGAATCATAAAAGATACGAAATACAAAAAATTCCAACAGTAAAGAAAATAGTTTTTTGTGACATAGCAGAAACATTTCTATGAAAGTATATTAAAATGAAAAAAGAATATAGATAGATTTCTATGAATCGTTCTGTTTATAATTGTTTCTTTAAAAAAAAAAAAAAAAAAAACTTACAGCCATTGAATTATAAGTGGTTTGGCATACTTATAGGTAAATGTGCACTGAACAAATACCATAATACTTAAGTTAAATTCAAATTTTGATATATCGTTTAATTTAAACGAGAAAAAAAACAATTGGGGCGCTGAAAACGTACACAGTAAAACAATACGTTGTAAAATGCTCTGATGGTTGTCAACGGGTTTAATTAGATTTATTTGTAAGAAAATTGCGTTAAAATAACTTAAACGTAATACGGAAATGAACGATGTAAAAAAATGCAGAAAGTATTAACAATTGTTTATTTGAATAATTTAAACGCGAAAATAAAAAAACAATCGGGACGCTGAAAACGTACGCAGTAAAACAATACACTGTCAACGGGTCAAAGTTGATTTATTTGTAAGAAAATTGCAATACTATAGTTGTAATACAGAATAATTGCAAAACATCCCCACTCTTCCCATGTTAAATAATAACTTCTAAATAATAACGTTAATATTTCAGTGCGCAATTCAAAATCTGCAAAAGAAGCGATTTGTATTTATTTGCTTACGCTGTTATAGGTTTAAGTCTATATACGCATGCGCAACCGGAAGTCGTAAACCGGATGTTGGGTTACAAGGCCCGTTACAAGATCATTTGAGTTTTATAATTATATATATATATATATATATATATATATATATATATATATATATATATATATATATATAAGAGAGAGAGAGAGAGAGAGAGAGAGAGAGAGAGAGAGAGAGAGAAATATCATTAGATATACAAATGTTGATTAAGTCAGTCTTTGTGTGTGTGTGTGTGTGTGTGTGTGCGTGCGTGCGGCCGTTGAATAGATATGAGGCACCTGTTATACTTTTCACGCATTACTGACCAATACGCACCAGAAGGTTCTCCGTTACAATAGCAAATAAATATTTTTTTTCGGTGTAATCAGGCGCCATTTTCCTCTCAGTTTCCTCATTCCTTGCAAACGACAATCCAGCGCCTTCTATCGGTCGAATACGCGCCAAAATTCAAAACTACGCATGCATTTTACGCAAAAAGAATCTTTCAGACATCCCCCTAATACATATAAACACATACATGTTTATATACTTATATAGTCACCGAGATGACACAAACCATTACTTTTCGTTCATATTTCTACCTTGTAGTTTTGGGCACTTGTACAGTTTAATCAAGTCATTAAAAAGTGAAAATACCGAAAAAAAAAATGTTATATTGTACGTATCCGTTATGGAATGAAGATCTCTGAAAAAAAAAATTTCACTTCATTTGATCGAGTATTTTTTTTTTTTTTTTTTTTTTTTTTTACAGTGGAAAAAACATGTTTTTATGACAGCACGTTGAAGGTAGCCATCTTTGAATTTTTTGAACACGCCACGGGGAGATAATTCAGTTTAAAGCGCCGACACTCCCTCCCCAACTATAATATTAACTTTTCTTCCTAAAAATCGAACCTTTTGCTTAGTATCATAAATTGTTTTTTCACTGTAAAAAAAAAAAAAAAAAAAAAAAAAAAAAAAAAACTACTTGATGAAATTAGCTGATTTTTTTTTTTCGGAGAACTTCATTCCATAACGGATTTGTACAATATAAACTTTTTTCGATATTTTCATTTTTGAATGTCTTGATTAAACTGTACAAGTGCCGTAGTTTTTGTTAGAAATATTCTTAACAAGACTTTTTAGGGCAATCTGCATAAGTGACTTTATGCAAGTTAACTACGATTACTTGACTAAATACTAAAAAAAAAAAAAAAGCCTTGAACGAAAGGAGCTCCAGAAGAATTTACAGAAGAGCTCAAAATAAGAAAAAACATAAAAACATGTCTTTGTAAACCGCTCGTGAAAACTTTAATCTTTTAGATTAATTTAAAAAAATACATTTAAAACTATGTAACAGTACAAAAAAAGTAACCACATTTTTTCTCTTTGAAAACTTTCTTATTTTAAATCTTTGCTAAAAAATCCCTCGCTATGTGAAAGTCACTTTACTACGCGCGTGCATCATGTAAGAAATGTGAGAAAATCCTCAAATAGGCTTTTGCCCTTGGCAAAATGGAAGAAAACAGAACAGAATTACAACAGGCACACCTTTTTAAACTTCAACGTAAATTTTATTAAAGCAAAAAAAAAAAAAAAAAAAAAAAAAAAAAAAATCCATATTGTAAAAGATGCGTCACCTTCAGCTATCTGCCACCATGGGCTGGTAACGTCCCCGAAAGGATAATAGTTCGTCTTCGATAAAAGCTGGATAGAAACTTCCGCTGACGAAGAACTACGCAGGCTGAAGAGTTGAAAGATATCTTCCAAGATGGATACTGCAAGTCTGGTAGCTTCGTGGAGTCCTCTGTAGCTTCAGTCCAATGGCGGACAATGCAGGTCAAACAGTAGACCTTAATCTCGTCTTTGACAGACATTAATTTGTGATGAAGAAAGTCAATAGATTCACAGAGCACAAAGAGTGCAAGAATATAATAACTCGCCCAACATAAGGACATTAAAACGTCTCAAAGTAATAAAGTAATTTCACTGCTTCCAGCTTCACGCGAGGTCCATTCAAGCCTGCGTCTCTTTGAATTCTGGCGATCTGAAAGGATAATTTTGGCGCCAAGAACACCCTCGGCAGTCAGTAATAACATGCAATCTGATTGGTTCAAACAAATCCATGAGCGGACAAACCGTCCAATCAATAGCCTGCTTATTTCTGCAGAGTTTTTTTTTTTTTTTTTTTTTTTTTACAGAAAAGCTTTAACGAAAGCGTCCAATAAAGAGCCTGCTTATTTTTTTTTTTTTTTTTACAGAAAAGCGTTAAAGAAAGCGATAAAATGGCGCAAAATAGCCCCAGGCTCCAGGGGTTAATACCATGCAAACGGTAAATTTGTGACGGGGTTAAAAGCCAAATTCGTTTTCAGCGGCCTCGACAACCTCTAAAAACGCAAACTAGAATGGTCGGCGTTGTGTTACACTTAAAATAAACAACATTTACCGAATCCGAAAACTCTTCTGGAATGCCGCTCCGATTTCGTTGTAGTCTTACAAAATAAGGCGTTACAACAATATGAGTATTTGTTAGTTTTAAAATATCAAATACCAAATTAAAGTCTTTAATTAACAAAATATTTTTACTTAAAAAAACATACAAAAAACAAAAGATCTTGAATGACAAATTTCATACAAGACTGGCTCAAGTTACATACTTGACTATATTGCCGCAATTCTGTGTCCTGAAATTTTTTTCCCTATTAAAGCAGTAGTTATTAAGCCTTTCAAATGCAGTGTAACGTTTCTTATCATGACGTGCGCATAATAGAGTACAGTTTTTTCAAGACCTTAATTTTAACGTATATTTAATCTTTACGTTACTTTAGCTCAAGGCGGTACTACCACTCCTGATGCTCCCAAGCAGTTTTTGTCATCGGGTAGGGTATTAAAAAAAAGAAAAAAACAGCAACAACAACAAAAACAAAAAGATCAACAAGGAGAAATTATAACGTTTGTTGATGCTGAAGTCTTTTTGCTCTCGACCCAATCCAGCTTGACGCGTATTGAATTGTGTTCTTAAGACGATCAGAGGCAACTTTCAGATTGTCATCCATGATTACAATTTTTGTAACAAACGAAATGATTGTCTTATAAAATCAACAACCAACCTCAAACTCTGTTCCGTCTGCCTGCTTCCCACCTGGCTACAACTTGGATGTCTTCAAGTCCAACGTTAACAAATTCCTAATGAACCGCCCCCTTAAGTAAACACTTCATCAAATCTCCACACTAACGTAATGTACTTGCAATAACCCTTATCCCTGAGTGGCTTCCGGGCCTTGATAAGTGGTGATCACTGTGTAAAAAAAAAAAAAAAAAATAGGAATCACATGGCATCTCCAACCTTTTTCCACGCAGTCCGCTCGCAGTGTGTCGGTTTTTCTCCCGTTCGTGTGCTTGCTCCTGTTTTTTCCTCCCAGGGGATTGTCAATTCTATGAGGCGGGCACTCTTCTTTGAATCGGATCATGCTACACTGTCTGGCTGCTTTTCTTTTTGGATTATGTGGACTGGAAACTGTAGAGATGTATTCAGTCGTGTACACTTTAACACTCTGATCGATACTTTATTCGAAAAAATTTAACTAAGCAGCTTAATGGAATCGACATATTTTTTATTTTTGTTTTTTCAACAGTATTCATATTTCTAGAAATCTATATAAATCTCACCTGTCTGTTTGTATGTATGTATGTTTGTATGTATGTATGACATATGACATATACTACTGGTACCATGTAACCCAGTACTACCTGCCTCATGGTCGGGTCACCGGCGACTAAACTGGTTCCTCCACCAGACTTGTGAGGTGAGGAGGGTGGCTAGTCTCCCTGAAGGATTAAAAACAAGACCTTCCAAAGAGCGAATGAATCTTTTTTGGGGTCAACGGCCAACTAGCACCGTGTGTGTTTGTGTGTATGTATGCGTGCGTTGGGGTAAGCCGTGGTGAAGGCAACCTTTCTAGGAGAAGCAAATCTCTAAATTAAAAAAAACATAAAACGGGAGACCAGTACCCGTATTAAGCTGGTCTGCAGTTTAACTTGTTGGAGGCTATCTTGCTCTTGCTTGTTGCTGGATCTCAACATTTTGAACCGAGAGAAAGACTTAGCTGTCGTACAAAGCTAAGACTCTGTAACATCATCTGTGTATAGATACTCTCTCACGCATTTGTCTATTAAAATGGTCCTGTGGCGATGGAAGTCATTTTTGGGCTCGTGTCTGAGGGAGTGGCACTCGTCTGACAAGACGTTGCAATCATCAACATGTATGTATGTATGTATGCATAAAACTTTCGACAAAGCGACGGATTTTCACAAGATCGGTATCGTTTTGAAGCTCGACCCTTCGGACGACAAATATCGAAAAATTAACTAAAAACATTAATTCCTTAACCCTCAACTGAGGGTCGCCTTTTTTCGCCGACATTTTCGAAAGTCATTCCCTCTTTTCGATTGACTAGCCTTAATTTAAACCTTCATCATTTCCGTTTTGGCAATGGACGCAACGGCAAAGACTTCACTTTTTTTCGCGTTCTTTTCCTCCTTCATGGTACGGGTTCGAGCCTGCCTACTACGATTTTTTTTTTCGCTCAACACACACCTCCAAACATCTGGGAAACACCGGACACCCAGGCTAGTATATTATAAAATGCACTAAATGTAAATAAAGATAAAAACGTATTAATGTTTATGTTAGAATAATATAAGCAAAACTTCATAAAGAATTATCTTATTGTCTCCTAATACAATTTAGTGTTCGTTAAATATAAATCTGTTAATCTGTTATCCGATAATCGTGAATGTAAAGCAAATTATTTGGAGTAGCCAATCAAAACGCTTCTGAGATTAAAATAAAAGTAGCCAGAGAAAGCATCTCGTGTTTCAGTTTTAAATGTAAAGTACCTAACACATAATAGCAAGGTCGGAATTTGAAAAAAATAACGACGCCAGGAATGATTATCTTCTATAAAAAATCATTCGAGGTGATAGCGGTAGAAACTTTTTGCGTGAGAGTGAAAATTCCTCCGATATTCTCTATTGATAACTTATTTAAGAGAAATGTCAAGCAGGACTTAATATAAAACTTCATAAAGTGAACGAAACAAACTGATACTTTCTGAACATGCGCATCAATAACTGACCTAAGTCGATGCTGAAGTAGATTTTTTGTAAGCCGTCCTGGGGTAAAAGCTGTAGGAGCTCTGCGCAGAGGAGGGAAAATTCATCCGAAATCCTGTATAGATAACTTCTTTGAGTGAAATATCGAGCAGGACTAAATATAAAAATCCCTAAATTTAACAATGTAAACAGATAACTTCTGAAAATATACCGGTCATTGAAATAAGGGAAAATTTCGCTTTATTTTATATATAAGATAAATCAAACATTGATTAAATGACATCAAAATATGGAATTTGTGCATACTTACAATAATAAAATAATCTTTTTCGTCTTTATATGATTTCTCTTTTTCTTATTCTCTTTTTCTTTTTAGATTTCTTATTACTATTCAGCAATTTATTAAACGCCTTCTTCTTCTACTACTACTTCTTCTTCTTCTTTTTCTTCTTTCTATTTGCACCTGTTCCTCGTTTTCTTCATTTTCTTCTTCTGTAACCTGTATTTCTTCTTATTATTATTCCTTTTCTCCTCCCCACTTCTCTTCTTCTTCTTCTTCTTCTTCTTCTTCTTCTTCTTCTTCTTCTTTTTCTATTTGCATGTTTTTCTATTTGCATTCCTCTTCTTCTTCACTTAAAACATTTGTAATGATGTTGAACATTTCTTCAGAAAAACAACTACAAAATGTTGCACCTCTTCTTCATCATCTTCGTGCAGTGCAGACGACCTTTACAGGCATTTCAGAGTTTCAAGCTTTTTCAGGGAAGGAGGGGCTGATCGTAACTTACGCTTTCATAGAGGCCATATTGGATAAATATGTTCACTGGAAGAGCGAGCGAGCGAGCGAGAGAGAGAGAGAGAGAGAGAGAGAGAGAGACAGACAGACAGACAGAGACAGAGAGAGAGAGAGAGAGAGAGAGAGAGGCAGACAGACAGACAGACAGACAGAGACAGAGAGAGAGAGGCAGACAGACAGACAAACAGACAAACAGAGGAAAGGGGTGAGATTAAAAGAGAGCATGATAAAGCTACAGAGACAGAAAGCATCGTGAGAGAGAGAGAGAGAGAGAGAGAGAGAGAGAGAGAGAGAGAGAGAAAGCGAGAGAGAGCGAGAAAGAGAGAGAGAGAGAGAGAGAGAGAGAGAGAGAGAGAGAGAGACAGACAGACAGACAGACAAACAGACAGGCAGACAGACAGACAGACAGAGACAGAGAGAGGGAAGAGGCCGTTGCGGGGAAAGTGTAAAAATAGCCGAATGGTGCTTGGCTCGGCTGCCAGCCAGAAAATAAAAGACTCGCTTTTTCCATTTTCACAGGGTTCCCATATCGGGAGCACCTTGTCTCCCACACAATGGAATTGCAATTTGAAAGATAGATTTAAGATTATCTACACCTCTCACAAGTAAGAAAACTTAAATGTAATGAAAGCAGGCGGTTCCTATCCCCTACTTAAAATCTTACCAGAAGAGTCGTTTTTAACAATAACAAAATAATAAAACAAGAAAGGGATGTTCAGAAGACGCCTCTAATTAAATTGCGTATTTAGCCTCCCCCTCTCTTTTTCTCTTTGCATTATCATCTTCCCAGTCATTACCTCCTCCTTTGGAGGAGTCAATGTAGTATATATTCGTTCACCATGATTTTATACCCCCAGGCTAGCAAAAAATATGCGATCGGAGAATATTAGTGCATACTGATAAGTGTACTTACTTCGTGTAAATTGCTATTTACACTAACATTTTTTTACTACATATTTGCAGACACGTTTCTGCTCTAGCTGGAAATCATCTGAAACTATTAAAATGTATGCGTTTAAACTCATTTCTAGTTAGAACTGAAACATGTTTGCAAATGTGTATCTTTATACCTTATTTTTTCAACTATCATATCCGTCTTTTATCCGTTTTTTTTTATCTGTAACTTACCCCCCCTCTCTCTTTCTCTCTCTGTACTTTTCTTTTACTTCTTTACCCCCCCCCCTCCTCTATCTATCTCTTTCTACCCTTTCTATTTATAAGTTAGATGCAAAAGTTTTTGCAGATTTGAAATTTCATTTTGAAAATGAAAAACTGTATGAAAATCTTTATTCTTAATAACGACCTTTCACTCTCTATGGCTTGATTCCATCTGTCAATCTATATACCTCTAAAAGTGAGAAAAGTGTGTGTGTGTGAAAGAGAGAGAGAGAGAGAGAGAGAGAGAGAGAGAGAGAAGGGACATTTCTTAACCTATATACTCAACGAATTTTTGATTTATAGACTTGAAATCAGATATATAGGATATTCAGACATGCGGAAAACTTTAATTGGTTTTCATCCGGAAAAAAGAATTGCTAAGGAGTCAAAATTGAAAAATTGGTGCGTGGGAGTCATCGGATTTTTATCTGTTTGCTAACTGTTTCACGAATGCGCATGCGTGAATTGTTCACATTATAGATAACTTATGTTAAGAATAAGTAGGTTTGAAAACACTATTTAAAGGTCGTGTCACGCTGGCCTAAGGGTTATCATTACTTTACTCCCTGTCTTTAGGTTTTGGCTTCGATCTCAGCTCGAGTATTTTTCCCCCCTTTTTTTTGATTTACAAGAAGTGAACGGTTTAGAAAAAACATAATACTCGTGTGCACATGTCTTGGTTTTTTTATTAATTAAAATATAATATTTATTCATATTTTACGACCGGGCAACGCTGGGAGGCCTCCTAGCATATCTATAAAAGTGAGAATATGTATGTGTGTGAGGACACTTCTCAACCTATATACTCAACGAATTTTTTGATCTACAGACTTGAAATTTGGTATATAGGGTATTCGGACACGTAAAAAGCTTTTTAGTCGGTTTTCATCTGGGAAAAGAGCTACTAAGGGATCAAAATTGAAAGATTGGTACTTGGGGGGCATGTTAATGATTAGTAGGTTTGAAAACACTTAAAAACAATTTAAAGACGTGTTAAGCTGGCATAATGGTTATCGTACTTGACTCACTGAGTTTAGGTTTTGGTTTCGATCTCAGATCGAATATTTTTTTTTTGTTTACTTACAAGAAGTGAACTGGTTAGAAAAATATAATACTCGCACGCACATGTCTCAGATCCTTTCCGTTTTTTTTTTTTTACTTTATTTTTTTAAAAGGAATTTAAAATTTAATACCGGGCAACGCCGGGTACATCTTCAAGCGAGCTTACCTCTTTTGATACAATTCTATCATGTGAAATATTCATTTTATATTCACTATTGTGTTGTTAATCTAATGCTATCAAAATGATTTGTAATTCTCGAAATGTGATAATCTGAGGGAGCAAGTTCAAGAGACTATGCACGATGAAGCAAGATTTCCTAATCAAATTCTCCTGGAAAATCTTTGTTTAGTATTACTGCGTGAGAACGAGCATTATCATGATGGAAGTTAACTCCCTTGCTGTTGACTAAAGGAGGCCATTTTCCGGTCAACATAGTTGAGAATGCAAAAAAAAAAAAAAAAAAAAAAAAAAAGAAAGGAAATTTTTCCCAAACATTTAATATTTATTAGCCAGTGCAATGTACATATCTATATATCTATAAAAGTGAAAATGTGTGTGTGTGTGTGTGTGTGTGTGTGTGCGTGCGTGTCAGTGTGCGTGTGTGTATGCGTGCATGCGTGTGTGTGTGTGTACATTTCTCTACCTAATAACTCTGTCAATTTTCGGTCTACAGACTCGAAATTTGACATAAGGAGTATTGAGATTTGGGAAAAAATTTTTAATTGGTTTTCGGTCAGAAATTAGGCTGTCAAGGGGTCAAAGTTCAACGATTTGACATTAGAAAACTCTAGCAAACTCCTCCGCCAATTTTGTGTCTAAACATTTGTAATTTTAAATGTAGGTTACTTGGACATGGATCAAACTTTTTAATTTGATTTGAGCCCAAACTAATACATGTTACGGGGTCAAAATTGGGGTCAAAGTTTTAAAAAATTTGACCTCTGTGGTTTCTATTAAATTACTCAGCCAATTTCTGGTCTAAACATTTGAAAATTTACATAAAGGGTATTCAGAGATATAGCAAGATTTTTAATCGGTTTGGGTCGAAAGTTTTTCTGCCAAGAGATCAATGTTGAAAAATTCATCCGCCAATTTTGGGTCTAAAGACTTGAAATTTTAGATGTATGAAACTTGGACATGGGTAAAACTTTGTATTTTGATTTGAGACCGAAATAATAAATGTTAAGGGGATCTAAATTGGGGTCAAAGTTTAAAAAAAATGACCTTTCCGGTTTCTATGAAATTACTCAGACAAATATTGGTCTAAACATTTGAAATCTTACATAAACGGTATTCACACGCAGGGCAAGTTATGAACAGTACATAGGGCCCGAGCAAAGCTGGACTGAACTGCTAGTATCAATAAAAATTAAGCCAATTAAATTTACTCAAATATAAAACAATACGATTAACATTTCTGTGATCAAGCATTCATATATATATATTTACAAAAACCAAAACAACAATGAAAAAGATTACATCATATTTGGTATGTTTTCGAATGTTCCAATTGTTTCGTCATAAACTAGACAATGTTAAACGTTATATTGTTAAAAAAAATCTTCAAAGTTGGCATCTCATCAGACTTATTGAAAAAATACAAGAAGGTAAATACATATTTGAACATGTTTGTCTCCTGTTATTAACGGTAATATATATATATATATATATATATATATATATATATATATATATATATATTACCGTTAATATTTATATATATACAAATATATATATATATTTATATATATATATGTATATATATATACAAATATATATATATTTATATATATGTATATATATACAAATATATATTTATATATATATATTACCGTTAATATTTATATATATACAAATATATATATATATATTATTCCTTAATTGGAATTTTTTTATTTTGAGATGAGCATTTTTATGTTAATTTTATTTATTATTTCGGACTATTAGTCTCATCTTTATTAGTTGTTGTTTTTTTTAAATCTTTTTATTGGTTCACAACGTTTCGGCCAACTTCCTCTGGCCTTCGTCAGGTGGTAACCGCGACGGATAGGAACTTCGAATCTCCTAACTGCATTCTCAGCTATCCGTCGCGGTTACCACCTGACGAAGGCCAGAGGAAGTTGGCCGAAACGTTGTGAACCAATAAAAAGATTAAAAAAAAACAACTAATAAAGATGAGACTAATAGTCCGAAATAATAAATAAAATTAACATATACAAATATATATATATATTTATATATATATGTATATATATACAAATATATATATTTATATATATATGTATATATATATACAAATATATATATTTATATATATGTATATATATACAAATATATATTTATATATATAAATATATATTTGTATATATATATATACACACACACACATATATATAAATATATATATATATACAAATATATATTTATATATATATATATATTTGTATATATATACACACACACATATATATATACAAATATATATTTATATATATATATTTGTAGAAATATATATACGTAGAAATATATATATACGTAGAAATATGTTTTCTTATAATATATACCAATCCTTATTTAAGAAGTTCAATGTAATTACAGAGCAATATAGAGAATAAATGACAAAAAACTATATTCCAAAATACATGATGTTGACCATCTTATAATTTATTCCTTTAATTCAGTTGGCTTATACAATTCTTGACAGTATCTGTTTCGTAGCGCAAAATCAATCACTTAATTATTATATCAATCAGTGAATCTATTATGCCCTTAACTCATCAGAAGAAATAGCACCAATCAATCCATCAAAAAAGGAAATAAAGTGTGATTTGACATGATAAAAATCCAAAAATTGGAAGAGAAGCTGCATATACCTTTAATATGTTTCCATTACGCCATTTTTTTTTGGACATGACCTTAAACTATATCCGATGGTTAGGCCCCAGCTTGCGGGCTCTGGGGAGTGTGGAGCCACCCTTTAATTGCCATTCTCCCAGGTCCACTCTGACCCAGACTGGTAGTAACTGTTAGGGTTCCAACTGTTAGGGTTCCAACTGTGGGTTAAATAGAAACCGACTTTTAAAAAAACAAAAAAATATACTCTATTAAAAAAATTATTCTTCAAAATCACTGGATTCGGCATTAAATAACCTGAAAAGGGTTGATATGCCGTAAAAAAACAAAAAAACAAAAAAAAACAACCAAACTTTATTTCGGAATATTACAGCATCATACACACACGCACGCGCGCGCGAATGGTGCTTCAATATTCTGAAAGGAAAAGTTATAGCTTAAGCATGGTGATATGTTTAAGTAATAGCAATATGCATAAAATAAATTACAATGTTTTTTTTTTTTTTTTTTTTTTTATTTAGAGCAAAGCCAGCCATAAGACTCTCGAGAATAAAAGGGACACGCCTGTGTTGATTTTAGTTGACCAGGTAATGTTAATTTAACACAGAATTATAACCTTTTGGTGTTTGGAACGGTTTTTATTGGTTGGAGAATAAAATATGTGTGTGTGTGTGTGTGTGTGAGAGTTCACGTTCTGGGTGGCTGTGTTCACCGCAGATACGTAATATGTATATGTAAAAAAAATAGTTGAGCCTTAACAGGATTAAAGGAAATAAGGAACTTCTTATCCCAAAGCATAATAGAGCCCAAATCAACTTCTAAAAATCAACTGCATATTTCGACTGATCCGAGAAAAAAATGGGCGGGAAGCAATACCAGGATGGTGTTATCAGCATAAATGTTAATTTTCTGAATTATATTCCATAGTAGCCTACACTTCAGTGTGACAATATGCCTCGTTTGGTAGTAGGGGGGGGAGATATAAAAATAAATTTAAAAGAGAGCAAACTGTGTTCATAAAAAAAGTTGTTTATTTAAAAAAAAAAAAAAAAAGCACTCACGGATGTAACATTTTAAAACTTATGCACTCTTTTTTTCTCCCCATTTATTCTTAGAATTTCCTGAGGAAATATTTTAATTCCTTCCTGTCAAGGACATTTTTTTTAGTATTATTGTATGCTAGAAGGAAGACCTGACGTTGCCCGGGATCAAACGAAGATCACTACTATGCATAACTGTTAACTCAGTTGTCCAAGTGAAACAACATTTTATATGGGCGTATAGATTAGAAAGGACGGAAATTTAACACGCGATATATTAGAAATCGATGTTTTTTTAACCGTTACCACTTATCAAGGTCCCGAGGCCAATCGAGGATAAGAGTTAATGTGAGTGTACTGTAGTCAATGGGAAAATATCGTAGTAATCGTTAATATTGGAAATTTGGTAAATTACTTAAGGGGTCGGCTCATCAAGGACCTGTTTACGTTGGACTTGAAAACAACCACATTGTAGTCAGCTGAAAAGCAGGAAAACGGAACGGAGTCCCACAGGCGTGCAGTTCTAAGAAAGAAGCTTTGTTCATGGAATCTACGCTTAGGTTTAGGCACAGATAAAGAATGGGAGAAATTATTGACAGTGTTTTCAGCCAGACGATGTTTTTCGTGAAAGTGGAGACTATAGATTGGAGCTCAGACGAGCACTTGCCATGTTCGAGACGAACGAGCATAGTAAGCTCCTTTTTTTCTTTTTTTGTTCGTTCAGCTTACTTTTACCTTTATTTTTCCTTTTCACCTCTTTCGTCGACTGGGTTTTACATCGAGCTTCAATTCAAACGAATGCTAAAAAACAAATAGCTTTAATTGCTAACCGTTTTCTTTCTTTGCTTTGTTTGACATTCGCTCTCTTCACATCAGGTTAGTTTTCACAGTAATGTATGAACTCAAAATATGTTGCAATCAATGAGGATAGTACCAAACCTTAAAAGCAACACTCTTGAGTGAAATTAAACAAGCTGAAATTAATTTAAACCTGCTGCCACATCTACAGTGAACACAGCCACACAGAACGTAAACTCTCTCACACACATATTTTATTCTCCAACCAATAAAAATCGTTCCAAACCCCAAAAGGTTATAATCCTGTGTGAAATTAACCATACCCGGTCAACTAAAATCAGTGTTCTTCTGATATCATATGATTTTTGGAATATGATATTTTCGTTACATCATGCAGATTTTTCTTTATTTTCAGTGTGAGGCATTCTAATCTTCTAGGATGGACGTTGTTGGTGTTGAAAATCGAGGTGCGTTGCGGGTGTCACCCGGAAGAACACATTTCTGTCAAAACCAACTTGATGAACAGAGAGAGAATCCGAATGAAGCAAAAGAAAGAAAAAAGGTAGCAATTAAAACCATTTGATTCTTAGCGTTCGTTCGAATCGCAGCTCGATGTAATCATGCGTGCCTTGACTTTCAATGTCAACAACACTCATCCGAGAAGGTTAAAATGCTCCACGCTAAAATCCCTTTAAGACTTCTGCTCTATCTCCCGTGAACACAACCACTCAAAAGGTAAACTCAGGTACACACACACGCACACGCACGCACGCACACGCACACACACACGCGCGCGCGCGCGCACACACACACAACGGAACTTTGAAACAAACTTTCTTACGCTTTTATCTCATTTTCTTTTTTCGCTTTTTTAAGTGCAGTCTGGCATTAGATTTTTACATGCGATTCGAACGAGTGCTAAAACGTAAATGGCTTGAATTACTACTCTTTTTCGTTCTCTACTTTGTTGGGATTCGCTTTCGTTATCACTGTAAAAGCAAGTAAGTTTTCACAGGAGCGTGTTAACTCAAAGTACTTCCAACCAACGAAAATCATTTCAAACTCCGAAAGTAACAAGTCTATGTCAAAACAACTGGCCGATGCGAAGTTAGAAAATTCATATTAAAACAATAACGTATTCAACTGAAATCATAGTTCTTCCAGATTACATCTGCGGTAAACCTCGACTCTTAACATGAATAACGCTCATCCTAGAAGACAGGAATGCTCTACACTGAAATCTCTTTAAACCTGCTGCTACATTTTCAGTGAACTCAGCCAGCAAAAAGGTAAATACATACACGCATACACAACGTTTCTGTCGCTTTGGTCTATTTCTTATTCAAGAACTTTAAAACTTCTTAAAAAATGTGGTATTTCAAAGTATATTTTACATCTCTGTAAAATTGCTGATACAAATATATATTCTCCGTTAATTGTTGAGTTAGCTCTTGCTAACTGGTGACGCGTGCGTAATATGCATGTTTTCATCCACCATTTTTATTAAATAATTTAACTCCGAGTGGCGTTCCAAAAATAGTGCCCCCCATTCTTTTTATTTCGCCTGAATGGACCACAGTGGATTGCAAATTGCATTATTGTTATGACTGAACTTATGCATTCGTCACCTGTAAGTTTCATCTCTCTGTGGCAGATATTGGCGATGTGAGACGTTAAGAAAACAACCACTGTCATGGACGTGCGTCAGAAGCAGAGATGTTTCATTGAATTCATTGCAAAAGTGCCTTGATAATGGTGTTTATGTAGAAAACTAAATTTTGGAGCTCAAAAGATCGCTTATGTTAATGGTACCACGCCTGTCTTCAGATCTCTTTAACTTTTTCAGTTAAAAAAATAGGAGGCGTTACTTTGGAAACGATCCTGTTATATGTATATTAATTGTTAGTGTTGTTCTTGGCACTTTGCAAATATGTTACTATCGGCAAAATACACGCCCCGTAGTCAGGAGCGGAACTGCAAGCGTATTAACCGATCAAACGACTTCCGGTTTTGAAACATCGGATGTAAACGGTGTTAATTAATTTGAAGAAGAACCCCGCCGAAAATGTAAGTTAAAATATAAAAATACCCATAAACTGATTTTTACAGTAATAATTAATTCTAAATTTAAAAAAAATATATTTTTAGATGTAATAAATAAGAGTATCCGTAAATTAGTTTTTAAAAATAAATATGTTTATTTGTAACAGAGCGTGGGCGCCTGTCTGGCAGCAGCAGCTGTATGACAGCCAATGTATGCAAATGATCGAGCGGTGTGCGAGGTGACGTCACAGCGATGAAGAAAGAAAGAAAAAGATGATATAAAAAAGAAAAACGTGACCCGACAAGGAGAGACATAGATGTGTTACACATGTGGACCGAGAGCGACAGGGAAAGATGCGTCCTAAACATAGCCGGACAAAGAGAGAGTATCAAGTGTTTAACACGGCAGAGTCTTGTTAAGCACATTGGAGTACGGGAAAACTTTCGGTAAATAAAAAAGGCGTTATCCTGGAAGTGCCTGTAAATAAATGTTTGTTGTTTCAACTGAAAAAAAAAATGTTCGTTGAAACCTTTCCTTGTTTTTTTCTTTTTCTTTTCTTTGCCACTGTCTCAATACAATGTGTGGGTTCTGAGTGTTGACATGTAACGACTACGTTACATATTCACATATCTATATATCTATAAAAGTGAGAATGTATGTATATATGTGGTGCGTGTGAGGACGATTCTCAACCTATATACTCAACGAATTTTTCTAATCTACAGACCTGGAATTTGTTTTTTAAGGCACTCAGACACGTGGACAACTTTTTAATCGGTTTTCATCCGGAAAAAGGGCTGCAAAGCGGTCAAAATTGAAAAATGGGTATTTGGAGGTCATCAGATTTATATCTGTTTGTCGACTGTTTCACGACTGTGCATACGCAAATCGTTCACATGACAGCTTTCTTATGTCAAGAATAAGTAGGTTTGAAAACATTTTTGAAGATCGTGGTAAGCTGGCCTAATAGTTATCGTACTTGACTAA
Source organism: Euprymna scolopes (assembly GCF_053919585.1). NCBI lineage: Eukaryota > Metazoa > Mollusca > Cephalopoda > Sepiida > Sepiolidae > Euprymna > Euprymna scolopes. The sequence goes on from NC_136522.1 coordinate 61,166,312, forward strand.
CTGTCTTTAGTTTTTTTTTGGTTTCAATATCAGCTTGAGTATTTTTTTTTTTACTTACAAAAAGTGAACAGTTTAGAAAAAACATAACACTCGTATGCACATGTCTCAGTTTGTTTTTTTTTTTACTTCATTTTTTTAAAAGAAATTTTATGTTACGTTTAATACCGGGCAACGCCGGGAACATCAGCTAATATATATATATATATATATATATATAAGTACCTACAGACACTAGTGTTTCATCCTTTCGGGAATCATCAGTACAGAGTGTCATGATTAATGCCAGTCGAGAGATTCGAACCCTGCAACAGAAGTTTTGTCTGGCTTCACGGATTATATATATATATATATATATATATATATATATATATATATATATATATATATATATATATATATATATATGAAAAAGGGAAGACTGAGTTTTTTTTTTTTTTTTTTTGTATTCATGATAAAAAGAAGGACGGAAGGAAAATATTTAATGAAGGAAAAAAAAATAGATAATTGGGTAGAGTCGGCCGACCCGGTTTCGCCCTCACTTTTCAAAAGCGAAATCGAGGGTTTCTTTCTTTTTTTTTTTACTATAGGGAAACGAATTTAAATGTGGGGCGCGGCTAAAATAAAATCAAATTATCGGGGGGAAGAGAAAAAAAATGAGAGGAACGACTAAAACAAATCTATCGTTATGATATGGGGAGAAAACGCCTTAGAGACAAATCACGTCCAAACCTAAAAGACAATTCTTCTGCTTACATAGAGAAGGTCTCCTTAACCGGACGTGAATAGTATCCAAGACCTTCAAATGAAATAACGAGTGAGTGTGACTCAGGATTGAAAATGAGTTACTGCTGCAATTCATTGCACATCGCGGGTTTTTAAGCAAATGGTCCTTTATAGCGGAACCATACGTATTATTCAAAATGTCCGTTGGTTGGTAGATTCCATTCCAGCTTTTACTAGGACCATGTTGTTGGACGCGACCATCTAACATGAGAGTTGTTCTGTCCACGTAGTTGGCACTGCAACTACATTTAAATTGATAAATAACATTATTCATATGATAGAGGGGGACAGAACATCTTTTAAGGTTTTTTTCGCAAACACTACACGTATATTAGAGTCAAAATAGCAATGTTCTACAGCTGAGCTAATCTGTTTGACGAATTTTTCGCTTATTATCCCTAACCAAGGTAAACGAATGTAAATTTGACATTTAGCCGCCATCTTAGATTTTATTTGGGGAAAAATATTTATCTTCCTTTTTATGATTGAGTTAATCACATCAAGAGGGAACCCATTATTTGACAAAGTATTAGTAATCATTTTTAGTTCTTCATCCAATTTAGATTGTGAACAAATCATGAAGGCACGATGTGTTAAGGTCCAAATCAAATTATATTTTCGTTTGTTAGGGCAAAATGAATCCCACCTTACAGACCAGTAAACGTTGGTTTACGATAAATTGATGTCAGATAATTTAATGGAGTTTCCGTTATCAATACATCAAGGAAGACTAAATTAGAATTGCTTTCGCCCTCATAAGTATACTTTAATACGGGATGCATTTTGTTGAGTAAAGTGAAGAATTTTTTGCCTCTGTTTGATTATTAAATAGGCAAAATGTATCATCTACATATCGAAAGTAGACTAGCGGTTTTATGGGTCCAGATAACAATTGTTTTTCATAGAAACCCACAAATATATTCGCCATTATTGGCGTCTTTACGTCTCGAAATAAAGACGAAATGTTGATAACTCGGTTTGTTCCTTTTTATTTATCTTTCTCTCTCTCTCTCTCTCTCTCTCTCTCTCTCTCTCTCTCTCTCTCTCTCTCTCTCTCTCCCCTACCTCGCTCTCCCCCTACCTCTCTCTCCTAACTCTCTCTCCCCCCTCTCTCTCTCTAGTAACATATTATGACATTACATAAAACATTTACTTTCACGATCCAACGATCCGCCATTATTGTTTCGAAATGTAACTTGAACAAGGGAAGTAACTCAAAGCTTGGAATCTTTATTATTTAAGTATAAATTGCAATTTATTTCGACAGTAATTTTCATTAACACTTAATTTTCTACGTTATTATTTTTCGTAATGTTTGGATATGTTACTAATTTTGACATAACAATTAAGTTGATAACATTGCTTTTCGATTTTCGTTATTATTTCTAAACAAGCACCAAATAAATTAAAGGAACGTCATATAGCGGGTGTCTTCAAATTAAGTAACACCATTTACTTCTGAGAAGTTTCGAAACCGGATGTCGTTTGAGTCGCATAATACGCTAAATCGCTAAAGGACAGCGTCCCGCTTCTCGGGGTCATATGACCAAGCCCTACGTGGCTATTATCGTCGCCCGCTCATATCGAGAAGTGTACAGGATGATAGCTTAGGGTAGGAGGAAGCAATCGTTAAATGGAATTTGTGGGTCGGGCAGTTTGAGTCAGGATAGAAAAAAAAAAAATGACTCATTCTCGGTGTTCGTTAAAAAATGCCTTTTACGGATGAAAATATTCATTGTTCCACATTTGGTCACGAGGTCAGCATAGTCGCCATATCTCCTTTTTGTTTCGTTTCGTTTGTTTGTTCGTTTTTATTTTTTGGTGTGTATTTTTCGTTTCGTTTTCTCTTTTTTTCTTTTTCTTTCGTTTTTTGTTTTGTATATAAATCAGAAAAGGAAAAGAAAGGGAAGAAAAAGAAAGAAAAAATAGAAAGAAAAAGTTTTTTTTTCTTTTTTTTTTTAATCCTTTCTTTATCTTTCGGGTTATTTGGTTGTTTTGTTTTACGGCATATCAACCCTTTTCTGGGTTTTTAGTATCGAATTCAGTAATATTTTTTTGGGGGAAAGGGTACTTCTACACTATTGGGACGAGATTTTGTAGTCGATAAATTAAGTTTTCAGATAAAAAACAATGGTTTCTACTGATTTTTTTTTTTTTTGTAAGTTACAATAGTAGCTTCCAAATTATGTAGTCGAAATTACCTGACTATTAATGAATTATTAAAAAAAAAAGAAAACTAACCGTGTTAGCAGGTAAAATATTGCCACCATCTTTGTTTAATTTGAACGGAAAATTACCTCCCTGTTGAATTCTCCTGTGTTTTACGATCGTTTTCATCAAATTCTATCTTTTCTTATTTTCTTTAATAAAAGTTTTTCTACCTTATCGATTTTAGTATTTTTTTATTAATATAATCATCTTAGAAATACGAGGAATACGCATATGCCATTGTTTCCATGGGAAATTCAGTTTTACGATTTCCGAAAATCTCGTCCCAATTCTGTAGAAGCGTCCAAAAAAAAAAAAAAAAAAAAAAGGTTTATTCTTCAATTTTTTTATATCTTCAAATATGTGGTTGGTTTGATTGTTTTGTTGAGTGGCATATTTATCATTTTCAGCTTATTTGATGCTGAATCCAGTACGTTTAGAATTTTCTTTTAATGATTAAAGTTCTGGTACAAGTCTATAAATGGCCCACTAGTAATCTTTTTTACTATAAAAATCTGAAAAAAATCTTTATAATGTACGTACTTGTCACTGCATGAAAATGTCATATTCAAAAATTACGTAAATCGATCAAGTAGTTTTTTTTTTATTTAAGAAAATCAAATATTATGAGACATTTTATCGAAGAAAAATTTCCCACCATCTTGTTTTTGAATGATACACTGCTAGCGACACCTATTGGGAATGTTGAGAATATAAGATCGGCAAGGGGGCAGACAATCGACTTTCCACACTATAGAAAAAAAAAGTTCTTTATATCTTTCAATACTTATTAATGGTGTTCGATTTGAGTTTTTTTTTGTTTTTTTTTTCTCTCTTTTTTTTCTTTTTTACACAGGAATCACCATTTATCAAGACCCGCAGGCCACTCGAAGAGAAGGGTTAATGGCTATACATTAGTCAATGTGATTATAGCGTAGTAAACATAAATAGTGGGAATTTTGTAAATTGGATTACTTAGGGGGTACGGTTCATCAAGAACTTGTTTACATTGGACTTGAAGACAATCAGATTGTAGTCGGCTGGAAAGCAGGCAAACGGAAGAGAGTTCCACAGGCGTGCAGTTCTAAGAAAGAAGCTTTGTTCATGGAATCTGCATTTAGGTCTAGGCACAGATAAAGAGTGTGGGAAATTATTGATAGTGGTTTTAGCTAGACGAGTGTTTTACGGCATATCAACCTCTTTCGGTATTTCATGCCGAATCCAGTAATTTTAGTGAAACGGTTTTACGCATCAAGGTCTTTATATCTTCAAATATTTATTCATAGTCATCATCATCATTATCATCATCATTATCATCGTATAAATTCGAAGATTCTATTGTTGCCATTGGGTTCCCCGATATCTTTTTTTAGTCAAAATTCTTTCTAGAAAAACATCGGGGGTTATGGGAGAGACCATGTGACGGTAGCCGACATACTAAGTGAAAATGGCTTTTGTGGAATGAACTGAGTTCGAACTTGGAGCACTTAGGTCGTCAGTTCGTGTCTTTAACCACTAGACTACCGTCACCTTCCCTAAAATAAATACGACTGGTAAAACGAGTTACAGTGTGTGGGACACGGGGTTCATGTGTGTGTGTGTGTGTGTGTGTGTGTGTGTGTGTGTTTGTCCAACTAAAAGTGAAAAGCTACAAAACAAACACCCATAAAGTTGATATATTTGTTATCGGCGTTACCCCGGATAAATAATAAAAATTAAAATGTTCATTCTTTTGGAGTTAACAGGACTAGGTTTATTCAGAGGTGTTTCAGGGAAACCAATGCCAACAATAGAATCTTCAGATTCATATGATGATGATGATGATGATGATGATGATGATGATGATGATGATGAATTACTTTGTGTTACGTATAATTCCACTGGAGCCTGACAAAACACAGACACACACAAATCGGTCAAATCGTCCATTTTTCAATTAAACTGCTTGATTGCCTACTCCATTTGGAGACCCATCGTGGTGCACCAGGAGGAAGCTTCACAGGCCTTCCTGCAGTAACTTGGTCCACAATATATTGTAGTGTACATTACACTGTAGAGAACTTACTGTTGATTTTATAAAATTCTTTTAAATCAAAATTAAAAATTCCGCAAGAACTTTCTTCTCTACCTCTCTACAACTCCAAAATCGAAATATTGAATTTCGAGTAAAATCAATGGTATCTACTTAATTGCCATATCGCAGTAATGAACATATCCAAAAATTATGAAAAAAACGTATGGTAGAAAATTAATTATTAAGGAAAATAGTTTTCGGATACAATTAGCGAAAATTAAGTTTTGCAAAAAAAATAAAATAAAATGAATAAATAAATAAATAAATAAATAAATAATAATAATAATAATAATAATAATAATAATAATAATAATAATAATAATAATAATAATAATAAAAACGAACCCAGATAATTTGACTCGTAACACAGACGGTAAATATTTTCTGAAATCATTGGCCTATTTAGCGAAACTTAATTTTCGTTAATTGTCTTCGAAAACTGTTTTCATTAATAATTAATTTTCTACCGCATCGTTTTCGCGTAATTTTTGGATATGTTCATTACTGCGACATGGCAATTAAGTAGATAGTTTTGATTTTACTTGAAATTCAACATTTCGATTTTTGAATTTTGGGGTTTGTATTACTGTACACATAGATTCGAAAAAGTTGTCAAAAAACAAATATATAACAAATAAATGTTATCAAAGGCAAGATAAGTTACTTTTCTACCAAACTGGATATATTTTTCGTGTTTTTATTCAATGTAACATGTTTATTCAGCTCGGAAAACATACAGTGTTTATCAATGTATTGAAAAATTCAAGATGGCTCCTCACTCCCTCTTTAACACGGTAAGTTTGGGAAAAGTTAACACGTTAAGTTTGGGTGTTATAAATAAAAAAACTATAAAAAATACTATTAAAAACCCGCCGAATATATGTCAAGCTATGTCACGGTAACATATATTGAGCGAGTTTTTAACAGTGTTTTATCCAGTTTTTTATTTATAACACCTTTTCTCAAACTTACCGTGTTAAAGAGGGAGTCAGACGCCATCTTGAATTTTCCAATACATCGGTAAACACTGTATGTTTTTCGAGCTGAATAAACATGTTACATTGAATAAAAGCACAAAAAATATATCCAGTTACGTAGAAAAGTAACTTATCTTGCCTCTGATAACATTTATTTGTTATATATTTGTTTTCTGACAACTTTTTCGAATCTATGTGTACAGTAATACAAACCCGAATTTTGCACTAATATCGAAGAAGCAGTAAGCACACACACACACACACACACACACACAAAAAAAAAAAAAAAAGCTTTTGTGTTCTTTTGACTGTGCCCTGTTTTCAAAATTCGCCCTCATTTAAAAAAAAATTTTTTTTAATTTTTAAAAAAAATTTCTTTTTTTTTTTTTTTTTTTTGTCACAATTTATATTAAATACGTGTTTCTATTTATAGACTCTTACCAAACAATTGTGAGAAGTTTAATCAGAGCAGATCGGGGGCAGAGGGTGGACGGATGGTAGCATATCCATCTGTTCAACAAGGTTCAATTTCAGACAAATATTTGTATATTTTACAACTGCACTATAAATAAGGGCGATTTGGTATCTATTCGGCTGAAGTCGAACTCATACTATTACTCTTGTTATTAATGGAGATTTCGTATCTGTCTGTCTGAAGCCAAATTTATACTATTACTCCTATTATTAACGGAGATTGGGTATCTGTTTGTCTGAAGCCATATAAATATGTTATAGTGATACGAGACAAGAGGAAGAAAGTAGCAACCCTAGTTGAAGTCAATGTCCTTAATGATGCTGGCTTAAACAGAGCTGAGAGGGAAAAGATCACGAAATACCAAGGTCTTATGTACATGACATGAAAAGAAAATGGAATCTTAGGAAGATGGAGCAATTGGACTCATAAAGAAGTATTTAAAAAAAAAAAAAGAAGCTACCTGGCAAATATACCTGGTGAACCAAGTGCAAGAGAAATATACAAACAATTGCACTTAAAAGACTGATTAGAATCTTAAAAAGATCTTTCGTGTGAAGTGTCTGAAATAGCAGGTGAATGTCTCATCCCCAGCAAAAATAGGGAGGTGATGGTGGTTCAGTGGTTAATGATGCAGACTGACAACCTTGGTATGCCAAGTTCGAACCCAGTTTGTTTCACAAAAGTTATTTTCGCTTAAGGACGTTGGCAACCTCTATGTGTTCCCCCCATGTCCTTCTAGAAAGTTCAAAACCGACTTCGAAACCTAGTAGGTGATGCCGTTTTTTGCTCCTACAACCCCTTTCCCACGGAAGAGACGTTGTGAACCTATCTCTGCTCTATCGTTATTTTCATGGCGAGTGCTCGTTTGAATTTCAATCTATGTCCCTCCTTGCTAAACTTTCACAAAAAAAACACTCAACTAGCTACAACCACTATCAACAATTTCCCCCATTCTCAATCTGTGCTTAAATCTAAATGCAAATTCCATGAACAAAGTTTATTTCCTAGAATTGCTCGCACGTGGAACATTGTTCCACTGGCCTGCTTTCAAACTGACTACAATATGGTCGTCTTCAAGTTCAATATAAACAAGTTCTTGCTGAGCCGTCCCCTTAAATAATTAAATCATACCAAATTTCTACTACTAACGATTATAACGCTGTTGTCCTGATGACTACAGTGCACTTATTAACCTTCCCCTAAATAATCCCTTTCTACCCCATTTCCACCATTAACTATTAATACGTTGTTGTCTGGGTAACTACCGTACACTCAATAACCCTTATCCTTGAGTGGCCTTCGTTCCTTGATAAGTGGTGACTCTAATGTAAAAAAAATAAAAATAAAAGGAAAATCGGAATAAAAAAACAACGGCCACACTCTGTTGGACTGACTGTCGATGACATATCTTCAACTGGTACAAATGCATCCACTATGACTCTGAGAGATAATTGCAAATTTGGACAAAAAGGTTTTCATGTGACCATGCATCTGATATGCATTCGTCAGTCGTGATTGTCTTCCACACGTTGTTTCAGGTTATGGTCATCTTCTACTGATCCAAAAAGTAACACCTATATGTGAATGTAGTAAGCCAGTGCAAACTTTATAAATCCTATAAGGCCTGTTAAAAAAAAAAATCAGTTTTAGAGAGATTTCACCTGCCGGTTGAACAAAAAGACCCAAGAACGTATCCTCTACAAACCACCTTGTATCCTTTGGGATCGGAGTGGCAAGACCAAAAAATACTCAATGACTCAAGTATCCAGCCTTTATTAGCTTGTGCACATCTATACACACACTAACAAGAACAAGGTAAACGGACACACATACACACAATGTCATGCTCACATACACACATTACTTAAACACATCTATTCACACTAGGAACTTGGGACAGCTATTCATTCAACTTCCTTACACGTGTCGCACTATGCACATTTACTAACATGAAAATAACTTTATATTCTTGTATATTGTATAAAAAAATGTTTTCTTATCAAACTTCGTTTTTCTCAATTTCTCTTTTAAAAAACTATGTTTTAGTTTGCACTTGCTAACTGGTGACCCCTGTATTATCTCAATGTTTCATTTTTCTTTTTCATTTTTCCATGCATGTTCCATATATATCCTTCAATTTCTTTCCTCGCATTAATATAACTTTTATACCCTAATTCATATGTAATGTCCATGTGGTTCTTGGTCCTACCCGAAGAAACTCTAAGAGCAATAGCTCTTGACATATCAAAGGCTAATGATAGGGAATTGCATAAAGGTCGACTGGAAGATCTAACAAGCTAACACAAAATATATCGTCTCCGCGTTTTGAAAGCTGGGAGAAACGCTACTTTAGCATAATGCAGAAAATTAGAACATCTAAGAGCTCCAATGGGAAGTCAAGAATAAAGTATATATCCTATTGTTGTTTGGTTTCCTTCGGAGAGAGATGAACTTGAATAATGAGAAGAAGCGAAAACACAGCAGAGAGAGATATGTTCCTTACCTGTGCGCTACACAGATTGAATGTTAATGAACCGTTTCATCAGATGTGAAACGCCCGCACACATACATACAACAATAGAACATTTCAACCAATACACATCACATACAGTATATATCACAACGTTAAAAAGACGTCTGTCTGTTTAAATGTATGTATGTATGTATGTATGTATGTATGTATGCCTAATGTGTCAGGTCATGTCATATGCTACTGGTACCATGTAACCCACTACTACCTGCCTCATGGTCGAGTCACCGGCGACTAAACTGGTTCCCCCACCAGACTTGTTTGGTGAGGAGGGCGGCTAGTCTCCCTGAAGGATTAAAAACAAGAGCTTCCAAAGGGCGAATGAACTGTTTTTCTGGGTCAACGGCCAACTAGCACTGTGTATATTTGTGTGTGTGTATATGTGTATTGGGGTGGAGAGGGCTCCTGTAAGCCGTGGTGAAGGCAACCTTTCTAGGAGAAGCAAATCTCTGATTTAAAAAACCATAAAGCGGGAGACCAGTACCCGCATTAAGCTGGTCTGCAGTTTAATTTGTTGCTGGCTATCTTGCTCTTGCTTGTTGCTGGATCTCAACATTTTGAACCGAGAGAGAGACTTAGCTGTCGTACAAAGCTAAGACTCTGTAACATCATCTTTGTATAGATACTCCCTCAGGCATTTGGGCTCATGGATTTTAAATGTCTGAGGGAGTGGCAATCGTCTGACAAGACGTTGCAATCATCATCATGTATGCCTAAAACTTTTGACAGATATGATGGATTCTTCACGAGATCGGTATCATTTTGAAGCTCGACGTCTCGGACAACAAATATAAAAAAATTGGCCAAAAACATTAATTCCTTCACCCTCAACTGAGCAGCTTTCTATTAGGAGGGGTCGATTTTTTTAGATTATTTCCATAGGTGTCCAACCGAGCTCCAGTCTTTTCTTCCTCCTTAGTAGACTTATAAGGAGGTGACGGTTGTCTAGTGGTTAATGATACGGACTGACAATTTGGTTGCTCCAAGTTCACATCCAGTTCGCTCTGCAAAAATCACTTTAACTTATGAAAGTTGGCAACCTTCACGTGGTCCTTCCTGTAAGTACCACATAGCATTCTGGAAAGAATTTTGACTAGGAAAATATCAGGGAAACCACTGCCAACAATAGAATCTTTGGATTCACATGATATCATGATGGTAATGATGATGATAATACTGATGATGATACTTACATAGCAAGAACTCATCTTCCTGCCACAACAAATACATTACGCAAATTGCTGCAAGGAAGATGGGCTCCCTCTAGTGTGCTAGAAGGTTACACACGCCTGAGAGTATCCTGTATCTCTACAAAGCCACTATTCGTCCATGCATGGAGTATTGTTGTCACATCTGGGCTGGTGCATCTGTCCATAGTTTGTTGCTTCTAGATAGGGTTAAAAAAGAATCGCCAACCTAATAGGTCCCACACTGTCAGCCAAACTCCAACCTCTGTCCCATCACCGAAATGTGGAATCCTTGTTCATGTTTTGCAAGTACTTTAATAGAAAATGCTCAGATGAACTCCAAGCACTCGTGTCCCCTCGACGTAAATGCCCCGACAAACCTAACAAGCAGCAAAATCCCACCCTACACTGTAGAGATCTCTAGATGTTATAAAGCCTTCTACTCAAATAGCTTCTACTCTCAAACTACTAGATTTTACAATTCCCTCGAGAGCCCCTGCTTACCTGACTGTACTGAGATGCAGAAGTTCAAGTTTAATGTGAACATACATCTCGCTGCCCAACTCCCTATATAGTAATCTTGCAAATCTGGTTCCAAATAGTAGCACATTTAAAAAAATTTTTTTACTCATGTTCAGCCCTTACAAAGCATATAGCCACTTGGACGTAAGAGGCTAATATTTGGGGCTCTGTCTAGGAAAGATTAGCAAGATATTTGTTTATGTTACATTTAAACTTCGGCATATCAGTACAGCCCGGAAATCAGGCAGCAGGAAGGGAATTCCAAAGTCTAGCTGTTCGAGAGAAGAAACTATTAGAATAGAAAGCTTTCTGGCATTTAGGGACATCAATAGTGAAGGAGTGAGATGTCGAGGGGGCACAAGTGAAACAAGTTCATCAGAACACATTCCATTAAAATTTTTGTAAAACAGGCACAGTGATGCAATATTGTGGTGATGGGACAGGGGCTAGAGCTTATTTGATAAAGTGGGACCGATTAGATTGACAACTCTTTTTTGGACCCTATCTGAGTGGAAGGGGCTAGTGGTAGATGCACCAGTGGTAGATGTAGCAACAATACTCCATGCATGTGCGAATGGTGCCCTTGTAGAGGTACAGAATACTCTCAGGTGTGAATGGTCTTCTATCTCGATAGAGGGAACCCACCTTCTTTGCAGCAGCCTTTGCAATGTCCTCAATATATTTGTTCCAGTTCATATTGCCCGCAAATGTTAGGCCGAGGAGTTTGAAGGTAGAATCCTCAGGTAGGGTGCTATTTGTCATGGATATGGGGAGTTGGAGAGGCGTCTTGTAATTGTTAAAGGGGAGCAGCTTAGTTTTACTAGCATTAAATGTTACCATCCATTTGCTATCCCATTCCACTATGGTCTGGGGGTCATTTTCTAACGATTTTGCCATTGTCTTAGATTTATGTACATCTGTTCTTCCTTCATGCATATTACAGGGCATTGTATCATCAGCAAATATACCCTACCCATCTCGGACACACGACTTAGTGGCACTGTGCCTTGTTTGGAGTGAAAAAAACAGATTAAAAAAAAAAACACTGAACAGAGTCTACATTGTCTACACCATAGTTCCAACACCCACATTCTCTTTGGAATATGTAATTATTGTGTTCATACGCTGTATGCATTGTAATGGTGGTTTCATTGAAATGGTAAAATAACCAGAATGCAACGCGGCCTTCCATTGCGATGAGTGAAATTCAGAATTACTGATGAAAGCGACCTTCAAGAAAACCGACCCACTGGGCCGATTGAGTGCATCCACTTGAGTGCTTAAGAAGCCGTACTCAAAACAAAACAACTGAACACAGGTAAGACGACGGCCACCCATTTCGAGCCAACCAGTAACGTGTTACCAGTCAGGAATGTTTATCTCCAACCTCCCACCGCGGAAAGGTGTGATACAAGGTGGGGAAGTGGGATTTGAAGAAAAGACTAAACTCCAATCTATGGTTCCCTCTTGCCAAATTCTCACAAAAAAACACTCGACTAGCTACAACCACTATATACGATTTCCCCCCACTCTCTATCTGTGCCTAAATCTAAACGCACATTCTAAAGCTTCTTTCTCAGAATTGTTCGCCTGTGGAACACTGTTCTGCTGTCCTGCTTCCGAGTTGAATACAACATGGTAGCCTTCAAATCCAATGTAAACAAGTTCTTGTTGAGCCATCCCCACAAATAATCAAATGCTACCAAATTTAAACCATTAACAAATACCACACTACCACCTTACATTCATTAACCCTTATCCTCGAGTGGCCTTCGAGCCTTGATAACTGGGGACTCCCAAGTAAAGAATAAATAGCCAGCACCTTAGAGGAAGAGCACTTTGGCCAGCCCCCCCCTCCAAAGCTCGGGCATCCTGTCGACATTCCTCGGTAGGGGCGTCTCAGGCAATTAGCAGTAAACTATCTCAAAGCCTGTGAGAGCAGACCTCCTAGAACTGCATAGGACCCTGCCTCAGGCCCCAGACCAGTGGTAGCTAAGTAGTTAACGACATCGCATGCCAAGTTCGAATGTAGCTCGTTCTATAGAAACACCCACATAATGATGTTGGCAACCTTCACGTGGTTCCTCCCGTAAGTGCTCAATGTCTTTCTAGAATGAATAAATGAAGGAACAACAACAACAACAACAACAACAACGACAAAAACAACAACAACAATAATAAGCTGAACAGTGCAAGCAAAACAGGACTTTTGGAAATAATGAGAGCCAATTTTACCAAAATGCAAATGAACAAAAAACAAAAACAGAACAATCGAACGCGACAGAAACAAAACGCTACTGGAGCAAAATATGGGAAGAACGACAGGAGTACAAAACACAAAACAAATGTCGAATCAAAGAAGGGACGGATAATTAAATCAGCGAGGAAACTCTCAAGACGAACCCTACGAAAAATGGCAAGCTGGGGAGCACCCGGTCTCGACGGAATACATGCAAACTGGCTCAAAAACTTCACAACACTACACGAAAAGCTAATTAAGAACCCAAAAAGATTTATGCACGATGCAGACGTGCCAGAATGGATGACCAAGAGGAGAACCACGCTAACTGGCCAACAACACGGACTGACATCGTGAGTGAACCAAGTTCGAATCTAGCTCGTTCTGCAGAAATGTAATGTACGCATACGAAGTGCCTTCAATAAATTTCCAAACTTTTTTCCCAACCGGTAGTAATCGTGTCACCCTGCGGTGATGATTCTGGAAAGGATGAAACACTAATGCATATAGGTATTAAAAAATTGTTATTGTAATATATATATATATATATATATATATATATATATATATATATATATATATATATATATATATATATATATATATAAACAAATTCTTCCTTTTTTATCATCCAGTATCCTTGGTCAACGTCGTGTTGCCGTACTACTTAATTAGAGCATAACGTTTGTCTACTGGAAAAAGAAGAAGAAAAAGAAACGACAGGAAGTTGGTATTACGGAGCGTACATCAATGGGAATAACAAGAAGAAAAGGAGTGGCATGAACGCTCAACCAGTACAAAACTACTACTACTACTACTACTACTACTACTACTACTACTACAACAACAACAATAATAATGATGATGATGATGATGATGATGATGATGATGATGATGATGATGATGACGAGGAGAAGAAGAAGAAGAAGAATCACGATTCGTGCCTTTTCAGTAAATAGCAAAGAAAAAAAATGAACAACCGGAAATGACGTAACGATTATTAATTACAGTTTAAATACGAAGCGAACGACCATCATTTTCTGTGCGTGCGTTATCAACCATTCATAAAAAAAATATTACCACCCTTTTCATTCATAAAATTATAGGACAAAAACAAAAAAAGAAAGAAAAAAAAGAACGAAAAGAAATTGTATCTTTCTTTTTACTTGACCCCCACCCCACCCCGCCCATCCTCCTACGACTCCATCTCGAGATTCATTGTTAGGCTGCGTCCGATGGCATCTCCCATATCCGCATCGGAGCACGGCTCGCTCAAGTGACAGTCTGTGAGGATGCGTGCGATAATCTGCACCTCGGCGCCGCAGGGACAACCGAGTGTCCTGTGCATAGTCTCCCTTGTGCAGGTTGTCATGTGTTTTGCCAACTTTCGCTTGGGTCTGGTTGCGCGTTACCCATTGTTTCCGGGTGGGGTGAGACTTCATATTCATTTATCCTCCAGTATCCTGGCCAATGTCGGATCACTATGCTACTTAATTATAGCATAACGTTTTTCTAATGGAAGAAGAAGAAAAAGAAAACGACGGGAAGTTGGTGTTATGGAGAATTATACGCACTAGTTTTTTTCATTGAAAGAAAACAGGGATAGGGGGGAGGAGGAGGAGGGCAACAACAACAACAACAACAACAATAATAGTTAGTAAAACCCGCCCTACCTTTTCCAAATAATAGACTACACACTGTTTCCCGGTTTATTCAAAACCGAAAACAAGCAGATCAATCTCTGAGCTGGGGACGGAATCTTAGAGAGAGAGAGAGAGAGAGAGAGAGAGAGAGAGAGAGAGAGAGAGAGAGAGAGAGAGAAAGAGAGGGGGGGAATCGGGAGGGAGGAGTAGCTTTGAATATAAGTGATGTCCACTCAAGATAAATGCAATTTCAGAGAGGCTGGCGGAGAAAAAAACATTGAACACGTGAAATAGGCATCGTTGACGCTTTCTGTTAGCAGGGAGGGGTGTTACTCATCTATTCAACTATCTAAGAGGCTGAAACTTTCCCGAAGTTGTAGGAGTCCTACAGAACCAGGAACCGTGTGTGCCATGCTCAGGCAATAAACACCTACTCATACTTGACTCCTATTCGTGCACATAAGCTCGTTATTTGTATTCAACTTAAAAGAAAAATTAGGAATGTAAACTTTTTCGATCATCTGATTTTGAACTTCAGCTGATGCTTAAAGAAAGAAAAATCTTACCCTTTGGTCATCTCTAGGACGCGATGCCCACACTGAGATTCACTCTATATGGCTATGATTCCAACAAACATTATTCATTTCTTTCTGTCCCAAGTAAACCCGATGTTGTCGATTACGTACGGTACGTTTAGCAACAGAGGATGCACGGGATTTCTGACGTCGTTGACATACCCCAGTACAGCTGGAGTTTGTAGCTTATGTCATCCTCGTCACTGTACCTTGGGTAGTCTCTGTTGATCCTAGCTAGAGTTCTCATTCACACCTACTCATACACACCTACTTCAGATTTCCGAATTAAATCGTTTTTTTTTTTAATAAAAAATAACTAGGGCTAGGACAACAGCATATTCTTTTCTTTGTTTTGACTCTCAGGTATATATCCATTGATATCTTATATGTTTTATATGTTTTTATGTAGAGTGACGTGGTTCTCGGTTGATTAATTGTGTCTAACTGTGTCGGATATATACTCGAGAGTAAAAAATAAAAAAAGAATATTCTATTCTTCTAGCCCTAATAACACACACACACATACACATATATATATATGTATATATATATATGTATATATATATGTATATATATATGTGTGTGTGTGTAACACACACACACACATATATATATATATGCATATATATATATGTGTGTGTGTGTAAAACACACACATATATATATATGTATATATATATATATATATATATGTATATATATATATGTGTGTAACACTATATATATATATATATATATATATATATATATATATATATATATATATATATATATATATATATATATATATATATATATATATATATACAGGGTGTTTCAAAAGTCTTGGGAACATTACAAATTCGTATATCTCATGAACTATTTCAGGTAGAAAAATGAAACTGGTGTCATTTTAAAGCTTGCTTAATCAAGTTTTTGGTCATACTAATGATTTTCGTCTTATCTTTCCATGTGCAGTAATGGCGTTCTCTAAACAAGACAAGGCGTTTTGCGTCCTCCAATTTGCAAAGACTGAATCGTGGACATGTGTTCAGCGTGCATTTCGCAGGAAATTTAAAAAAGAAGTCCCTGAAAGGAAACCCATTGTCAGATGGCATGCTAAATTTGTGAAAGATGGGTGTTTGTGCCCAAGTAAGCGAACAGGTCGCCCTTCAACTTCAGAAGATGCAGTTGAGCAAGTCCGGACAGCCTTTCAGCAGAGCCCCCGTAAATCAGTGAGAAGAGCCAGCAGGGAACTTCAGCTTGCTCCAGCAACTGTCTGGCGTGTCTTAAGGAAACGACTGCAAATGGTACCTTACAAGCTCAAGTTGGTCCAAAAGTTGAAGGACACTGATAAGCCACTTCGCCGTGACTTTTGCATTGCAATGCAAGAGAAGTTGGAAGATAACGGCTTTGATGACTGGCTTGTTTTTAGCGATGAGGCGACCTTCCATCTGAATGGCAAAGTTAACAAGCATAGCACTCGCATATGGGGTACTGAGAATCCTCATGAAATTCTTGAGCACGAGCGAGATTCACCAAAAGTGAACGTGTTTTGTGCAATTTCCAAGAAAGGTGTCTATGGACCGTTCTTCTTTGAAGAGGCAACTATCACTGGTGAATCCTATCTCAACATGATGGAAGACTGGTTAATGGCTCAGTTGGAAGAAGCAGAATCTGATGACTTCATTTTTCAACAAGATTGTGCACCACCACACTGGAGACTTAGAGTAAGGCGGTTTCTTAACACAAGGCTGCCTGGTAGATGGATTGGGAGATCTGGGCGAGGTGATGACGTTCTCATGCCCTGGCCTCCTAGGTCTCCAGATCTTACCCCGTGTGACTTTTTCCTTTGGGGCTTTGTCAAGCAACAAGTCTATGTGCCGCCCCTTCCAAGAGATATTGACGAACTAAAGGCTCGAATAACGGCAGTTGTGGGAACCATTGAAGTCAAGATGCTGGAACGCGTTTGGCAGGAAATGGACTATCGACTAGATGTCTGCCGTGTGACGAATGGTGCTCATATTGAGCAAGTTTGAAGATTCCCCACAAAACTTGAAACTTTAACCTTTCCAACGGTACCAATTTCATTTTTTAACTCCTAATAGTTTTTGAGTTATTAAAAATCGTTATGTTCCCAAGACTTTTGAAACACCCTGTATATATATATATATGTGTAACACTATATATATATATATATATATATATATATATATATATATATATATATATATATATATATATATATTCCCCAAAAAACTCTGGCCTTTTTGGAGGGGAGACTAAAACTTGCTGCTATATTTTCAAATGATTTGAAATAACAGCAAATGGAGATTTGATTCCAAATATTTCTCATATATTATAACTCCCCCCTTTTCTTTTTTTAAATATAGTATGATTATGAATATCTCCAGTACCAGATAATCTTTATACACTGTGACATTTACTTTATTTAGTAAAACTAAAGAGGGGAGATATAACATATGAGAAATATTTGGAATCAAGTCTCCCCTTGCTGTTAATTCAGATCATTTGAAAGCACAGCAGAAAGTTTTAGTCTCCCCTCCATCAAGGCCAGAGGTTTTAGGAAAATATCAGATATTTTGTAATTCATATGCAAAACTAGGAAAGCAAATGACTGAAACATTTATGGTTGTGCGGGAACAAAAAAAAATGGGGTGAGGGAGTTGGGTGTGTATATGATGTTGTTCCAAGATGATGTCAGGGTAAAAATGGTTCCAAGATGATGGCCGAGGGTAAAAGAGAAAAATGGAGGTGTGGGAATCTTGGAGATTACCTATCGGGAGATGGAGGGGCGGGGGGGGGGGGAAGAACAATTGTATTGAAGAATAATTGTATTGGAGACAAATTGTACGCCCATAAATTCAACGCATTCCAAATTGATATGTTTTAAAACGAAACAGCTAAAGACATTCATTCATTTACTTTCGAGATTTTTTGCAGTTTGTTGCAACTTCCCCCCTC
Source organism: Euprymna scolopes (assembly GCF_053919585.1). Classification (NCBI taxonomy): domain Eukaryota; kingdom Metazoa; phylum Mollusca; class Cephalopoda; order Sepiida; family Sepiolidae; genus Euprymna; species Euprymna scolopes. The sequence goes on from NC_136522.1 coordinate 61,184,489, forward strand.
TCTTCCCAGCTGAATGAATGTTGGAAGGAAAATGATGATGCGTTTTGGTCTAGAGATGCTGAGGAACACAACTCTTCTACTTTGAGAAGATAGAGTTACATTTGGCATATCACATTTCAACGAGTGAGGCTTGTAAACAAACAAACAAACAAACACACACACACACACACATATATATATGATTTTGGGGTTGAATTACTTTACTGTACACATAGATTCGAAAACGTTGTCAAAAAACAAATATATAACAAACAGCTGTTATCAAAGGCAAGATAAGTCACTTTTCTACCAAACTGGATATATTGTTCGTGTTTTTATTCAATGTAACATGTTTATTCAGCTCGAAAAACATACAGTGTTTACCGATGTATTGGAACATTCAAGATGGCGTCTGATTCTCTCTTTAACACAGCAAGTTTGGGAAAAGATGTTATAAATAAAAAAAAACGGATAAAATAATGTTAAAAACTCGCTCAATACATGTTACTGTGACATAGGTTGACATATATTCGGCGGGTTTTTAATAGTATTTTGTATAGTTTTTTTTTATTTATAACACCTTTTTCCAAACTTACGGTGTTAAAGAGGGTGTAAGACGCCATCTTGAATTTTCGATTACATCGGTAAACACTGTATGTTTTTCGAGCTGAATAAATATGTTACATTGAATAAAAACACAAAAAATATATCCAGTTTGGCAGAAAAGTAACTTATCTTGCCTTTGCTAACATTTAAGTAACTTATCTTGCCTTTGATAACATTTATTTGTTATATATTTGTTTTTTGACAACTTTTTCGAATCTATGTGTACAGTAATACAAACTCATGATTTTTTTATCTTATATATTAGTAAAATAGTAACTGGATTGTTTCTACATTTTGTTATTAGAGAAATGGTATTTTCTAATATTTAAATAGATATTTGTTGAGGTAATTTGCGAGCACCGATCCAATGGTCCAGAGGTTACAACTGTTGCCTATCAATGCGATGATTGTAGGCTTAATCCTCAGCTAGGTAAAGATGCTAATCCAGTCGCACTGATGAGTTGTGATACAATGAAACAGTACTGTATGTGGATGAATATATATATATATATATATATATACTAGCAAAAGTACCCGTCGTTGACTGGGTTCAAAAACAGCCTACAGAAAATGGACTCTGATTTATGAAAGTATGATAGGTTATGAAAAGGAAGGGTTGTAAATTTGGGTTGAATTTGGGGGGTATCAAAACCAAAGCAAAATATAATGAAAGTAAAAATAAAATAGATAAACCCCATAATCTATTATACCATACCTGTTCACACTGAAACACTTATCACAATATTCTGTGGATCTATATTAAAAAACCTTGTTAAACTTTGTGACATATTTCCATTCTATGGAGGTCAGGCGCGAACGAACACCCCATAATTTTATTATACCATATTTCTTCAAACTGAAACATAATTATCAAAGTATACTTACGCAGATAGATATGAAAAGTCTTTATTAAAGTATGTGCCTATTTCCATTCTATGGAGGTCAGGCGCGAACGAATACCCCATACTTTTATCAAATGATATTTCTTCAAATTGAAGCATAATTATCAAAGTATACTTACGCAGATAGATATGAAAAGTCTTTATTAAAGTTTGTGCCTATTTCTATTCTATGGAGGCCAGGTGCGAACGCAAACCCCATAATTTTATTATACCATCCCTATTTAAGTTAAAACATACTTATCAAAGTATTATTATGTACATCTATATCAAAAACACTTGTAAACGTTCTTTTTTTTTTAATTTTTTAATTTTTTATTTCCATACTTTGTGGACCAGGCGCGAATGCAGACCCCACAATTTTAATGAACCACCATTCTGCCAGATCAAACATATCCATTCCTGTGTCTCGATACATCTTCTATCATTATATGTAATCAGATTTTTAAAATAGTCAACCATATAGGAGCCTATTCGTAACCACACACTCACACACACACACACACACACACACACACACACACACATTCAGCTTTATATTATGGATATATATAGCGTTGCAGCCTTAGCTGTTACTGTTTGAGTTATCGACAGATGGATAAAAAAAAACGTTAAAAATGAAGGAACTAAAACGTATATTTGCGCATGCGCAGAAGCAACTGGTTTAGTCGACTTATTTCTGCCAAGTTCATTTTTTTTTTTTTTTTTTTTTTTGCAATTTAACCCCGTAGCAGGTATTTTCCAGGCTAAAAAAACAAACAAACAAATCGAATTTGTTCCACAGGTCACGATCTCCAATATATCAAGTTTCAAGTTTGTTGATCAACAATGAAAAGAGGAGTTTGGTAGAGACCGTTCCACTCACATACAACCATGGTCACATATATATACTAGCAGACAAACCCGACGTTACTCGGGAATGAATAAGGGATCAACGAATGTCCTATAGTTCTAATACATTTATTGGCATTGCAATCGATGAAATCACCTCTCTATATTTTTTTTCAATCAAACGCTTTATTCGGGAACTCAGTGCAACGAGAGAAAGCTCACATATCTCCCCGGAGTTACTTGTTCTACAATATATTGTAGTCTACATTGCACTGTAGAGAACCTACTGTTGATTATATGAAATTATTTCTATATAATGGTTTTAATTAAAGTCTAAGATGCAAGTATCAAGTGTTTCGGACACACACAAAATTGCCTATATATATATATATATATATATATATATATATATATATATATATATATATATATATATATACCCCTCACATTTCTTCAAATATTTAAGTATACCTCTTCATGGGTCAACACTGAAACAATGATTTTTTGACAATGAAAAGTAGTCTGTCTGCACGTAT
>NC_136522.1:61192339-61209839 GCF_053919585.1 Euprymna scolopes
TATATATATATATGTATATATATATATAAACAAAATATTAATATATAACATCTACGTAAATCGCGATATATCCAAGTAGTCCTGCGTGATAGCTTAGTGGTAAAAGCTTAAGCTTCTTTCCATGGGTCCCGATTAGAAATCTCGCTAGAATCAGCCACTCTGATCAGTCGTAGACGACGAAACACTTGTCAGTAAACGATTAAATAAATAAAAAATATATATGCCGCTCCATTTAGTGGTGCCAATTATTTCCAACTCGCATTTAGGTAAAAATACACTTTCGTATAATAACTAGAGAGGGAAGAAAGAATGTTTGTTTGCAAAAACAGCCACATATTGCGGAACTTATCTGAAGGATTCGTCTTATTAACGATGTTTTTTACATGTGGAGCTTTAGCCGGGCTGAGGAAAAAAAAAGGAAACCTTGAGTTTTTTCGGTGCTGCAGTTGCTGTCGAAAATCCTCGTACGTGTCTGGTGTTGAATGACTGTAAGAACAGATAGACACGTGTCGTCCTCGAGGTCCCGAAAGCCAAAGAGGTAAAGAATTCGAAAAACCCCGCTCTCGTGGTGTTTGCGAGGATATAAAAGAACGACTTTTGATTGGTTGATTTTCATCCAATCACAGGGCATCCCGTTAGTTATTCCTTAATATATATATATATATATATATATATATATATATATATATATATATATATATATGAGAACAAAATTACTCATTAAATCATTAGTCGCGAAAATAAATCTACAGAATAAATCTGAAAAAATTCCATCAGGCAACAGAAGACTCAAGTCTTCATCTAGGTCAATCTTTTAATGAAAAGAAGAAAAACATTCATAATTTCGATAGTGTGCATTTAGACACGTGTGTTTGAGAAAATTAAGGATAAAAAGAAAAAGTTTTCGAAATGTCTTCTTTTCATTAGAAGACTGTCCCCGGTAAAGAACAGACGCCTCTGTCGCTTGACGAAATCAATTTAGATTGAAACAGTAGATTTATTGTCGCGACTAATGGCAATTTTCTTTACCTAAATCGAATAAAATAATATATATATAATATATATGAAAAAAAAAATGAAAAATATAATTACAGAAATCTTAGTATTTCTTTTTGAGTATTCTGTCGAACAATAAATTCTTGTAAATTATAATTTATAGCCTTTAATTTTGTTCTCATATATATATATATATATATATATATATATATATATATATATATATATATATATATATGAGAACAAAATTAAAGGCTATAAATTATAATGATTTCATGATTAATTTTGTTTACGTAAATTGAATAACGTAATATCCTCGTTTAATTCAATGATTTTTACTTTCGGATATTTTAAACCAGTAATATATATATATATATATATATATGTCTACTGTTTTTTGGGGAAAGAATTCCAACAAAGTGCTCGATTACAAAGAAAAACTTTTTCGATATAAGAGCTTAATATTTATTTATTTAATTGTACAGAAGTTCAGAAAAACATTGGGGCCGTCGGTTTCAAGCCCAACATAAAGGGGACGAGAGCCTAACATCATTTACGTTTTACCATTAACTGGTCCCCTTTATGTTGGGCTTGAAACCGACGGTACCAATGTTTTTTTGAACTTCTGTACAATTATATATATATATATATATATATATATATATATATATATACATTCTGTCAGCTAGTTATCAGTAACTAAAAACCTCTGCCATCGATAGAGCTTATACAAAAGCAAAGTTTGCAAACTTTCATATAAGCTGCTATATCGCCTGAAGAGGTCTCTAGTTATTGGCAAATAGCTGACCGAAACTGATAACTAATATATATATATATATATATATATATATATATATATATATATATATATATATATATATATATATATATATATATACGAGGCTTTGTTGAGGTTTTATTGAAGAAAATTTACTTATGGAGAGAAAGACTAGAATTATTTCCGTCTTAACATATTTTTTTAAACTTGAGAACTGAGAGACGCTCACTGACAGATGTATCTGTAATATTTGCTGAGATTATCAATTTGTTTAGTGTCTAACAACAGTGGCATGCAGAGACAATTTTCAGGGGAGGGGCTCAAGTAAAAAAAAAAAAAAAGCGGTTTCTCGGTGGGGCACAGTGCTATAATATATTCCTCTGAGAAGGGCACTTTTTTATCAGGAGTAAAATAAAAGGAACAGGTGCTTGGCCACTCCTAGCCCCCTCCTCAACCATCTGCACATATTTGTCTAACTATGACTCGTTCGTAGATTTTTTTCCGGAGAGAACTGATTAGAAAAATATTTGTTTCTCTCGTTCGAAACGTTACGTCATGTTATATCCTGATCGTTTGACCACAACTATAGATGGCAGTAATTGCTGAGAATGCAGTTAGGAGATTTGGAGTTCCTATCCCGTCGCGGTTACCGCCTGACGAAGGCCAGAGGAATAGTTGGCCGAAACCTCGTGAAACAACAACTAAAAATGATGAGGATAATAGCCCGCAATAAATAAATTAATTAATAATACTCATCTCAATAATGAATTCCATTTAATATATATATATATATATATATATATATATATATATATATATATATATATATATATACTAGCGGGGGTGCCCGGCGTTGCTCGGGTGTTTGGAGGTGTATGCTGTGCAAAAAAAAAAAAGCAAAAAAACAAAAAAAATGGTTAATTTTTTAAAACTTTGACCCCTATTATGACCCCTTAAAATTTATCACTTTATTAAGTTAGATCCAGGTTCAAGGAACCTATATCTAAAATTTCAAGTGTCTAGACCCAAAATTGTCGGAGGAGTTTGGTAGAGTTCTTAAAGGTCAAATCGTTGAAATTTTACCCCTTAACAGCCAAATTTCTGGCTGACACCCGTCACATCGATTTTCCCAAATCTCAGTACCCGGTATTTCAAATTTCGAGTCTATAGACTAAAAATTGACAGAGTTATTGCGTAGGGAAATGTACACAGACAGACAGACACACAGACAGACAGACAGACACGTTCACTTTTATAGATATATAGATAGATATATACACACACACGTTTGACTTTTGTTTTGTTTTTGGGGTGCTGACTTCTCAATCCTACTTTCTGACCCTGGTGTCTAAGTTCTTGCGGCGGGAGAGAACTAAAAACTAAATTATCGGACGCATCTCGTTTTTTTTTTGTTTTTGTTTTTTTTACCGCGCCTAACGAGAGACGGAGACTCAAATACTCTCAGTTCTCTCGCCTGAATACGTGACCTCATCTCTATGTTATACCGTTCGACCCTACATTTCTAGCGTGTTTGGTCCAGAGAGCCAATCTTTAAAACCCGTTTCAATCACGCCACACGCAGCTGGATCTATTTCCGTTTGCCGCCACTTTATCCGGACATGTACTAATGTGACCCTCGCCAAAATTCATACTAGTTAACTTAACCACTTATTACTAGCGCAGGGTTCCAATATATAACAGTGTCGTTCCTCGGCCTACGCTAATCCCCATCCAAATGTTTGAGAACGGGATCAGGAAAGGCGGTAACAATTGTGGTGTTCCACACAGATTCCTCTCTTAAAGTTTTACTCAGGGAAGTTTGCCATGTACCTCTTGATTCAAATTTGCGTCGCCTGTCTCTGAGTACAATTCTTTTTTGCGGCTAGGTCATACTGTCATGTACTAATGTGACTCTTATCAAAATTCGCACTAGCTAACTTAATTCCCTACTATGTAACAACTGTTTCGATTGTTAGCTCCGAAAAGGCGACAATCTCTTCAGGCTAACAAAACGTGTCTATTTTATCAATTGTTTCTATCAGTGAAAAAAAGGGGGTGTAAAAAAACACACAAGATTCAAAACTTAAAATATCATTTAAAATTATCAACCTCATATATAAAACTCACTATGTCTGCGTGTCTGTCTCCATTCTTTAAAAGTGCATCTCCCCCGAGACGCAAAATCCCAAAGCGGCGCAAGAACGGGTTAAATGGTTGCATTTTCTGGGAATCGTTTTTTATATGCATAAGTGATCTTGCCTGTCTGTCTGTCTGTCTGTCTGTCTGCCTGTGTCATGCGAAAATATCAACTTATATGTTAAAATCGGGTAATTGTAAACTACTTCTTACCGTCTGACAATAGCTCAGACGGTAACAACTAAGGCCGAAGCGCTAAATATTTGGGTTTCTATTCTAGCTGCTTGCACCTACGTCATATTTTTAAAACTTTTGAAACCATTGCTGGGTAGAAATGTTGGGTAGAATATAATAATCAATAGCGAATTGGCTTTATAATGATAAATACGAAAGCTACAAAAAAAAATATCGCATTTAAGCGTGTTTTACTACCGGGTAACGCCTGGCGGCCTGCTAGTATTTTAAATAAATCGTTAATGTATTTTCTGTTGGAGCTCAGACGTCGGGCTGTTTCAATGTAAGATAATTGTCACCTACTTTAGAATTGATCCGGGTAGATTACGAGTTTCGTCGTGGTGGTGGGGGGTTCATGATTTAGAGAACTTGTGTTGAGTGTTGGATGACAATATCGTGAAGAAAAGCGGTGACTAGAAAAAAATGGCATGTATTTTTTTTTTTATTGAATACACGCAAAAAGGCTAAAAACGGAATTATAACTTTTGCGCGAGGTTGCGCAATTTTGCACCCCGACTTGTTATTTGCATCCTTCTCTTTTTCTTCTTTTTCTTTTTTTTTTCTTTTTTTCTTTTTTTCCTTTTTTTTTCTTTTTTTCCTTTTTTTCCTTTTTTTTCTCTTTTTCTTTCTTTTTTCCTTTTTTTTTCTTTCTTTTTTCTTTTTTTTCTTCTTTTTTTTCTTTTCTTTCTTTTTCTCTCTTAAATATTTGGATTCGTTTGCTAAATCTTCCTTTTGTGGCGATAGACGACAGAATACTTTATTCTTACTTATTTCTTAATCCGGCGAATTTTTGTTCGTACTTTTTATATCTCAGCTTTAAAGATGAGAATTGGTTATCTATCCATCTATCTATCTATCTATCTATCTATCTATCTATCTATCTTTCTATCTATCTATCTATCTATCTGTGCGCGTGTGCGTGCGCACGCGCGTGTGTACGTGAGAGGACAATCCTCAAACTATTATATATACTCAACGAATTTTTTTTTATCTAGACTTGAAATTTGGTATATAGGGTATTCAGACACGTGGAAAACTTTAAATCGGTTTTCATGCAAAAAAAAAAAAAAAAAAAAGAAAAAAAAAGGGATTGCGAAGGAGACAAAATTGAAAAATTGTCACGGATTTTCATCTGTTTGTAACCTGTTCCACGAATGTGCATGCGTAAATCGTTCACGTGACAGATTTTTTATGTTAAGAATAAGTAGGTTTGAAAACACTTTTAAAGGATCGTATCAAGCTGGCGGAACGGTTATCGTAGTTGACTCTCTTTAAATTTTGGTTTCGATCTCAGCTCGATTATTATTATTTTTTTTTTTTTTAGTTTCAAGAATTGAACTGTTTAGAAAAAAATAATACTCGCATGCACATGTCTCAGTTTCTTTGCGTCTTTTTTTTTTTTGTTACTTATTTTTTTTTTTTAAGAATTAAATGTTGCGTTTAGTACCGGTGTTTCTGTTTATAAAGAATTCTGCATTAATTTAAATATAATATTTATGCGTTTTTTTTTTTACAACAGGGCAACGCTGTGCGGCCTGCTAGTATATATGTAAAAGTGAGTGTGTGTGTGTGTGTGTGTGTGTGTGTGTTTGTGTGAAAACACTTCTCAACCTATATACTCAACGAATTTTTGATCTACAGGCTTAAAATTTGGTATATAAGATCTTCAGACACGTGGTAAATTTTTTAGTTGGTTTTGAAAACACTTTTTAAAAAACGTGTCAAGCTGGTCTAATGGTTATCGTACTTGACGCACAACGGCTTTTTTTTTCACCATATCCTTTTTAATTTCAAGAAAAAGAAATATCCAACTGCTTTTCTAAGGAATGCATGTCTATCTCTGATGAGTTGTTTGATGGATTTCTTTTATTCAACGGAACACGTGTAAGACGTACTACATGTGAAAAACGAATAAAATATTCCGATTGTAAATTATGTCATCTTCTGGTTTGATATGATAACCAACAATAGGTTGAGCATATTGGGAAGTGATATACAAATGACCATTAGCGTATGGAGCGATGCTCTTTGTGTAAACAAATTGAGCTTTGGGTATTTGGACAACGTCAAAACATTGTTAATTCACTGCTCGCATAACAGCAGCCGTATAGCGCAACGGTTAGAAGCTCCAACTGTCGTTTCGATCCTGACTTGAGATAGTTGCTTGTCTAGCCGCACCGATGAGCTGTCAAACAGCGAAACAGTACTGTATTTGGATGACTATATATATATATATATATATATATATATATATATATATATATATATATATATATATATATATAGGATCTATTGTTGATTTAACACACACCTCAAAACACCCGGGCAACGCCGGGCACCAAGGCTAGTAATAAATAATTTCAAAAGATAGTTCATGTTATTAATAAGGTAATTATTATTAATAATATTGTAAAATTTACATATTTTGTCGCAAAAAAATGTTGTCTATCTTCATGTTTATCGAGTTTCATTTAATTTTAATAACTGCTTACCTGTGGAACTCTATACTGTGAGTCTGCTTTCCAGCTGTCTAAAACATGGTTGTTTTCAAGTCCAATGTAAACAAGTTTTGGACCGTAATCTTAGATAATCAAATTCTACCCAATTTTCACCACTGCTGATCATCACGTTGTTGTCTCGCCAACAACCTTGCACTCGAGTGGCCTCCAGGTCTTGATAAGTGCTTACTCCCCTGTAAAAAAAAAAATAAAAGAAAAATAAAAGAAAACTTGATATCAGTTAATAAATATTTCTAAAATTTTAGTTTGGGGAGGGGTATTTTAAAGGATTTTTTAGAAGGCATCATATCGTAATGGACAGCTATATGCAAATACCGAGCCATGAGCGAAATGGCGTCACGGTAAGGAAAAAAAAAAAGAGAGGACATTCGAGAAGACGATCACGTTAAAGACGTGGATGACACTTGACAGCGCGTTCGAGAAAACGATCACGTGAGAGACGTCACAGCCGTAACGAGAAGTCACGCGTGGCGGAAGAATGAGGAAATAAATGTCGTTGTTACAACGGGAAACAACGAGTTGAAGTTCTCTCCTATGTTTTTTTGTTGTTGTTGTTTTTTTTTTGTTTTTTTGTCTGCATTGCGACTGAGGCATTGCAACGTGTTTGGCAAGTAGGCAATATGGCCACATCCTCTCATTTGAAAATTCAAATATTTCAGATTTGCATTGATACCCGAGGTGACAAAAGTGTTGCGCATCTTAGTGCTTTATCTGTACTGTTCTGACTTTGAACAGTCCCCGTACGGCATTTTAATTCTGTCACACTCTAACCCTAACCCGACATCTTTTATGTTCTGTCTATCCCACTCAAGTCGGCGGCTGCGAAAGTGTACCGCTGACACCCGTCTCACAGTTCGCACTATTAAAAAAAGGTTATCTACCCCAACTCGGGTGGTGTAAGATAACAGTTTATCCCCCCTCCTCCCATTTATTACGGGTATCTGTTACTCACCTTGAGAAGATCACCCCTAAGAGAACAATAATAGACGTGTTAAGTTTCTCACGTATATTTTCGCGCGTGCACTCCCATTTCCCAACAACCTTGTGCCCAACGTGGACTGAAGAAACGTAAATATATTTTCTATTCACTTCAAGAAACGAACTACTTAATCCTTAATCTCAGTTTCTGCTCACGCGGCCACGCCCTTTGGGCTAAGATCAAAGTGTAGTATCACAAATGAATTATTGTAATATCATTATTATCTTCTTTTTTATTTTGTTTTGTTTTTACACGTCAATAAAATGGTTTAAAAGATTAGGTTCTAAGTAGGACGCCCCCCCCCAGTACGAATGGGTGAATGTGGTATTATGGTGAAAGAGAATGCTAGCTAAGCCAACCTTTTGTTTAGTCCTGAAGTGACAAGGATGACCAACAACTCCCATTCCCGCTTTTTTGAGTTGGCCTTGTGCCTCAATTTTTTGTCCATGTTTGTATTTTAACCTGAATAAAAGATTCGATACCTCAAAGTGTAGTATCTGTTCGTCAAATACTACACTTCAATTTCTTGTTCTCTGTTAGTGGAGGAGAAATCCTTCTGGACTGAGACAATTTTAAATTTTTGTTCCTTTTCTCGATGTTAAAAAACGGCCCTGGTATCTAACTCTGTCCTGTGGATAGGCATTATAGATAGGTGCTATTATATAAAAGGAACTTTGCACGCGTGCGTGTGTGTGTGTGTGTGTGTGTGTGTGTGTGTGTGTGTGTGTGTGTGTGTGTGTGTGTGTGTGTGTGTGTGAGAGAGAGAGAGAGAGAGAGAGAGAGAGAGAGAGAGAGTTTCCCCTGGACTCGAAAAAGGCTGGGTCAATTTTATGAAATTTCACACGGAGGCACTTTATGTGCCTGGCAGTGTTCTTAGATAGGTTTTGTATCGGAATGCCTTTGATAAGTATCGATAATCGAAATAATCTGATGAGAGAATGAACAGGCGATTTTGACCAAAGTTAACGCCTTACACAGCCTAACATCACAAGTGCATTTCAGAAGTTTTATTACTACACAAGTCGAAAGGCCAGATATATAAAATCAACAGTAGGTTAGACGGATTCGAAATGAATGTTTCTGTTTAGAGCACAGTTGAAGTATGATACTTGACGTTTGCATTTTAAACTTTAATTCAAGCTTTAGATATAAACATAATTTGATAAAATCAACAGTAGGTTCTCTACAGTGCAATGTAGATTACAATGTATCGTGGACTAAGTCACTGCGGGGAGGCATGTGAAGTTTCCTGCCGGTGCACTGTGGTTGACCCCCGACTAGAGCAGGCAATCCATCTATTTGATTAAAAAAAAAAATGGACGATTTCACCAACTCCGATGACAATAAAATTATTGGTCCACATTCAATCTTGAGCAACGTTAGATTTCCCGACTCGCCGGAGATAAGAGTTGAATATCGCGTTTAAAGACTAAATTTATCTGAAAGGCACCCCAATGTGGCTAAATTAATCAATGCTTGACCCAAACTTGAAGCTTTACGCATTGTAGCATTCTTAATAGTAGGGAAAGTTCTTTATAATGTTTGCTATTTAATAAGTTTATAATGTTTGCTATATAATAAGTTTCTTTTCATGCAAGAAAGACACGAGGGGACGTTCGTTGAGAGTTTTCTTCAAGGTTTTATTTTGAAGAGAATTTACTCAGAGGAGAGAGACTAATTTTCTCTTAGTTAATTATCTTATTTACTTAACTTTATAACTGAAATGAGCAGCACACGGACAGAGATACCGAAGTAACATTGCGCATTTAACGATTACGCTGTGCAACAAGTTTCAGTTTTAAAAACAAACTTTTTCTGTCTAAGAAAAGTATCCTGATTCTAAACTGACGTTTATTTCTCTAGATGAGGCACCGTTTTCATCTATTATATAAATCTCACCTGTCTCTTTAAATGTCAGGCCATGCCATATGCTACTGGTACCATGTAATCTAGTACTACCTGCATCATGGTCGGCTAAACTGGTTCCTCCACCAGACTTGTTTGGTGAGGAGGGCGGCTAGTCTCCCTGAAGGATTAAAAACAAGACCTTTCAAAGGGAGAATGGACCCTTTTTCGGGGTCAACGGCCAACTAGCACCGTGTGTGTTTGTGTGTATGTATGTGTGTGTTGGGGTGGAGAGGGCTCCCGTAAGCCGTGGTGAATGCAACCTTTCTAGGAGAAGCAAATCCCTTATTTAAAAAACATAAAGCGGGAGACCAGTACCCGCATTAAGCTGGTCTACAGTTTAACTTGTTGCTGGCTATCTCGCTCTTGCTTGTTGCTTGATCTCAATATTTTGAACCGAGAGAGAGACTTAGCTGACGTACAAAGCTAAAACTTTGTAACATCATCTGTATATAGATACTCCCTCAGAAATGGTCCTGTGGCGATGGAAGTCATTTTTGGGCTTATGGACTTTAAGTGTTTGAGGGAGTGACACTCGTCTGACAAGACGTTGCAATCATCATGTATGTATATATGTATGTATGTATGTATGTATGCCTAAAAATTTCGACAGAGGCGACGAATTTTTCACAAGATCGGTATTGTTTTGAAGCTTGACCCTTCGGACGACAAATATCGAAAAATTGGCTAAAAACATTCTTTCCTTCACCCTCAACTGGGGAAGAATCGCTTTTTTCGCCGATATTTCCGAAAGTCATCCACTCTTTTCGATTGACTAGCCTTAATTTAAATTTTGTTAGGATGCCTGGAGGAGACATTTACTGAAGATAATATCTATCTAGTCACTATTCCTATTGCGACTAGATAGATGTTCCTATTTATTTTCCTTCCCACAAGAGCAGAGTTAGAGTAAGAGGCGCTCTGGATAGGAACAAAAATTAAAATTGCCTCAGTCATGAAGGATTTCTCCTCCACTGACCCAGGACAGAAAAGGCGAAGTGTAGTATCAGAGCAGATACTACACTTTGCTCCTATAGATGTTATTCCTCCTGTGCATACTCGTAGATGACTCTGGACAGTGTTTCTCTCACAAACATGATACCAGCAGGACTCTTCTCACTCAATAAGGATCTTTTTCTTTTCTTTTTTCACACAAAAAGAATATCTCTTGGATGGTCTGCCTCTGGTTAAAGGAAGACATTATTCCGACTATTTTTTTATATCTTGAGTGTTATTTTCACGACATTTCGGTCGATGTAATCTCTGACCTTCTTCAGGTGTATTTTGTCGAACTCGGGAATCTTTTTGTCGGACTCGGATATATGCACAGAATTTCGAACGGAACCGTTTAAATCCATGGGATAGCATGCTATTGTTCCGTCAGCCATGACTGGGTTGAAGTCCTAAGTAATTCGCAATCATATTTTTAGGGAGGGGGGTCTGCATTGAGTATTTAACCTTCAACCATCGCCGATTTCCGAGTTCGTCGGAAAGATTCCCGAGTTCAAGAAGATACAGCTGAAAAAGGTCGGAGGGTACATCGATCGGAACGTTATGACAATAACACTCAAGATGAGAACAGTAGTTCGAATAATCCAAATTATTCAAATTATCCATCCTTATCTAAAAAAAAAACTGAGAAAAGGTTAAGACAAATGTTGCCGTTCTTAACAAATACGTAAGATCGGTGTTTTCTGTTGTTGTAATTCCACGAAAAAGCATCGTTAAACTTAATCCTGGTATTCAGTTCCAGTGCCATATACGCTGGCCGCATACCATTGCGTTTGCCAAAAGGTCCTTCTCTTCCCGCAGCCTTGTTTAACACCTACAATGTCTGATTATCAGGTGGATATCTTATTAAAAATCACAGTGCTTACTGGTTAAGGTTTATAGTCAGCTTACATACTTCCTAACTTCTGGCGTACAGCTGTAACACAGTGCGCATAAGAACGTGGGAAAATATCAGTAGCAGCGTAGGATGGCTGGCTTGCGAAGAAATTAGCAGCAGCAGTTGCCGAAAAAAAGCGCATATGCAAATTAAGAAGTGTGCGCAAGAAGAAAAAGGAAAATAGTGTAAAAAAAATGCGCCACTTGATCAGGAGAAGCAAAGTGCACATCAAAGAAAATGGACGTGTCAAGTTGAGGATGGGAATGGGCCTACTGTGCCCGGCATGTGGTCGGAGGAAGGAGAAACGATGTCAGGCTAGATGGACATGTGGCAGCGAGAGACTTTTTTTTAATGGTGTCGAGACGGGAGAGTAACGGTAATGAATGCTATTGTTAAAAAAAAATGCTGACTTAGGATTTCTATTTGTTTCTTTCCTTTAATTGTTTGTCACTGCAACGTTACAGAGAGATGCAGTGACATGACAAACCAATACCTCCACTTTTACTGTTCTTCAATATTTCTATTGTGAAGTAATTTATTGAAATAAAGTATAAGAAAAAAAAACATTATTGAAAAGTATACAATAAAAATTAAAATTGTGCAGAGAAAAATAACAATTAATCTGTATTTGCACTTTTGATAAAATTAAAAAAATAAAAGATTTTATTTTATTTGAAATTTTATAATAAATGTGTTTATGAAATCATAAAAATAAAAGTTTAATTATTTTTTTAATTTTAAAAATAAGTTTGCTATTTGAATTTATATAATAGGTATTTGTTTATGAATCATAAAAATAAAAGTTTATTATTTTTTTAATTTTAAAAATAAGTTTGCTATTTGAATTTATATAATAGGTATTTGTTTATGAAATTATAAAAATAAAAGTTTAATTATTTTTTTAATTTTAAAAATAAGTTTGCTATTTGAATTTATATAATAGGTATTTGTTTATGAAATCATAAAAATAAATTTTATTATTTTTTTTATTTAAAAAATAAGTTTGTTATTTGAATTTATATAATAGGTATTTGTTTATGAAATCATAAAAATAAAAGTTTAATTATTTTTTTAATTTTAAAAATAAGTTTGTTATTTGAAGTTATATAATAGGTATTTGTTTATGAAATCATAAAAATAAAAGTTTAATTATTTTTTTAATTTTAAAAATAAGTTTGCTATTTGAAGTTATATAATAGGTATTTGTTTATGAAATTATAAAAATAAAAGTTTAATTATTTTTTTAATTTTAAAAAATAAGTTTGTTATTTGAATTTATATAATAGGTATTTGTTCATGAAATCATAAAAATAAATTTTATTATTTTTTTAATTTTAAAAATAAGTTTGTTATTTGAATTTATATAATAGGTATTTGTTCATGAAAGTATAAAAAGAAAATTATTGAAATCAAAATAAATAATTTATAGGCATGATAGAGAAAAAAAAACCCAGAAAGAACTGATTTACCTTGTCACCGCTTCCAGTAGCACTACACCAGAAGTTAGGAAGTACGTTAGCTGACTATAACCTGAACACAATTTCTTCTGGTTCTATTTTTTGGGGTTTTTTTTAAACATTTTTTTTTCTATTAATTAATGTGATTTCTTTTATTTTTTTATGTTTTATTGTTCTTGAAATAAAATATAAGAAATATTGAAAAATATACAATAAAAATAAAAAAAAATAATAAAAAATAAAAATAACACAATTAGTCTTTGGTTGCACTTTTTATAACAAAATTTTAAAAAATAAAATTTTCCATTTTATTTGAAATTTTATGAGAAATATATGTTTATGAAATTATAAAATAAGTTTATTTTAATTTTAAAAAGAAAAGATTTTCTTTTTAAATTTATATAATATATGTTTATGAAAGAATAAAAATGAAATTTTTGAAATCAAAATGACAAATATAAAAACATTTTTTTTTTCAATCGTTAAATTCCGTAAAACATTTCCGTAATTGTTATTTTCCGTAAAGCCGCTTTTATAATAATTAATTTTTGTAAAAACTTTTTGTAATCATTTTTGTAATCGTTAATTTTCATATAACATTTTTTAATCATTAATTTATTTAAATCGGAGTTTCCCACCCTTTTTTGGTAAACGCCCCTCACCCTTCCAGGGCACTCGGATACCTACTACCATCTCTTCCCTACATGCATCCTTAAAATGAAATCAATTTATTCAACAAAATTTTACTTTGTCGATTGAATGGAAACAATAACATCTATAAACCAATTGGGTCAATTAATATATCATAGCATTGCTAATACAATAATCAATAAAAATTGCTAATACAATAATCAATAATCAATAAAAATCAGAATAATAATCGCAGGAATCATCGATCAATGTGCAGATTGTTGATGATGATCAGCAACAAGTTTTGGAATATTTGGTTCCATATGTGATTAAAAAAAAAGGTTGGCACTTCTGTATGACAGTTACATATTAGCAACTGAGACGAGTTATTGACCCCTGTTCTTCAAAAGAGAAACGCCGTCTAGCGGCCATTATGTGAACCTTAAATACAAACAAGTGTTTACGATAACGCAAAAATATATAATAACGAAATAAATAACACAAAAATATGAAAATCGAAACATTTATTGTATTAAAAAAAATGTATCAAAATATAATTTTAATGCATTAATATAATTTTTTTTTTCAACGAGTTATTCATAACTGAAAATAAAATAATAAATTTGATAAAAACACGAAACATTTATAGATTGTTTTTAGAATTTTTTTGTTTTTATTTTACGGTAAGGTTGTATAAAAATGTCGCAGAATATAATTTTAAAAACATGAAACATTTATAGAGGTTTAAGAATAAGTTGTTTATTTTTATTTTTTATTTTTTATTTATTTTATTTTTTGTACAGAAAGATTGTATAAAAATGTATAAAAATATAATTTCAGTTTGCACGAACTTTTAGAAAAGGAAGAGTTATCGACCCCCCCCCCCCTGACAAGCGACATCTGTCGGTGATTCTTGAAACAAAAATACAAACATTCGCCTCATGTCACTGTCATGCAGAAGTGCCAAAATGTCTTAGATCACCATGCTTCGCTACATTCATTCGGTTTCTATTCCCAGGACACATCGATAGATGAGAAAAACTTGTTGAAAATGTGAATCAAGAAATCAATCAAATTCAGGAAACACTTAAGAAACTTGGACAACATTACAGGGTATTGATTCCTGAATTCATTTTTCCAATTAAAAATATAAGTGTGATGCAATCAATTTTCACGTGAATTGCGAATGTCAAAGAAAATGGGTTGAGAAACACCTAGTAATTTTACTAGAAGCTCTAAGATTTTTACCAGCCCTCTAAAAGATCTCTATATGATAAATTTGGCCATCACCCACCTGAAATCTCGCGTTGGGAAACCCTGATCTAAGTCGTTTTTGTAATCGTCAATTTTCGTAAAACATTTTCATAATCGTTAATTTCCGTGAAGAATTTTTATAATCATTGATTTCTATAAAAAGCTTGTGTTATCATTAATTGCAATTATTTATTAATCGATAAATTAGCAACAAGAAACGCGACAAACTTAAAACATAAAAACGGAAGTGAAATAGCAGAAACTATTTAATGACAGGCGTGACTAACTTCGACACTTTAACTTAGCAACAAGGTTGAAAATATTAAAAAAAAAAAAAGAAACGGAAATATCAACAGCAGCTATTTCTTTATCGGCCCATGATGGAGCAGTCGAGCATTCTTTTTCTTCAGGTTGGTTGGTTGTTTTTGTTTTACGGCATATCAACCCTTTTCGGGTTATTTAATGCCGAATCAAAAGATTTTGAAGAAAATATTTTTAATAGAATATATTTGTTGTTTTCACGTTGGTTTCTATTTAACCCATAGTTGGGACCCTAACAGGTACTACCACTCCGGGTCAGAGTGGGCCTGGGAGCAATGGTAATTAAAGGGTGGCTCCACACTCCCCAAAGCCCACAAGCTGGGGCCTCACCACTGGATATAGTTTAAGGTCATATCCAGGACCTTTTCTTCAGGTATCAGATCTGTTATTGACGAAATGGATGATCATGACTCTCCAGTTCCCTTTGCATTCGGTTTTTGGTCCCCCCGAAAAAAAAAAGGAGGGTGGATCTGTAAATTTACCCTTGTCCGTTCGTCCGCTCGTCCGTTCGTCCGTCTGCACTTTTCTCAATAACTACCCCTTGGAATTTTTGAAATTTTGCACAAACATTAAACAATATGAATAAAAAAAAAAAGCAACAGAATAGATTTTACGGGAAAACTCCGGTTACCTCCCTAGGGATACCTTTCAGGTAAAAATGGCTAAAATTGACACTTTTGTGCTTATTAAAAAAAATTGATGCCTTGGATTTTTATAAAACTTTCTGAAAAGTTGTAACTAATTGATTTCTATTAATTTGTTTTTATTTTTGACTATTATTCTCATCTTTATTAGTTGTTTTCACGACGTTTCGGCCAACTATTCCTCTGGTCTTCGTCAGGTGGTAACCGCGACGGGATAGGAACTTCGAACCTCCTGACTGTATTCTCAGCAATCACTGCCTTCCATAGTTGTTGTCGTCTTACTTGGCCAAAAACGTGGTGAGACGACAACAACTACGGATGATACCGTTTCTTTGTGGTGGGATATTTTGCTTTCTGGTTGATCGGAGCAGGTCATCTTGGCCTGAGAAAAGTTTTTTTTTTTTTTAATTCAATGACACAAAATGGCCTTTTGATCCTCAAAATAATGAATCTTTTTTTCTTTCTAAATTTTAGACATTATCTTTCCATGTTACACTGATTTAAAATATATTAACTTTGTGGGGGTTTGTTGTGTAATTTTGAACTTTTCGCTGGATATACAAACGTATAAACACACAGACAACTGCCTTTTATATAATAGATTAACACCCTCCAAGGTGGGCAGATTTACGTTCGAGTATTAATTTACAATAATACCGTTTTTTTGTGGGGGTGGGGATGGTATTTTTGCTTTCTGGTTGGTCCGAGCAGGTCATCTTGTTCTGAGAAGAGTTTTTTTTTTCTATTTGGCATCTGGACAAGCCCCGGCCAGTAAAGCGAACAGAGTACCTGCTATTATCGTTATATAGACGCCTTCACAACGTATCATCTGCCGCCTGCCATAAAAACGAAAATCTAATTTTGGATCGTACCCCACGAAGCAGGTAATAAACAAGCAAAGAAACACATTAATCTCCGTCAAAAAGTATCGCATCACCAAACTGCAAACCTACGGATTAAAAAAAAACATATGTAGAAGTCACGAAGTTAAATGATTATAAAGCTCATATTATTTGGATTGTTCTCTTCTTTAATGTTATTTTCACAGTGTTTCGGCTTACGTAACCTCCGACCTTCTTCAGGTGTATCTTATTCAATCGGGCAATCTTTCTGTCTGTAAAGTAATCCGGAAACCAACACGTTGTAGCTTCCGTCGCAAAGTAGACAAAGAATAGAAAAAAAAAAAAAAAAAAAAAAACTTCAGCTCGCTTTTTCTTTGTAACAACGCCGTTTATTTCCTCATTGTTACGGCCGAGAGTGCTATCAAGCGTTATCCACGCCTCTCACGTGATCTCAAACGTGGTCCACGTCTCTAACGTGATCCCCTCTCTCTCTCTCTCTCTCTCTCTCTCTCTCTCTCTCTCTCTCTCTCTCTTATAGTCTTTTTCTTTACCGGAAAAGAGAAAAGTAAAAGAGAAAAATAAAGAAAAGAGAAAAAAAATGAGAAAAAGTAAGAAAAACAAAAGAAAAAGGAAGACAAAAAAGAAAAGCAAGAGATAAAGAAAAACTGGATTAGAAAGTTTAAAGAAAAAAGAGAAAAAAGTAGACGAAAGAAAAAAGAAAGAAAGAAAGGGAAAAGAACGAAAGAAAAGAATTAGAAAGAAAGAAAAAAAAGAAAGTTTAAAACAGAGAAAAGGAACACAATATAAAAGAAAAGAAAAAGAGAGAAAAAATAGAGAAGAGAAAAAGTAAGAAAATAGACCTAAAAAGAAAAAAGAAAGATAAAAAAAAGAAAACAGAAGAAAAAAAAGGAAGCAAA
>NC_136522.1:61222339-61227339 GCF_053919585.1 Euprymna scolopes
TTCAACAGTGCTCAATACTTAGGTAAAGCTAGTTAGTAAGCTATAAAATATACATGACGATTAAGCTACATTGAATATTCCGGGTTTCATTCAGTCTAGGATTCTTTGGGCATAAGCCTAAAGAATCCTAGACTGAATGAAACGGGAATATTCAGTGTAGCTTAATCGCGATATATATTTTATAACTTGATATATATATATATATATATATATACCACTTTTTTAGTAATTTTTATAAGTTCCAAATCTCAGAATTTAACAAACTAATTTACATAAATTAATGTTTTCACCTGAAATGCGTTGGTTTAAAAAGATCACTGACTAATCTACATAAGCCTCATTTTTATTTTTACTTGTAATTTCGACCACATGACACGTAATACTAATTTCGACCACATGACACGTAATAACGAAATGCGTTGATTTAAAAGATCACTAAATCCACACACGCACCTTCCTGGCTTTTTTTTAATTATTTTTTTCATTTTTTTTTAGCTTACGTGCATGTTTAGTTCGTAATTGGCGTCAGGTTGCAACATTGCGGTGGTAGCCATTAGTGCAGTTTATTTTTAACATTTTAATGTAAAAAAGAACTGAGAATACATCCGTTTTTTTTTTTTTGTTACATTTTATTTTTATTTATGTGTGTGTGTGTGTGTGTGTGTGTGTGCGCGTGTGTATGTGTGTTACATTGTCCTCCAGTTTCGCACTCATATTTAAACCTGCTCTTAAAAACAAAATAAAAACAAAATAAAAACAAAATAGCACAATTTGATTACATACTTGCGTGTTAGATTTAAAAAAAAAAGAAAAAAAAAAAAAAGATAGTACACTAAAGTTACACAAAATTCATCCAGTATTTTTTTTTTTTCGCATTTTTCAGACTACTGTTCCCATCTTGAATGTTATTCTCATAACGTTTCGGTCGATGTAACTTATGTTCTTCAGAAAATTCCTGTCAAACTCGGGAATCTTCCTCTCGAAACCAAGAAATCTGAACGGAACTTTAAATGGAACCCTTTATTTAACCCATGGAGGTAGCATGTTCTCGTTCCGTCAGCCATGACTGGGTAGAAGTCCTAAGTAATTCACAATTGTATTTAGATTTAACAAACTAATTTACATAAATTAATGTTTTCACCTGAAATGCGTTGGTTTAAAAAGATCACTGACTGATCTACATAAGCCTCATTTTTATTTTTACTTGTAATTATTATTCAAATGGATGATTTTCCGTAATTTTTGGAACTCGTACTAATTTCGACCACAAGCAAGCACTAAGGATTGAACCTTCAAGAAGGGTGTAACTTTACCAAGTACTTTATCCACTACGCCATGGACAATTCTATTATGAATTTTGGAAGCCTCTAATCTATTTTTGCTTTTAGATGTACAATCTTAGTACCTATCACTATGTATCTCTATTATATCTGCAGATTCCCAGAGGGTGACCCACTTAAAAGTAGCCCAGGGAGGAGGAACATTCTTTTATTGTTTAAATTACATTTAATGTTATAAAAGATGATGGAAGTGCTGCCTGTTGACATCTATGTATTTCTGGGCATGTTTAACACTATTTGCAGATACTGCCTGTAGATCTTCTCTGGTGATTCTCCTGATAGCGTTGATAATGTTCTCCTTTAGTTGGTCTAGATCAGGGGTTCTCAACCGGGGTCCACATGGACCCGAGTCGTTCATGGAATATTTCTGGTGGTCTACAGGCAAAACATAACAGAATGGGGGCCCCCAACGATATTTTGGTGGTCCATGAAGAAAACCAACTCAGTATAGTTTTTATTATTAAAAATTTAATTTCTACTGTCTGATCTCCATCGGTTTGACCATGGAAGAAACATTGTAATATTGTAATACAAGATATTGGTAAAGAATTATTATCACTCTAATTTGGATTATTATTATTATTACTATTATTATTATTATTACTTATTATTATTATTACTTATTATTATTATTATTATTATTACTTATTATTATTATTACTTATTATTATTATTATTATTATTACTTATTATTATTACTTATTATCATTATTATCATAATTATTATAGTTGTTGTAGAATACTTTATTTGCATTGAATTAGTTATCATTTAAAAATACAGCTTAATTCATTTTAAAGTCCCCCAAAGATAAAAATCACATGATGACAAGACCGGGGAACATGGTGGCCATAACCCTTTGCTTATTGTTCTCTCTTCTGTAAACATGTCATGAACTCGTGTCAGTGATCTGTGAGGCGTGTGGCATGTAGCACCATCTTGTTGGAAAAAGAATTGCATTTTGTCTTGTGGTGTCAGTTGGTCGATAAGAGAAAGATTAGAGAGAGCGGGCTACTTTTAAGTGGGTCATCCTGCATATATGCATACATAATACTAGAGTGCCTTCAATAAGTTTCCAGACTTTTTTCATATGCGCACTTTTATTGATAGTACACACACATGAAACTCTATTCCCCATTAGAAGTAATCTTCTCCAGCTGTAATGCACTTGCCATACGGTTCCAACAACTTCTGGAAGGACCCATGGAAGTCCTCTTGTGTGAGTGTGTCAATGACCCTTGTGTCACAGCCTCTTTCATCCCTTAACTGTCTCGTAACAGCCTCTAAGGCAATGGTTCTCAACCTTTCTTTAATCATGAATTTGTATTTACTTTTTAATGTATTTTGGTGAACCCTTATAGCTTACAGCTTATTTTTCAGTAATTTAAAGAAAACCAAAGAACATATATCAACAGTTTATCTTGAAGGAAGACTGAACCGATATTAGCATTACATGCATCATGGGGGGGTCCACATGGACCCCGGTTGAGAACCATTGCAAGGTTTTGTTTGAGCTTAGGGAATAATCAAAAGTTAGAGGGAGCAAGGTATGGACTATAGGGAGGGTGAGGAACTGTCTTGATGCCCATCTTGGTCGAATAGTCTGTGACAAAGATGGAGTTTTTATTTATTTATTTATTTGCGGACTGTTATCCTCATCTTTATTGTTGTTGTTTTATGACGTTTCGACTGACTATTCCTCTAGCCTTCGTCAGGTGGTTAACCACAATGGGATAGGAATGTTAAGTGTCTTAACTGTATCCTCAGAAATTACTGCCTTTCATAGTTGTTGTCATTTCTCTACGTTTCACCAACTAATCCTTTGGGGCTTCGGGGCATGTGGCGCAGTGGATAGAGCTCCAGTTAAGCATTGTCTAAAGATAGCAGTTTCAATCCTACTCAAAAGCAGACCAGAGGATTAGTTGGCCAAAAATCAGGCTTTAGTAGGGTGTATTTCAATTCCTGCTGTAGCTGTTCAATTGAACCTGAACTCATAAAAATTGGTCAGTCATCTCATAAGATGTATAGCAATAACATACTGAATTTTCAAGAGTCTATGACAATTTTAAATGCCTGTATAAAAAAGTCTGGAAACTTATTGAAGGCACCTTGTATCCCTATACATCACTATTAGGAATTAATTATATAATGTTATAAATTGAATTTAAAAAAAAAAATCTTAATGCTGCAATATTTTAACTTTAAAATTTATTATAATTTTTTACTAGAATATTTTGTCCTTTTCTTCTTTTCCAGTTTTAACAACTAGTACTTTACTTTTCCATGTTTAAGATTAACCATATTATTTTTCATGCTCCCATTTTTCTATTGTAATCCAAGATTTTTACAGGCTTCCAGTAAATTCACTTGTTCTTTGCTTAATTTCAGTCTTATTTTTTGCCCCCATAAACATAACACACACATATGTAATAAAAATGTACGGCACTCTTCTGCTTTCAATAAAGTCCCGCTAATTATCTCCCTTTCATTCTTTCATTCTGTTTCACTTGTTACTTCTCTTTTTTTTTTTTGCGAGAGTGGTGAATTGGTAGCAACAGTAAGCGCTGAAGCGACGTGGTTGCTATGGAAACCAGTCATAAAAAACGTCGCTCACCTCCTTACGATTTTTTTAGGATGTTGAACATCAGTAAATTCACCATAACTTTTGTTTTACAGAACAAAAATGGAAAAAATTGTTCTCACAATATAGCTGAGAAAGTGATCTATAGACTGTAATAATTGTTTGAAATTTGGTCAAAAAATGAGTGAGCAGTGAAGCTTTAAAAGCAGTTCTAAATGACTGCAACTGCCACTTAACCATATATTCAAATACTACCGTGTTTGAATAATATATATTTATATCTATCTATCTATCTATCTATCTATAGAGGATCATATAAAAACGATAAACAACCACAGAATTCGCGCATAAGCCTGAGGAGTCCTAGAGTGGATGAAACGCCGAATATTCAGTGTAGCTTAATCGTAATATATATTTTATAAATTACTATATATATATATAATACGGTTGCTTCTTGTTGCTCTTGATATAAGAACCCCAGGTTGCTCAAATGGCATGCTTAAATATCATACGAATAGCAGGGGCCATTTTTCGTACATTTGTGGTGCCTTAGTTTACATAATTTGTAAAACCCATAAAACGACATTGTGCTTAACTTTACCCTTCTACGGAGGCAATAAATAAGAACTGAATGCGACAAGCTTCCTACTTGAGGGAGGGGCAAGTGTATGTGTGGAGGAGGGGTTAGATCAGAAGCCAGTAAGGCATAAATCT
This sequence comes from Euprymna scolopes, assembly GCF_053919585.1. Taxonomy (NCBI): domain Eukaryota; kingdom Metazoa; phylum Mollusca; class Cephalopoda; order Sepiida; family Sepiolidae; genus Euprymna; species Euprymna scolopes. The sequence continues at coordinate 61,226,973 of NC_136522.1, forward strand.
TGTCAAAGAAATGAAAAATATGAATGGGATTGACTGCTGACTGGCCTTGAGTGGAGCGTGAGGGTGGGGGACAGAGATCATGGAAGCTGGTATCACGCGACATGGGTGCATTCAGCCACCACCGCCGAGAGACATCTCATCTAGATGGCCGTGGTTCAGCAGCCATGGTTATTCTAATGGCTTCTTATGCAATAGCGCCACAAATTCGCTCGGGGTCCGGGGTTTATGCACGACAAATTGAGGCACAACAAATGCACAAGTATTTTAATGGGGGATGCTCCAACGAACTACAAACCTTTGTACCCCCTCGATGTAAATACTCCCGACAAACCTGACAAGCAGCAAAATCTCACCCCTACACAGTAAA
>NC_136522.1:61232339-61244839 GCF_053919585.1 Euprymna scolopes
CGGGGGGGGGGGGGTTAATTGTCAGAATGTGACTGAACTCATTTGAAATTTCTATCGGCTTTTACTGTTGGCTTCTATTCAACAAGAATGTTCGTCGTATATAACGCTAACCTTCGATATAGAAATCTGCAGAAACTTGTCTTGCAGTTCATACAGTAGATCCATTGCTCCTTCTACTTCTCATAATGTCGGTTCTCCTCTATTGTTACAAACACGTTCTCTCACCTGTCGCTATTGTCTAACCAAAAAAAAAAAAAAAAAAGCCGGTATTTCGTTGATTGGCTAGAAGATTTTTTTGCTCATTCGGAGTCATTTTGTGCGTACGGTTGGTTCGCGTGAAAGTGTGAAAAAGAACAGATTTTTTTTTCTTTTTTTCTATTTTTTGCGCACGAAACGGTATTCGGCAGTTTAAAACTTTAATTTCGACACTTCACTACTAACCGAACTTTCTTCACAAACACGTGCTTGTGCAAATGACTGAAAAATAGCCTTTATATTATTATCTCTTACGGAGTACTGTTGCTACATCTGGGCAGGAGCTGCTAGAAGCAGCTTATCCTGCCTTGACAGAGTACAACATAGACTTTATAACTTAGTGGGGATGCTCTTTTCTCTTCCATGCAACCTCTTTCCCACGGAAGGGACGTTGCGAGCCTGTCTTTATTTTATTGTTTCTTCCATGGAAAGTGCTCGTCTGAGCTCCAGTCTCTGGCCCCCTCGCCAATCTTTCTCGAAAAACAGCCGTCTAGCTGAAACTGCTGTTAATAACTTTTCCCACTCTTTAATTGTGCCTAAATCAAAACGTAGATTCCATGAACAATGCTCCTTTCTTAGAACTGCACGCCTGTGGAACTCGCTTCCGTTTGCCTGCTTCCCAGTTGACTACAACTTCAAGTCCAACATAAACAAATTGATGAACCTCACCCTTAAGTAATCCAATCTACCAAATTTCCATTCATAACAATTACTAGGATATTATACCATTGATTACAGTACACTCAATAACCCTTATCCTCGAGTGGCCTCAGGGCCCTGATAAGTGGTGAATCCTATATAAAAAATAAATAAAAATAAAAAATCTTTGTTATAAAATGTCTTATTTCTCCAATTTTTTATTTATAAAACTCTGTTTATGCTTCAGTTAGCACTTGCTAACTGGTGACCCTTCTATTCTTTTAATGTTTTGCGTATTCTCATTTTATATGCATGCATACCTCTATACATGTAACAGGGCGCATATGAGCGTGTGTGAGAAAATCGGCAGCAGCAGTCAAAGGATAGCTGGTTAACGAAAATATTAGCAGCAGTAGCCATTAAAGCGCGTATGCAAATTAGCAAGTGTGCACCAGCTTGCATCACAAGAAAAGGAGAGAAAATGCACCACGTGGTCAAGAAGAGAAGCAAGTTGCATAGTGAGCAAGATGGACGTGTACATACGAGGGCAAGAAAACGCTGGCACTAGCCAGCGTGAGGTGGCGAGGACAGAGACTTTTAAAAAGCACATGAATGTGCAAAACAACTTTTTGCAAGATAATGAAATCGTTGTTTTGGAAGAACCATAAATAAATGCATTTTAATTTGCACTTTAAAAAAAATTACTGAGTCAGATTTTTATTTCTTTCCTTTTATTTATTTATTTTTTTCCTTTACGACAGAGTATCAGACAGCGTGCAGGTCGAGAGGTTTGAACTATAAAGACACAGTTAAAAAAGTAACGGTCACTTTTTTTTATTATTATTATTATTACATTTTCACCCCATACAAGGCACATTGCCACTTTGGTGTAGGGGGCTACTATCAGGGGCAGCAACTGCTGGGGCACTACGTTGGGATTTGGGCAGCAAGATGTCGGTTCACATTACACTTGAACTTCTGCATGTCAGTACAGTTAGGGAAGCAGGGGCCTGGAATGGAATTCCAGAGTCTAGCGGTTCTGGGGAAGAAACTACTGGAGTAGAAAGATCTTTTACATCTAGGGATCTCTACTGTGTGGGGGTGGGATTTAGCTGCCTGTCGGGTTTGTCGAGGGTGTCTACGTCGTGGGGGCACAAGTGTCTACAGTTCGTCAGAGCATTCACCATTAAAATACTTGTAGAACAGACAGAGGGATACAAATATATCCTCCATTTTCTGCTTTCGCTAAGAGATAACTTTTATATCTCGATTCATATTTGTTGTTCTTGCCTATACACAAAAATGCTATTGTTGTCCAAGATGGCTTCTACCAAGGTCGGGGACAACGCCACAAGGTCACATCTAAACCCTGCTGGTCGGTGATTTATACCAACATGGCTATATCTACAAAAGAAAAGCCTCATATTTTTATATGAATAAAATAAAACGCGTATCAAATGCACTTGAAAGCCAAATCACAACGTAATGTTAGGAAAATAAGCAAATATTTTATTTGTTTGAAAAAATATATAAATATATTTCGGAGCTAAACTCCATCCTCAGTATGTTGTTTCCTTTCTCTTTCTTTTTCTTCTTCTTTCTTGCCATGTTGTAAAATAAAGCAAGAAAGAAGAAGAGAAAAAAAAGAAAAAAAAAGAAAGAAGGAAAACAACATACTGAGGATGGAGTTTGGCCCCGAAATATATTTATATTATATCAAGGCCCGGAAGCCACTCAGGGATAAGGGTTATTGCAAGTACAGTACGTTAGTGTGAAGATTTGATGAAGTGTTTACTTAAGGGGGCGGTTCATTAGGAATTTGTTAACGTTGGACTTGAACACATCCAAGTTGTAGTCAGGTGGGAAGCAGGCAGACGGAACAGAGTTCCACAGACGTGCAGTTCTAAGAAAGAAGCTTTGTTCATGGAATCCACGTTTTGATTTAGGCACAGATAAAGAGTGGGGGAAATTTTTCACAGTGGATTCAGCTAGACGGGTGTTTTTCGTGAAAGATTGGCGAGGGGGAACCAGAGATTGGAGTTCAGACGAGCACCTGCCATGGAAATAACGATAAAACAAGGATAGGCTCGCAACGTCTCTTCTGTGGGAGGGAAGTTGCAGGGTAGAGAAAAGGGCATCTCCCACTAAGCCACGAAGTCTATTTTGTACTCTGTCAAGGCAGGATAGACACCGTTAGTTAGACACCGTTAATCAGCCGAGAATCGCATCACTCTGTACAAAAGCATATAAGACATCAACGGGTACATACTCGAGAGTCCAAACAATGAAAAGAATATGCTGTTGTCCTAGCCCTAATGATTATAATGCTCATAAAATAACAATTCCACGTGTTGCACATTCTGTTGATGATGGGGTGGGGGCAAGAGTCATTCGTTTATTAAAAGAACGACGTGAGGGCACGTCTAAACTGTTGATCGGTGATTTATGTCAACATTGCAAGATCGACGAAAACACCTTTTGCCCCCCCCCCTCTAAAGTGTTCTAAACACCTGGTGAGGGTGGGGACATCTTGTTATGACAATGAATTATAGCTACGCAAAATGTGAGTAATGTCACCTGAAGAGTCTTTAAATCTATAGGTTATCTGTGGGTGAATTCTTGTTTGGGGTAGGGTGTTTCGGTAGGTTAGTTGTCAGCAAAAGAAGCGACAGAGCCGACGTATTACACGTTCATCAACATCAACAAGGGTTTTATCACTCAATGAGGAACCCCTCCCTGGACTTTAGCCATCTAACTCTGTCCCGAGCTGTCATGTGGGGCCCATGTGTTTCATCAGGTCGTCCCTCCAGCTCATTCTTGGTCTTCCCTTTGGCCTCTTATGTTCACGAGGTGTCCATTCCGTTATCCTGATGGGCCATCTGTTGTCATGTTGTCTGACTACATGCCCTGCCCATCTGTGTTTGGATGTTTTGATGGCAGTATTGATGTCAATAACTCTTGTTTGTTGGCGGATTCATATGTTTTTCTTTCTGTCTCGTAGAGTGATGCCTAACATTATCCTCTCGCTCTTCCTTTGTGCTATTGCGAAGATTTCACTTAGGCGAGTTGTCAGGGCCCACGTTTCACTACCGTAGATCATCACAGGTAGTACGTATTCATTGAAGATCTTCCCTTTGATTGACATATTTGCTTTTCGGCTTCTCCCAAAAGCTGCCCATCCCAATGCTACCTTTCTCTTCATCTCAGGGAGGAGATTTCGTAATTTTCTTTCCCAAGTAGATATAGCTTTCCATCAACAATTATTGGCGACTTGGCAGCGTGCTGGTTTAACATCGCCTTAGTCTTACATGTTACAATGCGTTAATTAAACTTTTCAATTTTGGCTTATCAGGAAGCGGTTTTTTTAATGGCAAGATATTTTATTTATTTATTCATAAATTGATTCTCTACGAACACCTTATATTTTGAGTATTTTTACATATTTTTTAGACCTTTAATTGATTTTTAGCTGACTTTTTAAAAATTCATTATATCCCAAATCACATCTCGGATTACGTTGATGATCCATTTTGGACCTTATGGAGTACAATTTCATTGAATTTATTGACTTTTTAAATTTTACGATAATACCTTTACACCTTTGATGCCTTTTTTATTTATTTATTGTGGCACTTACGGATTACTACAATTTCAATAATTATTTGATTTTTCAAATTTTAACAAAACTTATTTGCATTTTTTAATAATCTCCCTCGTCTTATATTATGGCATGTTCATGCCGTAGATAAAATCATGTTTAGTGTATTCCATAGGCTTCGGTCTGTTGTCTATATTGGTCCGATTCCTTTGAAAACATCACATGATTTTGAACTTTGTAGAATACATGGGGTGGGTTGCCATTACCTTCCCCAGCACAGTGACATCTGATTCGCTTCTTTGCACCTATCCGTTGTCCTTACAGCATCCGCATAGCTGCAGTCGAATATCGTAAGTCTTACAATCATAGAACCGTTGATTGCTAGAGATTCACTCTCCTCCATGGCCATCCAACGTCCTTCTGCCGGCGTCATCAGAGTTACCTTCTCCTAGCTGCATGCCTTAACTAAGACTAGGGGTACATCTCTCCCAGTGAATTAATGCGCCTCCAGATACTAACTTGGAAATTTCTTATAACTAGGCGCGGTATATACAGCGCCTAGCTTTCCCAGATGGTACTGACCAGACTTATCCTTGAGGAAATTTAACTTCAGTAATCTGGCGGGAACCGGTGTGTCAACGTGATTGAATAATGTTACATGTCGTCACATCTCGGATTACGTGGGTGGTTCATTTCGGACCTTATGGAGTACAATTTCATTGAATTTATTAACTTTAGGGATTTGTACGATAATTTCTTCACACCTAGGATTACATTTTTTGATTGTGGAACTCACAATTTCAATAATTATTTGATTTCTCAAATTTTAACGGTCCTGGATATGACCTTAAACTATATCCGGTGGTGAGGCCCCCAGCTTGCGGGCTTTGGGGAGTGTGGCGCCACCCTTTAATTGCCATTGCTCCCAGGTCCACTCTGACCCGGAGTAGTAGTACCTATTAGGTTCCCAACTATGGATTAAATAGAAACCGACTTGAAAAAAAAATATATATTCTATTAAAAAAATTTTCTTCAAAATCTTTGGATTCGGTATTAAATAACCCGAAAAGGGTTGATATGCCGTAAAACAAAAACAAACAACAAACAAACAAACAAACAAATGTTAACGAAACTTATTTGCATTATACATTGTAATCCATTCACACTTGGATTCCAGATTCTTCTTTTGGATTAAAAAATTACCATTTCATTAATTAACTGATCGACTAATTATTTTATTGATTTTTGGAAAATCTTCTATAATAATAATAATAATAATAATAATAATAATAATAATAAATGGTAAGATTGTACGTAGAATAGTTTTAAGGCTCACAAATTTTATTTTTAATGAAACAAAAGATTTTATATCATTCAGACTACTGTTCTCATCTTGAATATTATTTCCCAACGTTTCAGCCGATGTAAACTCCGATCTTCTTCAGGTGGATCTTATCGAACTCGGGGGGCTTTCTATCAAACTTGGGAATCTACACGAAACTTTGAACGGAACCCTTTATTTAACGCACGGGGGTAGCATGATCTCATTCCATCATTCGTGATTGGGTAGAAGTCTTAAGTAATTGGCAATTGCGTTCTGAGTATCCCTTATGGCGTAACGGATAAAGTACTAGGTGACATTCAGTTATAAGTGTCACTCTTCTGAAAATTGAAGGTTCAATCCTCAGTGCGAGCGATACTCAGAATACAATTACGAATTATTTAGAACTTCTACCTGGTCATGGCTGACGGAACGAGAGCATGCTACCCCCGTGTGTTAAATAAAGGAGTCCACTCCAAATTCCGTGCAGATTCCCGAGTTCAACAGATAGATTCCACGAGTTCGACAATATACACCTGAAGAAGGTCCAGACTCACATAGGTTGAAACGTTGTGAAAATAACACTCTAGATGAGAATTATAAATCCTCATCGCGAAAAAAATCAGAAACAAAATGTACAGATATTTTTTTTTTCTCAATGAAGGAAAAGCGACATATCTTTCTCTCCCCCACTAAAACATAAATAAATAAATAAATAACAGGATAGCATTACAAAGTGTGGCAATTAAACATTGATTGCATCACTTGATAACGACGAACGCATTTTTTTGATGAGACGACGCGGGTATCAGAAAGAGATAATGTTACGTCACAAACGAGAAGAAGAAGAAGAAGAAGAAGAAGAAGAAGAAGAAGAAGAAGAAGAAGAAGAAGAAGAAGAAGTATAGGTGAAACAAGATGAAAAGGATGATAAAGCAGAAGTGTAGATGAAAGTAGTAGTAGTAGTAGTAGTAGTAGTAGTAGTAGTAGTAGTAGTAGTAGGAGGAGGAGGAGGAGGAGGAGGAGGAGATGGAGAAAATGAAAAATAAAGAAATAATAGTGCTGGTGAAAGAAGAAGAAGAAGAAGAAGAAGAAGAAGCGGCATGCGGTATCTACGACAGAGAAATATTCGTGATTTGCAGATAGTGAATGGTTTTTGAAATAAACACTAATTCCTCTCCAGGGGCGAAAGATACTCGGTGGGTGGGGGGTGGGGGAAGTAGAAAACACCGTAACAGAATTCTTGTTAAATGCTGACAAATTACCTGACATTTATGTTCCATGAAGCATTTTCTTTTAATGATTTCATCTTGAATGAAAATAAGAAAAGCTAAATGATCGACTATAGTCGAGGGTGACCCAAAGGCTCCCTTTTCATTGTCTGTTACACCAAGATGTAGGGGAGAGCGCCATTCCTTTCCCATGATTATTCCACTTGATTTTGAAAGAAAAATCGATGTCTCCGTTCAGTCTCAGGAGACAATGGATACCCCCTGTAGGGTAGCTATGTATGTAATCGTGAGGTAAAGGTTGCGCAATCACAACCGCATCTCTCCTAAATCGGTACTGTTTGAGTCCAGTGTCAAGGAGAAGTATTAGACGACTGAAAACAATACTGATAAGCGGAGAGCACATACAGCACCTGGAATTCCAGCATGGTCACCCATTTTAGTACTGACTAGGCTCAACGCTGCTTAACTTTGGTGATCTACCGGGAACCATGCTGTATATTGACCTTGACCATTGGAAAAAAAGAAAAGCAGGGTAACATTACAAAGTATGGCAATTAAATATCAACATTGCAAGATCGACGGAAACACCTTGAACATGAAGGACCCAATGACTCGCATACCAGCTCCATCAACTCGTGCACAGCTATATACACACTAACAAGAAAAAGATAAACCAACACACATAAATACACAATGCCACGCTGCCAAATACCTGTATACATATACAGCGTGACCCCAAAAAACGAGCCCCAACTCTAATTAGGCCCCATTTCTTAGTGTTTTGTCCGAATGAAATGAAACTTTGGTCATAACTAGTTTATTATATTCAAAACATCACATCAAAACACTAGGGTCTTTGGCCTTTTTTTCTCCGTTCTACAGCATATGTTCTAGATATACTTTCTATGTTTTTTTTTGGGGGGGGGGTCGTCACCCTGTATTACTTATACATGCGTATTCATACTATGAACATATTGACCTTCACAATGTTTCAGAGTGTTTAGGTAAAAGGCAGCAAGGGCCATTTTTTAAGTCTTGAACGAGGACTGAACCCGTCCCATTAGCGAACACGCTTACCATTATGCTGAATGGGTTGGCTTAAATAAATAAAAGATAAAAAAGAAGAAATAAAAGAGTGAGGTTGGCTTTATCTACAAAGTTCCGTCTTTCACGAATTCCAATCAAAATATTACCAATTTTTCTGAATATAGTCAAGATTGTCTGGCCTTTTTAACTTCAGGTTTCTGTTGTCCATTTGGCTGGATAATTAGACATGGTCAAGCGGACAAATAATCCATGTTTAACATAGAGAAGAGGGAATCTGTAGTGACTGAATTGCGAAACGTGTATTACTTGCAAACAAATATTCACATTATAAACCTATAAGCATACACATAATTCTAAGCCTCGTTAATACTTAGTGAATTTTCCTTACTGAACACGAATTTGTGTCAATGACGATCTATTAATTGAAAATAACATTTATATTATTATCAAATTTTAGATATAAAATGTTTTATTGAATTAACTGTGAATTCTTTTTAAGTAATTTGTCAATGCTCATCTGGAATAGTAGATATTCCGCATTTCTAACCAAATTAATTCAATCATATAATATTCGGTACGGACCCGACAATTTGAAGAACAAATATGAAAAATGTGGATTCATAAGACCAAAAAATCCAACCATCATTACCCTTTGGGGCCCGTGACGCAGTGGATAGAGAAACGGAATATCTACGATTCCAGATGAGCATTGTCTGAAGGTAATGGTTTCAATCCCACCCAAAGCTGGTCAGAGGATTAGTTGGCCAAACCGTGGTGAGATGACAACAACTATGGAAGGCAGTAATTACTATGGATGCATTTTGGAGATTCAACATTCCTACCCCGTCGCGGTTAACAACCTGATGAAAACCAGAGGAATAGTCGGCCGAACCCTCGTGAAAACTTGAAGATGAGGATAATAGTCCGCCATAAATAATTAAATATTATAAATTATAAAAATGTTTTGTTAGAAAATTTCATCGACTTTTTTTTTTCCAATTTTTAAATTTTATGTTTTTAGTTAGCACTTGCTAACTAGTGACCCTTCCATTCTTTCATTGTTTCATTCATTTTCGTTTTATTAGACAAATGCACGTCTTCAATCTCTTCATTCGCTATAATTAACTGACGTGAAGACCTGCCTATGAATTAACTCTTGCACACATTGTCAATACTGAATGCGTACAAGTTCCATTAGCGTGTGAACGTCTAATACATGTACATTCCCCAGTCTAGAAGGACCTGTTATTTCCTGAGCATAGACAGAATAGACTAAGTGAAACCTCAGAACAGATACTACCTGTTGCGCCCAGAGTTTATAGTTAACTATCTGGGGCGCCCACACTGAGAAATGCCGACGGGGCTGATAAGGCAAGTTTTAAGAGGTCAGAATGCGCCACTTCTTGGGCTGTGGGTTAGTCTTCCGACCTTCCGACCTTGTACCACATCTTCTTTTGAGGGGAGGGAAGTAAATACACAATACTCACCCCCTCAAACACACACACACACACACACACACACACACACACACACACACACACACACACACAGAAAATGCCTGAGCAGCCCTCCAGCATTTCATGGCATATGCTGCCATTTGTAGGTGCGCCGAAACGCTTGCTTTATTCTAATTTCTAAAACTATATTTTCCTTGGCATTTTTGTCTGGGAGCAAAGTCACTTTACAACCTAGATCCTCGTTTTCTGCTTCCTCCCACGAAATGTCTGTTTTCTGTTCTAAACAAACCGGAAAACAATGGGTGGTTTATTACTTAGTAAAAGCTAGAAGGGTATATATATATATATATATATGTGTGTGTGTGTGTGTGTGTGTGTGTGTGTGTGTGTGTGTTAAGTTTATTTAATTATTAAAATTTAAAAATTAAGAAAGCCAAAACGATATGTTTTTTAATTCTTGAAAAATATTTATTTACTTTTTAAAGGTAAATATTTATTTTAAAGAAAAGAAAGTACATATGGTTTCGGCTTTCTTAAATTTCGAATTTTAATATTTATTTCATTCATAAAGATATTTTAATTTCTGCGTCAAACGCTTCGTTGACATCGCGAGTAGTTACAGCAGCTTTTCGACCTAGCTTGGATTGAAATAAGAAAATTGTGTGAATTCGTTATTTTTTTATTTTTTTTTTATTTTGTATTCAACGTTCTGAAAACGTGACATAATTGTTTTAAAACAATTGTAATTTAAACGATTAGAAAGAGCGAAAACGGGCTTTTAAATGATATATAAAGTAAAGGTATTATAACGAAAGTATATGAAAATATATCATTTGAAATCAAAATTAAAAATTCCGCAAGAACCTTCTCATCAATATATTATTAGTATGCAACAAAAATCTTTGCACGAAATAAAAAAACAAAAACAAAAGCTTTTTGATGATTTTTCAGAATAACCAAGAAAACAAAAACAGAATAAAAAATAAACATACAAGAAATAAATGTTAGCAAACACAAGATAAGTTACTCTTCTACCTACCAGGATAAGTTTTTGTGTGCTTTATTTTATTTTATAATGTTTTTTTTTTGTTGTTGTTTTTTTTTTTTTTTACTTATAATAAAAGTAGTTTAAATCCTGTCGTGTTGGAACGAAAAAAACAATATGCTCTCATTAGAGATATAGTCAAGCTTCGATAGTCGCTCAAAAATTGAAAATTAAACAAAGTACTGATAGAAACCCATCCAATAAATGTCACCAATCATGTAAAAATATTATGTTCTACCATAATTTTATTTACTTTTAGATTTTTGAGTGATTATCGAGGTTCAAGTATAGCTCTAATGAGACTATTATTTTAATTTTTGTTCTAACTCGACAGTCTTTATACTACTTTTATTTTTAAGTAAAAAAAAACATTTTGAAATAAGTTAAACACAGATTTATTAAGGTAGGTAGAAGAGTAAGTTAGCTTGCCTTTGGTAACATTTACTTTATTGGCTACTCTGGAAAATCACAACAACAAAGGGTTTATTCAATTACGTACAACGCTTGGTGTAGATGGGAGAACGTTCGACAGTGTCCATGTGAAGAGTTAGAAAAATTTTTGACCCCGAAAGTCTGTCTGTAATTATCTTCCTGCGTAATAACGCGAACGTAATGAATGCTTGAGCGTCCAGTGGACAGGGGACAGAAAAGGGACGTCTCTTCTCGTTTCTATCTCAAACATCTCTCTGCTGACCGCTCCTAATTTCCAAAATGGTTGAAATGCGTATTAATTGGATTGTCCGGACTATTATTCTCATCTCTAGTGTTATTTTCGCAACGTTTCAGCCGATGTAACCTCCCACTCTTTTTCAGGTGTATCCTGTCGAACTCTGGAATCTGCACTGAAATTTCGAACGGAACTCTTTATTTAATCCACTAAGATATGATGTTCTCGTTCCGCCAGCCATAACCGAGTAGACGTCCTAAGTAATTCGCAATTGCATCTTTAATGTCTCCTACGCTGAGTATTGAACCATTAACCTCCAGAAGAGTGTAACTTTACAATTGAATATAACCAAGTACTTTATCCATTACGCCACGGGTCCTTGCAGAATAGTATTGTCGTCGCTAAAAGCGTAGATTTAATGAACGTATCTTAAGTTGATATGTCGGCATTCTTTTTTCTTTTTAGAATCAACATACTTGAACGTTTATAATCTACAAAAATAGGAAATACTCAAAATATATCATGCTCTGATAATAACAATATTATTTCTAAACTATTGCATAAGTTATGTACTTCAAAAACAAAATTCCGCTCAATAATTGGCCGGTAATTTCCATCGTTTGATGTTAATTCATTGTTCTCGTTTGTTTGCAAAAAAAAAAAAAAACATATCGGGTTTAAAAATCACAATGGCTAACATGTAGTTAATTTATTTTCTTTGATACAGCGGAAAAATAAATCAAATCGAATTACAATTTAGTATTCTGAAGAACATGGTAGCACGATCCATAAAATAAAATGGATCTGGGAAAGCAAATATTGATTTGTAAGATTCAACCCTCACCTGATGCCCAACTACGTGAAACAGTATTTATTTATTGATTTGCGGACTGTTATCCTCATCTTTATAGTTGATGCTGCTGCATCACGTTTCGGCCAACTCATCCTCTGGCCTTTTTCAAGTGATTAATCGCGATGATATAGGAATGCTGAGTCTTGTAGCTGCATCCCCAGTAATTACTGCCTTCCATAGTTGTTAGTGTCTCACCACAAATTGATCAACGAATCCTCTGGCCTGCTTTGGGTAGGATTGAAACCGCTATCTTCAGACAATGCTAACCTGGAACCGTACAGATTTAACGTCTCTATCCATTACATCGCAGGTCGCGAAGGATCAGTTGACCGGAACGTGATGAAACAACAACAATTATGAAGATGAGGATGAGAGTCTGCAAATAT
>NC_136522.1:61249839-61469839 GCF_053919585.1 Euprymna scolopes
ATACTCGTGTTTGTTATTCAAAAGTAATAAACTAATGAATTCAACGAGATTGTTAGATAGTGCTCAATAAAAAAGAGCTAATAATACTTATTTATTGTTAAATAAACATGTTTACATCCCGCTGCTACAAACAATAATCTTATTCATTGAACATTTTAATAGTCAAGTCATCTGTTGTTTGATTGAATCAAATGGCTGTTTGTAGCAGCGGGATGTAAACATGTTTGTTTAACAATAAATAAGTATATATATATATATATATATATATATATATATATATATATATATAACATTGCTTTTGCTTTGAAGTCTGGTCATTTGCGCCCTTGGAAATTCTATAAAAACAAAGAAAGCATCGTCCAAACAAAAAAAGGAAAGAAAAAAAAAAGAAACGTGATGATAACACAATAAACTAATTATTGATGCAAATAATTCATCATGGCGGATGAAGTAATTGACCACTGATTGCAGCACCTAATAGCGACTAACACATTTTTGATGAAGTGGCATGGGTTTGGAGAGACAGTGTTACTAACCAAACGCGAAGAAAGCAGGCGATACCTGCAGCAAACTAATGAATAACGCCTGAAGTAAACGCTAATTATTCCCCAGGCGTAAAAAAAGTATATTCCGGGGGGGGGGGGGCATTGGTGGATTCAAGGGTAAACGACGGCAAAATTCTTGTCAAATTGCTTGTGAATTACGCTTCTGAGATTTTGAGATAAGGATTGATAATTTGGATCATTTCGATTATTCACCTTGAGCGTTATTTTCACAAAATACGTGTGATTCGAACTCGGGTATTTACATCCCCCAAACTACTATCATAATAACGTGTACTCTGCCTATTCCTTTTTTTGTCAAGAAGGATAGATAAATAGATAGGCAAAAATAAAAAAATAAAAATAGCATACAGTAGAACCCCGGGACACGACATTAAAAATTAGTAACAAAATACAGTACAGTATATAATACATATGTATATAATCAAATAACATTTTAAATAACACCGTAAGGCGGAGCAAATGCCGTAACCGGAGTCTGGAAAACACCGTATTCCATATCGTAACCGGAAAAAAAAGTATCCTAGGGGCATCGTATTCCGGGTTTCTACTGTATATATATATTCATGATAGTGGTATCCTTAAAGAGTCACAAGGAAAACAGAGCACGGGAATAGAGTACGTATTAACAAAAACTTACACCAACGCGAGCTCACCGGATATAGACCATCGCATTAAGGTCTTGTCTTCCGGTATTTATTGTGTATGGATTAGTTCATTCGTGGGTAACGCAGGTAATTGCCGCCACAACAGGTAGATAAAGAGATAGATATGTTATTATGTTATTTTCTTTATAAAACTATTATCCAGTTAAAAATAATCCTTGAGTCCTATTTTAGATTTGAACTTGGGAATTGACATCATAAAACTACCGCGTTAATAAAGAGTATTCCTTTTTGTCAACCAATCACCTGCTGCGTACGAAATGACAAACTCCTAAAACTCTCTCGCTCTCTCTCTCTCGCTCTATCTCTATCTCTCTCTCTCTCTCTCTCTCTCTCTCTATATATATATATATATATATATATATATATATATATATATATATATATATATATAATTTAGGCTTAGGTAAGATTTGAGCTATATATATATATATAAATATAAATATATATATATATTAATATATATGTGTGTGTGTGTGTGTGTGTGTGTGTATTTAGTTTTAAAAAATCATTTAGACTTAGGTAAGATTTGAGCTCCATAAAAACTACCGCCTTAGCAATGTGTGCTAATATATATATATATATATATATATATAGTTTTAAAAAAATCATTTAGACTTAGGTAAGATTTGAGATATATATATATATATATATATATATATATATATATATATACATACATACATATTTATATATATATATATATATATATATATATATATAGCTAAAATCTTACCTTAGTCTAAATGATTTTTAAACTATATATATATATATATATATATATATATATATATATATATATATATATATATATATATATATATATATATATATATATATATATATATATATATATATATATATAGTTTAAAAAATCATTTAGCCTTACGTAAGATTTGAGCTACATAAAAACTACCGCCTTGGCAATGTGTGCTCTGCCTATTCCTTTTTTTTATCAACCAATCACATGCTTCTATTTGCAAACGAACAAAAAATGCACAACACACGATGACTTTTTAATATTTAGATTGGCAGCTTGTTAAGACAATGAAAAAGCGAAAGGTTGGTAAAGATTGAAAAAGAGTTGTAAAGAAAACTGTTGCATTATGTTGGTTGGTTGTTTTTGTTTTACGGCATATCAACCTTTTTCAGATTATATAATGCCGAATCTAGTGATTTTGAGGAACGATTTTTTAATGGAGTATATTTATTTTTTTAAGTCGGATTCTATTTAACCCATAGTTGGGACCCTAACAGATACTACCACTCCGGGTCAGAGTGGACCTGGGAGCAATGGCAATTAAAGGGTGGCTCCACACTCCCCAAGGCCCGCAAGCTGGGGCCTCACCATCGGATATTGTTTTAGGTCATATCCAGGACCGTTACATTATGTTGTTACAGGAGTATGTGACTGAATTAATAAGGGGTTAGTGAGAACATTAAAAGAAGAGAGACACACGTGTGAACGTAACAGAAGCTTTATTAACACTGAATCAAGGGAGTAGTCCGAGCTACTACAATATACCACGTGATTGTGTGGTGGGAGGTTGCAGGCAATGGTGATGGTGGGAGTAATCACAATTAGAGGGGAGTAACTCGTACTATTCGATATATGCAACAAAAACTTCAGTACAAATGTTTATTTCGGTTGTCGCCGTGTGCATTTGTGCGTGACAATGTATGTGAAACGAGTAAACGTTCAAGGTGTGTGTCTATTAATTTTCCTGTTTTGTTAGTGCAGTAGTTCTCTACGACACCATCACGTGAGCTCGCACGGGCTCACAAGTATAAAAATAAAATCAAACAAAACACGAGAAAACACAGGGTAATACTGACAGGCAGACTGACAGACAGACAGACAAACAGACCAACAGACAGACAGGCAGACAGACAAGGATTTAGAAAGAGTGTGAGAAATTGAGAATAAGGAAGGCAGATACAGAGATCACGAGATAGAGGGAGATGGGGAAGCATAACAGGAAAGATAGTAAGATAGACCAGGGTCGGAAGGACAGAGAGAAAGAAGTAGAATGAGAAAGAAGGAAAGAAAAAAGAGCGAGGGGAAAGGGATAGGAACAGAGAATTAAAGGGAGAGAGAGTTTGAGAAGGGGTTCCTCAAGAGACGATCAAACATACATAGAAAGAGATATATAATGAGAGAGGGAAAGAGAGAGAGAAAAAAAGGGGGAGAGAGAGAGAGAGTGTGTGTGTGTGCGTGTGTGTGTGTGTGTGTGTGTGTGTGTGTGTGTGTGTGTGTGTGTGTGTGTGTGTGTGTGTGATATATATAGAGAGATAGAATAAAACGGAGAGCTGTATTATAGTATAAAATTTTCTATTTATTTAAACATAATTAGCTACATATGTGTGCACATGTTTCAGCCACGACTTAATTAATGTCCAGCTTCGTCAGACAATATTAACTAAACATACGGGATAGATAGATCGATAGATATATAGGGAGAGTGGAGAGATAGAGGGAGAGAGCGAGCGAGCGAGCGAGAGAGAGAGAGAGAGATTTACATATACGTAGCGAGATAGTTATTTATATAGTCGGCGAAGCGAAGCGGAAGGACGAAAGAAAGGCAAAGCAGGGAGAAAAGCCAGAAAAGACTCAGAGAGAGAAATGAAGACGCAGAGAGAGAGAGGGGGGGGGGGAGATCCGGTTCATATTTACAAATTTACCTATCAAAATCGGGTATGGCCTCACGGTAGGTAAAAACAAAGTCTATCAATTACATCTGTGGTATTCCTACTGCAAAGAGGGAGGAGATGAGCATGAGGGGGGGGGATACAAAGATGGGAGAAGTTGGAAGAGGTATAAGAGACTGAGATGGAGAGGGATGAGGCAGAAAAAAGAGGGCATTGACCGACAGAGAGAATGAAAGAGAAAGTAAAACCGACGGAGAAACTAAGTGTGTGGAGAGGGGTGGGGGTAAAAGGATACGTAAATAGATTAAGTCGAGGTGAAAAAAAGGTAAGAGGGAGAGAGAGTTCATACCTACGGGAATCAGAATCAGGCAAAAACCCATGGTAGTAAAAAAAAAAAAAAAAAAAAAAAAAAAAAAAAAGTCTATCAATTACCTTTGTAACGTTTTTACTATACAATAAGCGTCTCGGTGGGTGGGGTGGGGGTTGGTGATTTCGGCACCGAGGAGAAGAAATTCTTGAAGGGTGTGTCTAAACCCCATTGTGAGCAGATATCGGCTTTCACGGAGGAAATTCACTTTCATCAAATTCTTCCCGGCCGACCGGATCAAATAACCGATTCTTACCGCCGTTTTCTCTATCCTTTCTTTCCGTTTTCTTTTTTCACGTTCTTTCCGACGTACGCGAAAAATTAAATATCTCAAATTACTAACCTCTTTCTTTCTTTCTCTGTTTTGGGCTGTTTTTGCTCCTACATCTGGGAAGAAGCTTCCCAGGGCGTCTTTTCTTTTCTGGACAAGGTACAAAACGGACTTCGAAATCTAGTGGGTGGTGTCCTTTTATCCTCCCTACTACTCCTTTCTCACAGAAGAGACGTTGCGAGACTATCTCTGCTCTATCGTTATTTTCATGGCAGGTGCTCGACTGAGCTTCACCTTATGCCCCCTCCTTGTAAAACATTCACAACGAACGCTCGTCTAGCTAAGACCACTATCTGCAATTTCCCTTACTTTCTATCTGTGCTTTAAACTTAACGAAGGTTCTACGAGCAAAGCTTTTTTTCGCCTGCAGAATACAATCCGAGTAGCTGCTTCCCAGCTTACTATAACATGGTCGTTTTCAAGTCAAACATCAACAAGTTCTTAAATAAATTAATCTATACCCAATTTTCATCGTCATCGATCATCACAGTGTTGTCTTACCCAACACTCATTAACCCTTATCCTTGAGTAGCCTCTGGGTCTTGATAAGCGGTAACTCTATAATATATTTTTTTAAAATTCCTTGTTATATAGTTGCTAACTTCGCGTTTGGTTTGTTAGTTTGACACAAGAGTGTTTACTTCTGGGGTTTGAAACGATAATTATTGGTTAAAAATAATTTGAGTTAACATGTTCCTGTTAAAACTAACTTGCCTTTACAAGTGAACAAGAGAGTAAGTTCAAAACTAAGCAGAGAAAGAAAGAGATTAGCAATTAAAGTCACATGATTTTTTAGCGTTCGTCTGAATCGCGTCTCAATTTAATCACCACAAAGACATTTGTTGGTTTCAGCTTATAGAGTTAAAGATCGGGTTCCAACCCTCACATTCCTTTATCTTGTCTCTTAGTTCTCACATCCCAGGAGCGACATTTCTGACAAAGAGGAAAGAATTTCTGTTTTCTGGATCCGAATGTATTCCGTCTAACACTTATTGTTGACAAGTTTTTTTTTTTTTACCTTGAAGTAGTATTTCTTAGCTCTTTACATCAAGTGGCTTCATATCTTGTCTGAAGTGATTTTTATTTTTAAAACTCCAATTGATTCCTTCTTTTGAGTCTATAGAGAGAAAGTGTAAGTCGAAGTAAGGTTGGCAAGCTTCATTTAACTACGAACATCGCAGGAATTCGACGAGCGCTAGCCATAATTTAAATAAAGAAGGGAAAGTTTTTAATAATTTCCAAGGGAAGTAATTCACTTCCGGAGAGTACAAACAGGTAAAGAAGAATTTTTTTCAACACAGTATCATAAAACATCATGTAGGGGAAATTGTAACTTACTTGGATAGCATGTGCGCGTGTTTCAAAGGGTCGGTCGTGTAAAAGAAAAGAAAGGAAGCCTAAAATGGGGTAATGGGTCACGTGAACGCTGCCATTTCTATGCAAATGAAAGAGATGAATAAAAACGGACGTGAAGCGAACAGTGGAAGAAGTTAGAAGAAGACGTGTACTACGTACGTATACGTGTCCAAGTCAACTTGAAAAGTGTTGAATTTTGGAATTGGTAATTTTTGACACCAGACTGTCAAGTTTTGAAGTTGGAAGTTTTGACAACAGAGTGTTGAGTTTTGGAAATTGAGGTTTTGACACCAGAATGTCAAGTTGTGGAGTTTGAATTTTTGACAATAGAGTGTCAAGTTTTGAAGTTGGAAGCTTTGACCACAGAACGTCGAGTTGTGGAGTTGGAAGTTTTTGACAACAGAACATCGAGTTGTGGAGTTGGAAGTTTTACAGCAGATGTCAAATTGTGGATTTGGAAGTTTTGACAACAGAGCGTCGAGTTGTGGAGTTGGAAGTTTTGAGACCAGCGTGTCGAATTTTGAAGATGGAAGTTTTGACAGAAGTGTGTCGAAGTTACCCGAGAAATTGTTAATTTAACCACGCATTAACCATAAAATAAGTCGGTTGTGAAACTATATATGTCCCGCCTTATAATTCAAGTCTTATTTGAGCTTTAGTTCCCCAAATGTCTATTTTAATGTCTGGCTAACACTTGAAAAGTACACTACAGTTACTCACAAAGTTGGTATTTTTCTTTTTTAATCAACGTAACCCCGGGTGTATATTATCTAATTTTTTAATTCATTATTTGGACGTCAAATGGCCATTTACTTTAATTAATGTGATCAAGACGTACACACTCACACTTTCATGTTAGAAGGAGAAGGTAATACTTGGGAGGATGGTCAACAGAACAGATACTACACTACCTTCTTTTCTTATACAAAGGATGGTATAATGACAACGGAAGATAACACTATCTCAAAAGGAGGAGATAAATAACACATGGAAGTGTTTTAATCATGACCACAAAACATACATTACTCCATCTCCCACCCCCAAAAAAAGACAAAAGAGAGAAGGTCCGTGGGGATTGTTTTATGACGAGAAAAGACATTATACTACGGACCATTAGTCTAAAGTAGTACTATAAACTGAATTAAGCATTCAGGGATAAAATACAATGATATAATGTTAATAGAAGTAATGGGATAGTTTCAGTTTCAGACAGACGCCAAATCTGTAGTGGAATAGGAACAAAAATGGATGGTCACATTCAATACTGCCAAGACTAAGCTTGTTTCCTTCAATAACTACAAGAATCCTTCTCTACCACCAATAACAATGGCCAAGAACACATTGCCGGAAAGTACTTCTTTTAAACTCCTCGGCTGAACATTTACAGGGAACATGAACTCGAATAGATACATTGAGAGCATTGCCAAGGCTGCTGCAAAGAAGGTGAGCTCTCTCTACCGTGCTAGAAAACTACTTACGCCTGAAAGTATCCTGTACCTCTATAAGGCCACCATTCGCCCCATGTATGGAGTACTGTTGTCACATTTGGGCTGGTGCATCTGTTGCTTGTCTCTCACTCCTGGACAGGGTTCAGAAGAGAGTCGCCAACCTGATAGGTCCTGAACTGTCATCTAGGCTTCAGCCTCTGTCCCATCAACGAAATGTTGCATCCCTCTGCCTGTTCTACAAATACTTTAATGATGAATACTCTGACGAACTGCAAGCACTTGTACCTCATCGACATGACTGCTCCCGACAAACCCGACAAACAACTAAGTCCCACCCCTTTACAGTAGAGATCCCTAGGTGTAAGAAAGTCTTTTACTTTTAAATTGAAAAAAAAAAATTTAATCTCCATTATTTCCATTTTTTTTTTTCAATTTTCACCCCAAACAAGGCACAGTGCAACTTTGAAGTAGGGGGCTACTCTCAGGAACATAAGTTGCAGGGACATTATGAAGGGAAAGGAGCAGCAAGATGTCTGTTCACATTGCACTTGGACTTCTGCATGTCAGTACAGTTTGGAAAGCAGAACCCTGGAAGGGAGTTCCAAAGTCTAGCAGTTCTGGGGAAGAAACTGTTGGAGTAGAAGGCGTTCTTACACCTAGGCATCTCTACTGTTTAGGGGTGGGATTTAGCTGCTTGTCGGGTTTGTCGAGGGTGTTCACATCGAAAGGGTACAAGTGCTTGTAGTTCGTCAGAGAATTCACTATTAAAATGCTTGTAGAACAGGCAGAGGGATGCAACATTTCAGACAGTTACAAAATCTCCATTAGTAATAGAAGTAATAGTACAGTTTCGGCTTCAGACAGACAGATACCAAATCTATATTACTACCTTAGCAGCAGCAGCAGCGGCAGCAGCAGCAGCGGCAGCAGCAGCAGCGGCAGCAGCAGCAGCGGCGGCAGTAGTAGTAGTAGTAGTAGTAGTAGTAGTAGTAGCAGCAGCGGCAGCAGTAGTAGTAGTAGTAGTAGCAGCAACGGTAGTAGTAGTAGTAGTAGTAGTAGTAGTAGTAGTAGCAACAGTAGTAGTAGTAGTAGTAGTAGCAACAGTAGCAGCCGCAGTAGTAGTAGCAACAGTAGTAGTAGTAGTAGTAGTAGCAACAGTAGCAGCCGCAGTAGTAGTAGCGGTAGTAGTAGTAGTAGTAGTAGTAGTAGTAGTAGTAGCAGCAGCAGCAACAGCAGCAACAGTAGTAGTAGTAGTAGTAGTAGTAGTAGTAGTAGTAGTAGTAGCCAAATATGATCCTTTACACTTCTTTAATCGAAGCTAGGGGAGACAATTTTGAAATCGCTTCTTTTCGAACCTCAACCCTTTATATCCCCCACCCCTTCTACTCTGTCAATCACTTTACCAGCAACCGACCCACCCACATTCCTCATATTTTCTCGCCTTCTTCTTAAACCAATCCTCCTTTTGTCGTTCGCTCCCCCTTATTCTATTTATTCTCCTCTTTCATTCCATTCTCCTCCGCCCATTCTTTCTTGCCTCCTTCCACTCCCATTCCCTCAACTTTTAGCCTTCTATTAACAACACCTGTCAGACACCTCACATCCAATTTTTTACAAACATTCGTCCTTTGTCACGCATCTTCTTCTTCTTCTTCTTCTTCTTCTTCTTCTTCTTCTTCTTCTTCTTCTTCTTCTACATATTATTATGTACTCACTAGGAGTAATCGCACAACCCATCAAAGATTGCTCTTTGAGAACAACTTGTGGTGTTCCCTGCAGTCTGAGTGACAACAAGTCTCCCCAGATTTCCAGTACTCTACACCTCTTTCGATAACCTTTGCAAAAGAATTTGCGTCATCGCAACAGTCGCTTACCATTGATGATTGGCTGTGACCATTGGTCTTCACTGGGATTTGGGTGGCAATAAGCCTCCCCAAGGTCCCAGTCCTCTTTGCACTCATCCAGCAGAGTCCTGGCTAGTGCTTTCTCTCCTCAGCCTTTCCATCCTCCGTGGCCCTCATTATTTGGTGTGGTGCCTATTTATGGTGATACCCCTCTCCCCAATTATACAGTTTCAGTGTTCATGATTCCATGTGATGCTCCTCCATGTTTGTATCTGTAACCGTTTCCGTGTCGTTTATGTGTGATGTTGGTCTCCACATTCAAGGGGTTTCCTTAATATTTCTGCAGTTTTCATTATTGAAATTCGTTGTATCTTTTCTGCTATCCCTTTGATTCCAATCTCTCCTAATCTTTTTTTCAAAGTTTTTCAGTATCGTTCCTAGCGCTCCTACTATTAGTGGTGTTATCTTTACTTTCTTCATTATTCGGATCCCTTTGAGCTCTCTGGCTAGTTCCATGTATTTGCTCCACTTTCCAGTCTTCTTGCTCTTCACTCTGTGGAAGCTGGAACGGCAAAGTCTAGTAGGACTTTTCCTTCTTGTTAACTATTATGATATCCGGTCTTATTGCTTGGATGGGTTTATCCGCTTGTATATCGATGTCACATAGGATCTTGTGACTTCCATTTTCCAGTTCATTTGGATATTCTGGCTAACGATTCTGGTCGTGTTTATTAGAGTTTCTAATGCTGTCTTTGTTTTTGCAAACAGTTTCAGGTCATCCATGTACATTAGGTGATTCATTCTTTGTGTTAGTGAACTTGTATCCGGCTTGGCATTTTCTTGGGATGTTGTTCAGGGGCATCATGGCTATAATAAACAGTAGTGTTGATAGGGAGTCACCTTGGAAGATCCTTCTTTGTATTTGGATTTCAGTTCCATCAGCTATCAATTCCAGTTTCCATGTTTCCATTGCCTTTTCTATCCGATTTGTTATCTTAACTGGTACTTTGTACATTCTCAGGCATTCTATTATCCATGCTTGCAGGATTCTATCATATGGAACACGTACATCAAGTCTGTTGCCAAGGTCGCTGGAAAGATGGTGGGATCCTTCTACTGCTCCAGAAGATATCTCACTACTGATGCAATTCTCTATCTATATAAAAGCCAAGTACGTCCAAGGATGGAATACTGTTGCCATATCTGGGCAGGAGCTGCTAAAAACAGCCTATCCTGCCTTGACAGGGTACAAAATAGACTTTGTGGCTTAGTGGGGGATGCCCTTTTCTCTACTCTGCAACCTTTCTCCCACAGAAGAGACTTGCGAGCCTATCCTTGTTTTATCGTTATTTCCATGGCAGGTGCTCGTCTGAACTCCAATCTCTGGTCCCCCCTCACTAATCTTTCATGAAAAACACCCGTCTAGCTGAATCCACTGTGAAAATTTTCCCCCACTCTATATCTGTGCCTAAATCAAAACGTGGATTCCATGAACAAAGCTTCTTTCTTAGAACTGCACGCCTGTCAAACTCTGTTCCGTCTGCCTGCTTCCTACCGGTACAACTTGGATGTGTTCAAGTCCAACGTTAACAAATTCCTAATGAACCGCCCCTTAAGTAAACACTTCATCAAATCTCAACACTAACGTAATGTACTTGCAATAACCCTTATCCCTGAGTGGCTTCCGGGCCTTGATAAGTGGTGATCACTGTGTAAAAAAAAAGAAAAATATGCTTTCTTATAGTCGATCCATGCCATGGCTAGGTTTATTTTTCTATTTTTAACCTTCTTCAGAATCTTTTAGTCTATAGGTTGTGTGTTCCTCTTTGGCATCCTTTCTATTCCTTCGAGAGTAGTCCGCGGTAATGAAGCGACTGATAAATTTGTTCCCTCAGTTATACATTTAGTATTTTCCACATTGTGGGTAAACAGGTTATGGGTCTGTAGTTGCTAGGATGGTTCCTTTTTATGTGCCTTTTTGCACCACCGTGATTCAACCTTTGGTCATCCATTCTGGTGCATGTGTTTCCTGGGTGTATCTTTCCAGTTGCTGAACTAGCCTTTCATGTAGTGTCATGAATTTCTTAAACCAACAGGCATGTGTTCTGTCATGATATGGTGCTCTCTAATTGGCCATTTTTCATGGGATTGCTGATTTCATTTACTATTCCTTCTTCGATTTGTTGTGACTCTTCTTCCAAATTCTTTTAACCATTCTGCTTTTCTGTTATCCTTTCATTCTTCCCATATCTGGCTCCAGTAGCGCTTTGTTTCCGTCGGGTCCAGTTGTTCTGTTTTTGTTTTTCCTCCATTTACATTTTGGTAGAATTGGCTTTCGTTATTTTCAAAAGGTTCTGTTTTGCTTGCACTGTTCTGATTTGTATCGGTATCGTCTTAATCTTGCTTCTTTTGCTGCTATTTTTTCCTTTACTTCTTTCTGTTTCTTGTTGAGCCTTTCCTTGCTGATTGCATTTCTACTTTTCCAAACTCTTCTATTCATTTTAATCCTGTTTATCGTCTTAGCTTCTTTCTTTAGTTTGTTAATCTGGGTTTCCAGCCTCAACTCCACCCAGGTTTTATTGGTTCTTTACTTTTCTCAGTCTTTTTTCCTTCTTTAAACTTCATACTTACTGTCTTGGCACCACCATAGATTAAATTGTTTAGGTCCGTAATAGTTTCTGTTGGGATGTATCGGAGGAGTTTGTTCATCTTCTCTGTTTCAGTTTTTACTTTTTTCCATTCTTGGTTTCTTAAGGATGGGAGCTTTGTTTTTTCCTCGTTTATAAGTGTCTTGACGTTTTCTACTTCAGCTAATTCATTTTAGTTAGGTTCTTTTTCATAGGACTCGGTCGCCATGTTTCGTGTATCTAAGATTTGCAGCTCTTCTGCACCAGGGACGTTTTTTTAACACTTTGATCATCTGTTCTATCATTTTTTTTTGTTTGTTTGTTTGTTTGTCATTGTATTTCATTCAGTTCTAGATTCGAAAACCATCCTCTCTTTAGGATTAGTTTCGCTTGGTCTGCAATTGTTTGTTCTGATGCCCGGTAGTCACTGGACATGTCCCATAACTCTTTCATCCGTTTGCGATATCCTGGGTATTTAGAGTGACTTCCATAATAGCATTCTATTATCAGTCTGTTGTGTGTGTGTGTGTGTGTGTGTGTGTGTGTGTGTGTGTGTGTGTGTGTGTTTTTTGTTTCTTTCTTCGGTTTTTGGTTCTCCTGTGTTTTATCTGTATTGTTTTGGAACTTGAAATTGGAGAGGATATTTACGTGTTCTGTGTTGGTGTTATTGTTTCTGAAAGTGGAATTATTATTATTATTTTTATTATTATTGTTATTGTTATTATTATTATTATTATTGTTATTATTGTTGTTGTTGTTGTTGTTGTTATACCTCTCTCTTCTCCTCTTCTTCCTCCTCTTTATCTTCTTCTTCTTCTTCCAATTCTACCTCTCCCTTCTCTTCTTCCTCTTTTTTATCTTCTTCCTGTATTTTTCTTTTTTTTTCTTCTGCTTCTTCTACTTTTTCTTCTTCTTTTCATTCTACCTCTTCCTCCTTTCCTTCTTTCATTTGCTCGTTCACTATTCCTTTCTTCTCTTTCTTCTTCTTCTTCCTCCTCCTCCTCCCCTTCCTTCTCCGCGTCTTTTTCTTTTTCTTCTTCCTCCTCTTCTTTTTTCTATCTTCTTCTTCTTCTTCTTCTTCTTCTTCTTCTTCTTTCCATGCTATTTCCTTTTTTTCCTCTTCCTCTCCTTCCTTCATTTCTTTTTCCTCCATCTTTCCTTTTATTACCTTTACATTATTTCTGTTTATGTTTCTTCTTTTTTTCCCCCTTCCTATTCTCCTCCTCCTCCTCCCTCTTCTTTCCATCCTACCTCATTTTTCTTCCTGTTCCTCCCCACCTCCTCTTTTACTCCACTCACCCCTCGTCCTTTCCTCAGCCCACTACTCACCACCTACAAACTCCTTGACTGGTATTTCACTTACCATTCCAACAGCAAAGCAAACACATTCAACCAGGTTTTTTTTTTCGAAAACAAGAAAATTCCTCAAACATGTATCCACCACCAACAGCACCAGCACCACCAGCACCACACACCCCGCACCCCCTTCCCTACACGCCTTCCATACTTTCCAAAATAACCGCAGAGGCTGTAAGGCTTTCATTCCTCTGCTGAAATGTACACTTCGTCTACATTATCATAGTGATGGCTTTTCACATATTCAGTGAATGGAAGAATGGTATCATGACCACAGAATTGATATTAATTTATCTCTTCTACCGCCCCCCGCCCCAAATAAGAAGAAGGTAATGCCTGTCATGTGAGGATGTACAAAGTAACCTATACAGATACATGTGTTATTTCTTTGCTGATCTTCCGTGCTTTTTTTTTTCTCCCTCTCACTTTCTCTCATCTACTTGAGACAATGGATACCTCCTGTAAAGGGTGGCTGCGCGTGTAATTGTGAGGCAATGGTTGCACAGTCTCCAACCAAATCACTCCTGAATCAGCACTGCTTGAGTCTAATGGCAAGGAGAAGTCTAGGACGACCGAGATAAGTGGAGAGCGCATACAGCACCTGGAATTCCCAAATAGTCACCCATTTTAGTAATGAACAGGCTCACCGTTGCTTAACTTCAGTGATCTAGCCCAACAGGAGCCGGTGTGTCAACGTGAATTATATCGTACACATATAATATATATATATATATATATGAGTCTTTTTCTTGTTGTTTATATATATAATATATATATATATATATATATAATATTATGTATATATATATATATATATATATATATATAATATTATGTATATATATAATATTATATATATATAAACAACAAGAAAAAGACTATATATATATATATATATATATATATATATATATATATATATATATATATATAAAAACAAGAAAAATAATTGTATACAGCAAAGCAAGGAAGAAACTTGTGGTTTTATGTGATTTGCATATCAATAAAGCTAGACACTGGAATGAGGAAATATAAGGCAGACAGTCAAGATGGCGGGTATTGAGTTCTGGAGAACCGGATTGAACGGGTCGGAGCTGAGAATGTTCGAATGATGACAAGAATCCATTTCTTTCTTTCTTTCTTTCTTTTTTTTTTAATTAGATGTTATTTCGAAAAATAAAGTCGTTGCGAATGAGACTAAATCTGAAATCGTTGCCAAAGGGAAGATTAAACGAGTCACATCGAAATTTGAAAACGAAACATTAAATGAGCAGCTGAAAATAAAATGCAAAAAAATAAAGTAAGTGTCGCCTTCAAAAAAAATTCGATTTTATCAAAATGAATTGTTCCAAAATTATAGTTTTTTGAGTTTGAGTTGCCAACTGTCCATGGCAAAACTTTATAAAATAAGAAAAATTAAAGTAGAGATGAAACTTTTCGTTCATCGTGTAACGTTGCACACGTGTTAACATGTAGACACCGTCGCAAGGAAACAAAAACAAGCAAAGAATTCGACTCCTTTTGTTCTAGTTGAAACAACAGACATTTATTTACATGTACTTTCCAGAATAACGCATCGTCGCTTGTTCAAAAGTCCTCTCACACTTTGCTTAAGAAAACTTTGCCGTGCTGAACACGTCGTACTCCGTCCTTGTCCGGAAAGTTTTAGCATATTTCTTCCCCTGTCGCTGTTGGACCACCTGCCTGTCTTTTATAGCCTTTTTCTTTTCTCACTCACGGGTTAGTCATTTGCATAAAACTGCTGATGCTGCTGATGCTGCCATACGCGGGTCCAGGCTCTGTTACAATTGTAGAGACTCGCTGTGTGGTCCATATTGCAGCCATTAAAGTCCCGCTTATTATATGACCTTGACGGATTTCAACTGCTGAATCTTCCAAATTAGACATATAAATCCGACGCTCTTTGATAGCAATAACCACCATGACAAAATTTAAAGTCTGATCAGGTTAATAGTTTTTTTTATTTATCAACATTTCTACTGCAAGAATTTAGAGGATCTTTCACGCGCTGCAAAATCAATACAAGAATGTGTAACGGCCACAAAAGTTCAAAATATGGGGACTACTTTGTGATGGAAAAATACGAAAAGATGTCTTCGAATTCAAACTAAAACTGCTAGTTTTATATTAGCTTTGTCTCTCTCTCTCTCTCTCTCTCTCTCTCTCTCTCTCTCTCTCTCTCTCTCTCTCTCTCTAGCTCTTTTCCCCAAATCTGGCTAGCTGCTAGTCAGTAAAAAAGAACTCTTCCCATTAAAGGTTGTTTGTAGACAAAATGTTTACACTAAAATAAAGTTATTAAAAGGCCAATTTTGTTGTTCTTGTTGAGGCAAAGACAATAATAACCGCACCCGGAGAAATATAATAAACTAGCAGGCCGCCAAGCGTTGCCCGGTCGGAAACTGGGACAAGTGCATGCGAGTATTATGTTTTTTTTTTTTTTTTTTTTTTTTCAAATCAGTTCACTTCTTGTAAGCAAAAAAAAAAAAAAAAAAAACGCTCAATCTGAGGTCGAAACCAAAACCTATAGGCAATGAGTACGATAACAATTGGGCCAGGCTGACACGTTCTTGTAAAAGTGTTTTCAAACCTACTTATTCTTAACATGCAGAATCTTTCATGTAAGCGATTCACGCATGTGCATTCGTAAAACAGTCGACAACCAGATAAAAATCAAATGCCCCCATGTACCGATTTTTCAATTTTAACCCCTTAGTAGCCCTTTTTTTCGGATGAAAACCGATTAAAAAGTTTTCCACATGTCTGAATATCCTATATACTAAATTTTAAGTATGTAGATCAAACATTTGTTGAGTATATAGGTTGAGAAGTATACTCATTCTCACTTTTATAGATACATAGATAGATGAATTTGCAGGGAAATTGTTGGGATCTATCTGATGAAACATTTAATGGAATTTCATCAGTATATAATATATTCAGTGTAATTTATTTTTCATTTATTTTATGTTTTGTAAAATGTTGTCATGATATTATTGATTAAAATAAAATGTGATCCCAAAAGAGGCTTAATGATTAAATAAAATGAATTATTATTTGCGATGGTTAACAATAGTTGAATTCCAACCAACAACGGAAACGTGGAATTGTTGAAATTCTTTTGTCCAAAAAAGAGGAAGTATTGTTCTCCAGACGTTATGAGATAAACACGCAAACACACGCAAACACGCACACACACACACACACACACACACACACACACACACACACACGATACACGCAAACAAATACACACATACATATATACACACACAACAATATGCCTTCGACACAAATAATAGACCTTAAAGACACACATGAAAAGACACACATACGCACATAACACATAACAACATACAAAAAAAACACACACATACACACAAAAAAGACTCGTACATACGCTAACAACATATACAACGCACACACATACACGTAACACACATACACACACAACATACAAACAACATATACATAATGTGCACGATTTACAAAGATAAAAAAATCCTACACACACAACATCCACACACATACACACGCATAATCACATAGCACACACAATAACGGATATACTATAATGGAAAAATACTATTCAAACACAAGCGTGACAGACAAACATACAGTGACTCTTATATAGTATAGAGATGCGTTGATTCAAACTGTGCGTTTAACGATAAATATTTCATTTTACAAAAAAAAAAAAAAAAAAAAAAAAAACATGCGTAATAGATCAGCGTGAAAGACCAGAGAATTTGACTGAATGAAGAACAACGTGATTTGAAAAGAAAAAAAAAAAGTATTTGGGTGCCATCAGCTAGAATCGAAACCAAAACTGTAGCATTCAAAGCTGGTGATGTTACCACTATATCAACGTGACACACACATGAACTGATTAGAAAAAAAAAATAAACTAAGATGAATGTACAAAATGTATAACGTTTTTTTTTTTTTCAATTTTGACCCATTTTTGACCCCTTAAAAACTATTTTAACCGTTTAAAGACCCATAAAAGAACGGTCCATAAAAATTCCAATCATTTGAGGCCCAGAGCGCCATTCTGCGACTTTTAGTTTCGGGGGGAAATAGAGTTTTAAAATATGGAGGCAGACAGACAGGCAGACAGACACAAATAGACTTTATATATTAGATTAATAAAAAAAAAAAACGCCATTTTAACCGTCTCATATTATAACCTCCGCCTCTAAATCATGGAAGCTCTATTCATTCGCATAAACAAACCGACCATCAATCAGGTTCAATATGAGAGGCAAGGTACGCTTACGTTCATTTAACGATTTTAAACGATTTTAATCGACTTTTCAATAAATTCACCAAACGCAATTTTTAATTTCATCACTCGCCTGAAAACGACTCATGAAAGTCGAAAACATCGCGACTATGGCAAATTTCTTTTTACACTTGGACAAAATTTTTGAACATTGGCCCGCCAAATGGAAAAGACGGATCGCAAGAGAAACAAACAGGAATTATTTCTGCTGTTCAATGAAACACGCATAAGAGAAAAAATGCTGCCTAAATATACTAATATATATATATATATATATATATATATATACATAAGTGACCTGTCTGTCTGTCTGAGAAACGTTCTCTATCAAACTCCTCTATCAATTTTTTACATATTTTTACTTTAACCTTGATATATAGGGTATTTGGACATGTAGAACAAATTCGATTTGGTCTTTAATCAGTAGAAAATAGCTACTAAGGTGTCAAAAAATGTTTAAATTCGAACTTAGCAAGCGTGAGTTGACTTAAAGTGCTATTGTACGCATACATAAATATATATTTATACCTTTTACATCGGTATTTCAAAAGTTTTTCTGCGAATAAATACAAAGTACATATGGTGACATGTAAGACTGGTTTCAAATCTTGTTGATGGCATCTACGTCATATTTTGCGTTTTTCTTTTTTACTTTTGAAAACAGTTCT
Source organism: Euprymna scolopes (assembly GCF_053919585.1). Taxonomy (NCBI): domain Eukaryota; kingdom Metazoa; phylum Mollusca; class Cephalopoda; order Sepiida; family Sepiolidae; genus Euprymna; species Euprymna scolopes. The sequence goes on from NC_136522.1 coordinate 61,268,017, forward strand.
ATTGTAACAGAGCGCATATGAGTTCGTGTGAGGATAGCTGGCTAGCGAAAATACTAGCAGCAGCAGCAGCCATTAAAGCACGTATGCAAATTAGCAAGTGTGCATGAGCTTGCATCACAAGAAAAGGACAGAAAAATACACTACACGGTCCAGCAGAGAAGCAAGTTGTTGTGACCGAGCAAGACGGACATGTAAATACGAGGGCGGGAAAGCGTGAGGTGGCGAGGACAGAGACTTTTAAAAAGCACGCGTGTGTGCGAAAAGGACTTTGCAAGATAATGAAATACATTGTTTTGGAAGAATCACGAATAAATGCATTACATTTTTAAAAAAAAAGAGGTGCCGAGTCGGATTTTTATCTATTTTTATTTTTTTTTATTTGTTTGTTCCTTTGACAATGTGCAGGTCTGAGAGGTTTGAAATGTAATGACACAGTTACACTATATATTGGGTACAAGATAATAAGCAATAGAGAATTGACTATATAAAAATAAATATAAAACCTGCATAAATCAAAATATATTTAAGCATGTTTTACAACCGGCCACACCAGGCAACCACTTCTATATATTGGGTACAATATAATAATCAAGTACATCCAAGGATGGAATACTGCTGTCACATCTGGGCAGCAGCTGCTGAAAACAGCCTATCCTGCCTTGACAGAGTACAAAATAGACTTCGGAGCCTAGTGGGGATGCCCTTTTTTTTTCCTTGCAACCTCTTTCCCACAGAAGAAACGTTACAAGCCTGTCTTTGTTTTATTATTAATTCCATGGCAAGTGCTCGTCTGAGCTCCAATCTCTGGTCCCCCTTGCCAATCTTTCATAATAAACACCCGTCTAGCTGAAACCACTGTCAATAATTTTCCCCACTCTTTATCTGTGCCTAAATCAAAACGTAGATTCCATGAACAAACCTTCTTTCTTAGAAGTGCACGCCGGTGGAATTCTCTTCCGTTTGCCTGTTTCCCCACCTGACTACACTTTGGATGTCTTCAAGTCCAGCATAAACAAATTCCTGATGAACCGCTCCCTTAAGTAAGACACTTTATCAAATCTCCAATACTAACGATTACTACGATACTATCCCATTGATTACTGTACATGCAATAACCCTTATCCCCGAGTGGCTTCCAGACCTTGATAAGTGGTGACCAGCATGTAAAAAAAAAAAAAAAGAATTGACTGTATAATAATAAATACGAAACCTGCATAAATTAAAATATCACATTTAAGTGCATTATACAACCGGGCAACGCCGGGCGACATGCTAGTATAGGTATATATTTGTGTTTACTGATTGGAATTCCTGTGTTTCCAATGTATTTTTCACAGCCATTAAGGAGTGGACGTTTATTGGTTCTGAGTCAACGTGAAAAGCAACAAAATTTCTCTGCTCTCCCCCATCAGGTCATCCTCAATGTAGACAGCTTTCGGGTTTGTATTACTGTACACATAGATTCGAAAAAGTTGTCAAAAAACAAATATATGACAAATAAATGCTATCAAAGGCAAGATAAGTTACTTTTCTACCTAACTGGATATATTTTTTATGTTTTTATTCAGTGTAACATGTTTATTTAGCTCGAAAAACATGCAGTGTTTACCGATGTATTGGAAAATTCAAAATGGCGGCCGACTCTCTCTCGAAGAGGTTAAGTTTGGGAAAAGGTATTATAAATAATAAACTAGACAAAATACTGTTAGAAATTCGCTCAATATATGTTACTGTGACATAAGTTGACATATATTCGGTTGTTTTTTAATAGTAATTTGTCTAGTTTATTATTTATAACATCTTTTCCCAAACTTACCGTGTTACCGAGACAGTCGGCCGCCATTTTGAATTTTCCAATACATCGGTAAATACTGCATGTTTTTCGAGCTGAATAAACATGTTACATTGAATAAAAACACAAAAAATATATCCAGTTAGGTAGGAAAGTAACTTATCTTGCCTTTGATAACATTTATTGGTTATATATTTGTTTTTTGACAACTTTTTCGAATCTATGTGTACAGTAATACAAACCCCAGCTTTCTTTGTGGAAACTTTAACCATCCGGTTGCACTTTATCTATCAGTGTTATATAATGTGATCTCTCTCTCTCTCTCTTTCTCTCTCTCCCTCTCTCTCTCTCTCTCTTTCTCTCCCTCTCTCTCTCTCTCTCTCTCGATCTCCCTCTTCCAATTTCCTTATCTTATTTTTACTGGAAATGCCGCCCACCAGATGCCAGATATTCACTCGCTATCTCAGATATTCCAACCGAAAAATCTTTTTTAAGATTCTAATCATCACTTTAAGTGCAATTTCTCTTGCACTTTGTTCACTTGGTATATTCGCCAGGTAGTTTTCGAAATTCATTTCCGTAAGCCCAGTTATTCCTATAATTACTCGAATGATGGAGATCTTCCTAAGATTCCAATTTCTTTTCATGTCATACATAAGACCTTGGTATTTCGTTATCTTCGCCCTCCCAATTCTACTTAACAGAACCTCATTGGGAAAACTAACTTTCTCCTTCTTTCCCATTATAAATCAGGTTTAATAGCTCCACATTCTAAACTGATATCTGCAGGAATTGCATAATTATAATAGATGGTGCTTAATATTTCGAGCTGTTATTTTTTTTTTTGTTTTTTTTGTTTTTTGTATTTTTGTTTTTTTTGTATTTTTGTTTTTTTGTATTTTTGTTTTTTGTATTTTTGTTTTTTTTTTGTATTTTTTTTTTTTTTGTATTTTTGTTTCGAGGATTTGCTGCTACAATCGATATTGTACTTTCTGACCTCTATACAATCGGGCATAGCAGAAATGGAAATTTTCCTCGTTTGAGAACGGAATTATCTATAATATTAATCTCACCTGTCAGTTTAAATGTATGTACGTATGTATGTATATCTCGCAAAAACTTTCGACAGAGGCGACGGATTTTCACGGGAACGGTATCATTTTAAAGCTCGACCTTTCGGACGACAATTATCGAAGCATTAATTCCTTCACCCTCAACTGGGCACTTTTTTTTTACAAGAAGGGGCGTTTTTTTTTTCGCCGATATTTTCAAAAGTCATTCCCTCTTTTCGATTAACTAACCTTAATTTAAACATACGTAACTTTTGGTCTGGCGATGGGTGCAATTTTTTTTTTTTTTTGGTGGGGGGGTCACGTTCTTTTCCTCCTTCGCGGTACTTATTATAGCCTGCTTGCTTACTATCATTTTTTTCTTTTCTTTTTTTCTTTTTTTTTGCTGAACACACACCCCAAACACCCGGGAAACGCCGGGCACACCGACTAGTATGATATAAGTAAGCGAATATGACGTCAGATATAAGTGGCATAGGATTCTGAAAGAAGCATCTAAGATAGTGTGTTAATTGGTTAACTAAAGTATAATCTAAAAAGCTTTACGCTTGATAGATTCCCTCCCACCTATGCCCTCCCTAACCCTAACCCTAACCTAACCCTAACCTGACCCTAACCCTAACCCTAACCTAACCCTAACCCTAACCTAACCCTAACCCTAACACTAACCATAACTTAACGCTAACCCTAACCCTAACCTAACCCTAGCCCTAACCCTAACCTAACCGTAACCGTAACCCTAACCTAATCCTAACCCTAACCCTAACCCTAACCTAACCCTAACCTAACCCTAACCTTAACCTAACCCTAACCTAACCCTAACCTAACCCTAACCCTAACCCTATGCCTAACCTAACCCTAACCCAAACCCTAACCTAACCCTAACCCTAACCTAACCCTAACCTAAACCTAAGACTAACCCTAACCTAACCCTAAGCTAACACTATCCCTAACCTAACCCTAACCCTAACCTAACCCTAACCTAACCTAACCCTAACCCTAACCTAACCCTAACCTAACCCCAACCCTAACCCTAATCTAACCCTAACCCTAACCTAACCCTAACCTAACCCTAACCCTAACCTAACCCTAACCCTAACCTAACCCTAACCCTAAACCCAACCCTAACCTAACCCTAACCTAACCCTAACCCTTACCCTAACCTAACCCTAACCCTAACAAAACCCCAACCTAACCCTAACCAAACCCTAACCCTAACCCTAACCTAACCATAACCCTAACCTAACCCTAACCCTAACCCTTACCTAACTCTAACCCTAACTTAACACCAACCCTAACCCTAACCTAACCCTAACCTTACCCTAACCCTAACCTAACACTTACCCTAACCCTAACCTAACCCTAACCTAACCCTAACCCTAACCTTACCTAACCCTAACTCTGACCCTAACACTAACCCTAACCTAACCCTAACCTAACCCTTACCCTAACCCCAAGCTAACCCTAACCTAGCCCTAACCCTAACCTAATCCTAACCTAACCCTAACCCTTACCTAACCCCAACCTAACCCTAACCCTAACCTAACCCTAACCGTAACTTAACCCTAACCTAACCCTAACCCTAACCCTAACGTCACCCTAACCCTAACCCTAACCGTACCCTAACCCTAACCCCAACCTAACCCTAACGTCACCCTAACCCTAACCCTAACCGTCCCCTAACCTTAACCCTAACCTAACCCTAACCTAACACTAACCCTAACCCTAACCTTTACCCGAACCCTAACCTAACTCTAACCAAACCCTAACCTAACACTAACCCTAACCCTTACCCTAACGTTACCATAACACTAACCCTAACCTACCCCTAACCCTGTCCCAAACCCTAACCTAACCCTACCCCTAACCCTAGCCCTAACCCTAACCCTTACCTTACCCTAACCCTAACCTAACCCAACCCTAACCTAACCCTAACCTTACCCTAACCCTAACCTAACCCTAACCTAACCCTAACACTAACCCTAACCTAACCCTAATCTAATCCTAACCCTAACCTAACCCTAACCAAAACCTAACACTAACCCTAACCTAACCCTAACCTAACCCTTATCCTAACCTAACCCTAACCTTACCCTAACCTAACCCTAACCTAACTCGAACCCTAACCTAACCCTACCCTAACCCTAACCCTAACCTAACCCTGACCTAACCCTAACCTTACCCTAACCCAAACCGAACCCTAACCCTAACCTAACCCCAACCCTAACCTAACACAAACCTTAACCTAACCCTAACCCTAACCTAACCCTAACCTAACCCTAACCTAACACTAACCCTAACTTAACCCCAACCTAACCCTAACCCTACCCTAAACCTAACCTTATTCTAACCCTAACCCTTAGCCTAACCCTAACCCAACCCTAACCTAACCCAACCCTAACCCCAACCATAACCTAACACTAACCCTAACGTTAACCCTAACCTGACCCTAACCCTAACCTAACCCTAACCTAACCCTAACCCAGACCTAACCCTAACCCTAACCTAACACTTACCTAAACCCTAATCCTAACCTAACCCTAACCCTAATCTAAGCATAACCCTAACCCTAACCCTAACGTAACCCTAATCTAACCCTAACCCTAACCTAACCCTAACCAAACCCTAACCCTAACCTAAACCTAACCTAACCCTAACCCTAACCTAACCGTAACCCTAATCTAACCATAACCCTAACCTAACCCTAACCCTAACTCTAACCCTTACCTAACCCTAACCCTAACCAAACCTTACCCTAACCCTAACCTAACCCTAATCTAACCCCAACTCCAACCCTAACCTAACCCTAAGCCTAACCTAACCCTAACCCTTACCTAACCCTAACCCTAAACTAACCCTAAACTAACCCTAACCCTAATCTAACCCTAACCCTAACCCTAACCCGAACCCTAACCCTAACCCTAACCTCAACCTTACCCTAACCCTCCCACCTATGCCCTCCCTTTACATATGGAGTGAAATGACGCTTGATAGATTCCCTCCCACCTATGCCCTCCCTAACCCTAACCCCTAACCTAACCCTAACCTAACCCTAACCCTAACCTAACCCTAACCCTCCCACCTATGACCTCCCTTTACATATGGAGTAAAATTACGCTTGATAGATTCCCTCCCACCTATGCCCTCCCTAACCCTAAGCCTAACCCTAACCTAACCCTAATCCTCCCACCTAACCCTAACCCTAAACTAACCCTAACCCTAACCCTAACCTAACCCTAACCCAAACCTAACCCAAACCCTAACCCTAACCTAACCCTAATCCTAACCGTAATCCTAACCCTATCCCTAACCTAACCCTAACCCTACCCCTAACCCTCCCACCTATGCCCTCCCTTTACATATGGAGTGAAATTACGCTTGATAGATTCCCTCCCACCTATGCCCTCCCTAACCCTTACCCTAACCTAACCCTCCCACCTAACCCTAACCCTCCCACCTATGCCATCCCTTTACATATGGAGTGAAATGGTAAACGTGTCGTCCTAAAGAAAACAACGCTACAGTTATATTTTAAAACTTTTATCGAAAAAATCAATGTAATAAAATAATTTTTTTTAAATTTAGGTAACTTGATTATATAATAGAGCTGACATCTATTCAATGTAGCCGCCTTCAGCCTCAATCAGCACCTCGATAAAAGTCCATAATTGGGAGCATGCTTTTCCCACAAGCGCAGGCAGGAGCTCGGCGATCAGGCTTGCTTTGGTGTTGTGCGAGGTCATGTTCGTGATGTTCTTGTGTGACGTGACCCTTCCAAGGAGTGGTAGACCTCCCCATTTGGAGGGAGGTTGAGAGTCCCGAAACTCTGGAGAATGCCGGGCAACTATGCGTGTGTTATTTATTAAGCATTATTGTATGCCCGGGTAGCAGCGGCCAACCCTGCTGAAAGGAAGAGTTAATTTTATTTTTTTTTTTTGTGGACCCGACATATAAATTTTATTGTTTGGTGGAAAACTGGCGACATATGTCACCTTTAGAATAGGTAACGGAAATTTAGGTGATGAGCTTGATCTTTGAGGCCTGAAAAATCAGCAAATCGCAGGCACACACACAGGGACTCGGGGAATCCCCCTGGAATGACGTACTTACTGGCAATTGGCCTAGGGAGCAACCTACCCTACCCCAATACCTCAGTACATAAGCGAATCCCCCCCGCCAAAATCAGTGAGTTGGAGAGAGTTGAAGCTGAGTTTTGAGAGAATCTGATTCTAATCGAAGACTCGTCGCTGCTCCCTTCTCTATCCGTCCTTCGCTACCGCTAAAACTGAGAGCAATTAAATCTAATTGGGACTCAAGAGTGTTTTTTTAAAAATGAACAACTGAGCGACTGTATATAAGTGTATATTATATTTTGTCTAACTTGAATTAATCAAATAGAATAGAGATATCTGAGTCTGTCTTTCTCTTGCATGCATGAAAATCTACTCACTTCCAGTTTGACGATATATCAATGCAAAGGTGAAATCGACACTGACCAACCCAATCAACAAGATCCTCCCGCACCAAGAGAACTTACAGAGAATTCCCTGTGAAAAACGATCACAGCGCATATGTGACAAGGAGATCCCCATTAGGGATCGCTGAGCGTTCACATCTGTTGCCGGTGACCCGGAAAGATCACATTTGGTGACCTGTGACCAGGACCTTTCACACTTGACATATGACCAAACAAAGTAGTCCAGTGGGTTTAGGTCGGGGAAGGAAAAGGGGGGGGGTGCAATGAGAGAAAGGTACAAAGTCGTAGCACTTCTTCTGAAGCTAAGCCTGGGTTACTTTGGACGTGTGGGCCAGCGTTGAGTCCTGCTACCAGGATCAGCCAGCGGCCACCTAATTACACCACACTCTTCAGCACATCCGGATGCACTGGTAATGACTTTCAAGATGACTTCGAATATGTGAGGTGGAATAATGTGACCCTCACTTGAAACCACATCAAAAACCATAACCATGACTGGAAACTTATTTATGGCAGTTCAGCAATACATTTTGAGGGTGCTGGCAATGGTCCTGTTGTCATAACTTGGATCGGTAGATATCATGAGTTGTATAGCAGTACATCTCCAATCTCGCTTATTGAACATTGTGTCATTTTCAGACATGATCAAAAGCTCCTATCGCTTTTGGGATGTGTACATAACTGGCCACCTAGTCTGTAACAAAAAAAGAAAACTGGTTTTCATCAAACGGAAATGGAATCATGTTGTCTTTTCTAAGGCGATAATTTTATTGTTCTACCCTGTATACTCAACGAATTTTTTGATCTGCAGACTTACAATTTGGTATATAGAGTGTTCAGACATGTGGAAAAATTTTTTAATTGGTTTTAATCAGGAAAAAGGGCTGCTAAGTGGTCAAAATTGGAATATTGGTACTTGAGGGGAGTAATCAAAATTGGTACTTGAGGGGAGTAATCAAAATTGGTACTTGAGGGGAGTAATCAAAATTGGTACTTGAGGGGAGTAATCAAAATTGGTACTTGTGGGGAGTAATCAAATTTTTCTCTGTTTGTCAATAGTTTTAGAACTGTGCATGCGCGAATCGTTCGCATGACAGCTTCTTTATGTTAAGCATAAGTAGGTTTGAAAACACTTTTTAAAGATTGTGACAAGCTGGTCTAATGGTTATCATACTTGACTCACTCACTTTAGGTTCTGGTTTCGATCTCATTGGGACAAAAGCGTAGCAATCGTTAGTAGTGGAAATTTGGTATAATTTGATTATTTAAGAGTTTGGTTCAACAAAAACTTGTTTATGTTAGACTTGAAGACAATAATAGAAAGCAGACCGGCGAAACAAAGTTCGACGGACGAGCAATTCTAGGAAAGAAGCTTTGTTCATGGAATCCACGTTTAGGTTTAGGCACTAATAGAGAGTGGGGAAAATTGTTGATAGTGGTTTTCACTAGATGGATGTTTTTTGTGAAAGATTGGCAAAGGAGAAGGGCATAGATTGGAACTCAGTCGAGCACTTTCCATGAAAATAATGAGAGTGGAGACAAGATCGCAACGTCTCTTCTGTGGGAAAGAGATTGCAGGGAAGAGAAAAAGATTTCGTTTACTAGGTTATGAAGTCGGTTTTGAACTTTGTCAAGGGAGGATACGGCGCTCCGAGCAGCACCTGCCCAGATGTGGCAACAACACTCCATCCAAGGACATACTTGGCTCTTATACAAGTGATTGATTAGAATAGTTAACCGAAAAAGGGATTACAAGAAATAATTAACAAATAACTGTTACCAAAGGCAAGAAAATTTAATTTTCTAGCCATTCGCATATTTTTATGCTTTAGAACTGTTTTTAAGTGTTTTGTTTTTCTGTTTATCATTATCTACAAGACACTCATCATCATTCATCGTATGGATCCGAAGATTCTGTTGTTGGCATTGGTTTCACCGATATTTTTCTAGTCAGAATTCTTTCTAAGAAGACATCTGGTACTTACAGAAGGGACCGAGGTTGCCAACATCCATAGTGAAAGTGATTATTGTGAGACAAACTGGATTCGAACTTGGAACACCCAGGTCGTCAGTCCATATTGTTAACCACTAGACCATTATCGTTCTTGATGTTTCATTTATATGCATTTTTATTTTGCATGCATGTCCGATATATGACGTGCCTTAAAATTATTGTAGACTCTTAAAAATTCAGTATGTTATTGCTATACATCTTATGAGATTACTGACCAATTTTTATGATTTCAGGTTCAAAAGAACAGCTACAGCAGGAACTGGAATACGCTCTACTAAAGCCTGATTGCCACTGCTGGTGGATTTCAAAAATGCAATTTGGATGTGAGGACACTTCGGAAGAATGATATACAATAGAATTATGTTTTGAACTCAGAATAAAATGCCGCAGAAACGTATGTAATGCTTCAGACTGCTTTTGGACCATCTTGCATGAATCAAGCATTAGTTTTTGAGTGGCATAAGAGATTCAAGGTAGACACGTTTACCAGAACCGAAGGTCAGCTGACCAGATTAAGTATGAGTGACGTGGTTAGGTTGGCTAGATCTGTGTGATTTGATTTGGGCTTTGAAGAAGACAGACGGCTTTCCGTTGTCTCCCATCTTAACTGGGGAGGGGGGGAGACGAACGCTGACGTGTATAGAAGAAGAACCCACACAGGCCGATTTCACTTCCACCTCCTGCAGGACCTCTGGGGAAAGTGAAATAAAAACTATAAAACCCATTCATCGTCTTGGAGTGATAAATCTTCGTCAAACAGGTATCAAGTCTCCCTCCAGGATGAGAAATTTCCAGATGGTCCAACATCGAAGAAGCAGAAGTAGGTTCTGAAAATACATGTCACACACACGATTCCCTTTATGATAATCAAACACACAACCAATTATATTAGAGACAATCATACGCACACGGAATCTTTGATGTTATACAGTGTATACACCCAAAAGTAAAAAGTGCCCTTCAATGAAGAACCCTATGTAACAGGAGTATGCGAGAGATGATCAGAGGTGCGGGAGGAGTAAGGAAGTCAGAACACCAGAGTTGATTGGCCAAATAAAGAATTACATAGATAAGAACCGTCGTGTGTCTATAAAGACAATAAGTGCACAGTTTGATGTCGGTGTGGGAACTGTGCATACAATTATTTGCGAGGAATCCAGTTCCTCACCCTCCTTGTAGTCCAGACCTTGCTCCCTGTGACTTTTGGTTATTCCCTAAGCTCAAGGAAAACCTTAGAGGCTGTTGTTATGAGACAATTAGAGAGATGAAAAAGGCTATGACGAGGGTCATTGATAAGCTCACGCAAGAGGACTTCCATGGAGCCTTTCAGAAGTTGTTAGAACGGTGCAAGTGTATTGCAGCCAGAGGAGATTACTTCAAAGGGGACTAGAGTTTCATATGTGTATTATCAATAAAAGGGCCTTCACAAAAAATGCATCTCTTATGAGTGTGTGTTGCGGGGGGGGGGGCAATTCATTTCCTTTCTTCGCTAAAACATATATAACATTAAATGTTATATATGTTTTAAATGTTATATATGTTTTAAATGTTATATATGTTTTGAATGTTAACTTCCTCTATAACAAAATGTCGGTGTGGTTCTTGGCTAACTCAAAAACACTATCGTCGTCCACAGATCACTTCCACGAAGGCCACTGACCACCCCACAGTCTAACTGCTTGTATTTTATATTTATTTTTGTGGCAGGTTTAAACAAATCGCATCCAACAAAGTTGGTCTATAGATGCGTAATTATAGAAAATAGGATGAATAGAGGACAATACTTTAATAAAATGGCCGCAAGGGAAAATAAAGATCGTGTTTCGTTTTCTTTATGAAAAGCTTGTCCTAACAGGATTAATTCTACTGACATGAAATAGGAGCAATGTAAATCTCGCTTTTTCTTTATTTCATATATATATATATATATATATATGTGTGTGTGTGTGTGTGTGTGTGTGTGTGTGTGTGTGTGTGTGTGTGTATTAATATATATATATATATATATATATTTGTGTGTGTGTGTTTGTGTATGTGTATTAATATATATATATACGGTATACGTATATATACTTAATATATGTGTGTGCGTGGATGTAATATGTATATTATATAAATATGTATACGTGTATATATATATATATATATATATATATATATACGTGTATACATGATTGTATATATGTATATGTATGGATGTGTGTATATATATATACATATATATATATATATATATATATATATATATATATATGTATATATATATATATGTATATATATGGATGTACATATATGGATGTATATATATATATATATATATATATATATATATATATATATATATATATATATATATATATATGGTTATAGATATAAACTTATACACACATACACTCACACGCATATTACCTACTTGGCCTTCGGGAGATATATATATATATATATATATATATATATATATATATATATATATATATATATATATATATATATATATATATATATTAGTGGCCTGGCAAGGTCACAGGGCAGACAACCAAGCAAAAAACCCGAATATTTTTTATATATCTCCTCTCTTTGGTTTTTATGCATAAAGTAAATTTCACAGTGTATAAGGATTATTTGAGACTGGAGATATTCATAATCGTACCCTATTTCCAAAAGAAAGATATAACATATGAGAAATATTTGAAATCAAGTCTTCCCTTTCTGTTATTTCAGATCATTTGAAACCATGGCAGCAAGTTTTATTCTTTGGGGGAAATATATATATATATATATATATATATATATATATATATATATATATATATATATATATATATATATATATATATATTAGTCCTCACGCGAAAGAGCAGGACACAAAATCTTTTAAATAATAATAATAGAATAACAATAACAAAGACTTTCGCTGGCGAGGACTACTATTGACCGTAACCAGTTATACAGTCCTTTTGAAATGTTCATCCCTATTTTTCTCGTTATGTACTGAATATTTGTTAATGAAACCTATGTGAAATATGTTCCTTATTAAATTTTAAAGATTTTCTATTCCGAAAGAAATTTAAAATAATTTAATTTAAAAAAGTTATTTTAAAGTTTTTGTTGAAAAAAATTCAGATTTTCTTATTATTCAGACCTCTATTACAAAGAGGGGGTGGCAAAAAATTAGTTGTAGTGTGAGAAGAAATACAAACTGAAACAGAGAGAATATTCAGACCTGTAATAATACAAAGAGGGGGTTGCAAAAATGAGTTGTGGTGTGAGGAGAAATACAAACTGAAATAGAGAGAAGTAGAGTTTTAAAATATAATCTTAAAAAGATAAGATACAAGTTAAAAAGCATTTCATCCAAGGCATGAAAATTGTTAAACAAAATGTTTTTACTACAGGCTTTAAAAATAAAGGTACAAGATTCAATTTGAAATTTATTTATCTTCAAAGTGCACTTTTATAAATTTTACAAAAATAAGGTATAAAAATTTAATTTAAATTGAATAAAAAAATTATCTTGGATATATTTTATGTAATGTACATTTTGTTGCACTTTAAAAATATTATCTTTCATCTAGCAATTAATGATATAGATATAAAATTTTCGATGATTTATTTTTGAAAAAGTGCAACAGAATGTACATGACATAAAATAAATCCAATTATATTTTTTTAATTTTTTATTTCCATACTTTGTTGACCAGGCGCGTAAGCAAACCCCACAATTTTAATGAATCAGCATTATGCCAGATCAAACATACCCATTCCTGTGTCTCGATACATCTTCTATCATTATATGTGATCAGTTTTCTATAATAGTCAGCCATATAGGAGCCTATTCGTGACCAGACACACACACAGACGTTCAGCTTTATATATATATATATATATATATATATATATATATATATATACGTTTTATTTTTTATTACCGTATCTTTCTGTTAAGTTACATTATTGTTTCAGCTACCCGGCCGTTTTTTTTTTTTGGCCGTCCATAGCTTCCTCAGACTTTTACAGAAAAAAGTCTGTGGATGCTATACACGGCCCAAAAAAAAAAAAAACGACCGGGTAGCTGAAACAATAATGTAACTTAACAGAAAGATACGGTAATAAAAAAATAAAACGCATATTTGCTCTACAACAGTATTGAGCACTTTCTTCAGTTTTTATTAATTACCATTTCTACTAAATATATATATATATATATATATATATATATATATATATATATATATATATATATAAACGAAGAGGGGGAAATGTTAATGTATAAACATAGAAAGATAGAGTGGAAGACAGATTAAATCTCTCCTTGTTTATTTGAAAAATATGGAAAATCCGCAAGAGGAGGAGGAAAAGAAAGAGAAGGAGGAAAAGAAAGAGGAGGGTGGAAAGGAGAATGTTGATGCATTAACACACAGAGAGAGGAAAGGGGGATGGAGATAGAAAAGAGAGGGGGGAAGAGGAAGAAGCCGTAAGTGGAATGAGCGAGAGAGAACAGGGTTGAGAGGAGGAAAAATTTGCAAATATGAGAAAAAAAACTTTATATGGAAACAACAAAGAAGAAGAAGAAGAAGAAGAAGAAGAAGAAGAAGAAGAAGAAAATTAGTTGTTTTGTTTTACGGCATATCAACTATATAATATTTAGTGTTTGAATCCGGTCATTCAAGTAAAAGCTTTTATGCTTCAAGTTTTTATGTCTTCAAATATTTATTCATGGTGTTTAGTTTGGTTGATTTGTAGAGAAAAATTGTTTGTTTTTTTTTTGTTTTTTTTGTTCTGTTTTTTTTTTTTTTTTTTTTGTCTATGCAGAACATGATTGAAAAAAAATAACAACATAAATGTGTGGCGCAGTTTAGATTAAGAAGCCAACATCTTCAGACAGCCTGATCTGGTAGCACAAAGGAGGAAGAGGAGGAGGGGGAGGAGGAGAGATGAAAAAAGGAAGAAAAGGAAACAAAGAAGAAGGAGAAGCAGGGGGGGAGTATGAGGAGGAAAAGAAGAAAAAGAAGGTGAAAAAGAAGGGAAATAATAATAAGAAGAAGAAGAAGAAGAAGAAGAAGAAGAAAGAGAAGAAGAAGAAGAAGAAGAAGAAGAAGAAGAAGAAGAAGAAGAAGAAGAAGAAGAAGAAAAAGAAAGAAAGAAAAAAGAAGAAAAATGATAAGGAGAAGAAAGAATAGAAAAGGCGGGGAGGGGGGGGGGGGAGAAAAAGAAAGAAAAAGGAGGAGGAAGAAGAAGAGGAGGGAAAGAAGAAATTAAAGAGAGGATGGATATTTATGTATAAACATAGGAGGGAGTAGCCTTGAAAGAAAGAAAGAAAGAAAGAAAGAGGAGGAGAAATATAAAATAAAATTATCAAGGAATTTGGGAAAAATAGAGAAAGTGGGGGGGGGGACGAGAAATACAGTGTGGGGGAGAAATGGAAAAACTAAGCGAGAGAGAGAGAAAGAAAGAAAGAAAGAGGGAAAGGGTGGATCATGTTCATAAACATAAAAAGGGTAGCATAGGCAGAAGGAAGAGTGCACCAGGATAAAAAAGAAACAAACATAGCACGGAATGCTGGGAAAAATAACCGGTTTGTTAAGCAAATGTTTTAATTATCGTCTGGCATCCAAGCTATTTAGATATATCATCAGAATTCAAGATATTATTCACCTGCCTTTTATATGAAGGAAAGATATAGCAAAAAAAGAAGCTAATTTAAAGTTGGGGATCATTGCTTCTTCCACTCATGTGGGCGTCACAGCCATCAGGGGTATACCCTGACCCCCACCCTCCCAACTTTTATACCAGTAGTCTGAATAATTAATGATGTATTTAATACGGACGTGACACATGGTCTCTAAATTATAATGCTTTATCATTGTTAAAAGGAATATTATAAATTATTAGTGATGGGACGATTCCTATATTCCCCCCCCCCCCCCGATTCTTTGAAATTTCTAAATATGAGGTTGTTTTCCTCTTGGGGGTACTGCAAAACCCATAAAATATGAGCATTAGTGTTGGGGGGATTAATCGGAATTGGGAATTGGAAAAATTGGAATTGGTATCAGAATCAGAAAAAATTGTGTCTCTTTTCCGATGCCAAAAACGATTCTTTTAATTGTCTTTTATATTTGATTGTTTTTAAGCAAAACTTACTACTGCAGGTAGTAGTGATAAAATAATAAATATTTATTGATTTTTAATTACCAGTAAAACTACAATCAATAGATCATCGACGCCCCTACAAATGCAGTTTTACATTTAGGAAAAATATCTGCACATTTAACATGTATTTAATTATGGAGTTGTTATTTTTTTCTCCAGTTACCGTAACGATAACTGGAGAAAAAAATAACAACTCTATAATTAAATATTTTGTGATTTATAAAAAATCGGAATCAGAATCGGTAATTGTATCGGAATTGGTAATTTAGTGCAAAATCGGTAATTGTATCAGAATCGGGAAAAATATTAGAATCGTCCCGTCACTAATGAGTATATATCCCAAACGTACAAATACACTTGTGATGATGATCTACAGATTTTAGTTTTACTTGCAATTTGAAATCAATAAATATTTATCATTTCATCAATAATACGTTATCGTATTGGGTGGGTTGACACTTTCCCTCCACAGGTCTCTATCTTCCATAGCTTTAGGAAGATTTTCAAGTTGTAAGCCAGTGTCTTCTGTCAATAATTGTGTGCACGTCTTGATAGATCTTCTTACTTTAGCGGTTCCATCTTTAGGATCCCATAGTATCACGTCACTGACAACCTTCATTTTTTTCTCCCGTAGCAATGTCCGACATATCGTGTTCTTTCTTTCATTACTGAAGAAATCCTGGGCAACCGACCGCTAATCGTTGGGTGTGTTTTCCAGTTTAAGTTTAACACTGCCTGTGTTAAAATGTTTTTTACTCCTAATGGGGTAGATATTTATTTGCTGTCCACCGCAGCAAAATGTGGCACAAAGCCGGAAGGTGGAGAACAGGCGAGCTCCCCTAAAGAAGGGACACTCTCGCCTCAACAAAAATTGCCTGGGCACCCCGTCGGCATTCCCCGGTAGGGGCGCCTCAGACGACAAGCAACTAACTTGCCTCACAGAAAGCCTGGTGGCAAGGCCTGGGAGGGCGGACCTCCTAGGTAGTACCCAAGCGATATACCTCAGTCTGACAGGTGCTGGGCCAGTTCCCGGCCCCTCACCTGTTGAGCTGAGTATCAAGAACGAATCCTTGACGAGTACTCTACCCTGTCTCCCTGCAGCCGAAGCTGCCAGGAGACACATCCCATCAAGAGAGACTCCTAATGGGATATGTCACCAATGATTTCGGCGATGGTTTTTATGACCACAAGTTATAATAACCAACCAATCAGAAGCTTCCAAAGTTATTATAAAAATTGTCGAATTTTGGATTCAATCAGTTCGCCGTCATCTCTGTCATGAACCTGCATTTGATTCTTTGCCCCCATCTTTGTTACTAGGAATTCCTTAACACTCAAGATCGGAACTGCACCACCATCTTTGTTCAACATAATGTCTCAACACTTAACAGCCTGGAGTATTCCTGGAGTATAAGTTCCATCTAATTTACTTTCAGTAATACGAGTCATGTAAAATTAAGTTTTAAACAGGGACTTACAAATCCAACAAATTTTAAAAGATGCCCCAAAAGTCCCGAAAGCCCTTCTACAACTCAAAAATCGAAAATTTCAACCCAGTTGAGAGATGGAAGAAGGAACGAAGAAACAATGCTCTCAAAGAATGGGGAGACATCATTGAAGACCAAACTTTGTGCCTCCCAGGTTTTGCTACAAATAGTAGAAAGCAGTAGGTAACCGCAAACCAGATCAGAACAAGACAAACACGGGTGGAGACAAATAGAGTCCCCAAACTGCCCAAATTTGTAATGTAAGGAACCACACCCCCAGGACACAGACCACCTGATTCTACACTGTCCAGTCACCCGACTGGAAGGAGGCTATGCGACAGCCCATCTATATGAAGACAATTTCTCAGACTGGCTAAATAATAGCGGTATAGAAGTCTAAGCCATACGATACTACTACTACTACTACTACTAAGTTTTAAACAAAAACAAACAAATAAAAACGATAAAAAGAAGCGTTTTTTTTTTTGCCATCGGAAAATAGGATAATACCCAATTACGATACCCCCCCCCAAAATTCTGATTTTTTTCTGCTTCCCGATTCCGATAAATCGTCCCAACTCTACAAATTACCAACTCTGATACAAGTTCTAAAAATAACTGTAGACATATACAGATTTGAATAGCCTGTGCCTCTCTGAATGTGTGACGTCAGTTATGTAACTGTCGTAAGCGTGCAGGTAACGAACAGCTGCGATCAAAGAGAGGAGTTTCAGGATTCTTCTTTTTTTTTTACACAGTGATCACCACTTATCAAGGCCCGGAAGCCACTCAGGGATAAGGGTTATTGAAAGTACATTACGTTAGTGTGGAGATTTGATGAAGTGTTTAGGAATTTGTTAACGTTGGACTTGATACACAAAAGTTATGCTACAGAAGCAATGCTGTCACTTTCACTGCACTTCTTTTTTTTTTATGGAAATCGCTTCAGGCAAGGCAGGAAGCCACTTGATGTAAGGAGCTAAAAAAAAAATTACTATTTCTAGTCAACGATAAGTGCTAGATTCTGACCCATAGACCAGCAATTATTTTTCCTTTGTCAGAAACATCGCTCATGGAATGTGGGGACTAAAGGACAAAATAAGGGAGCCAAGAATTATGAGGTCATCAAAAGTAAATCCAAGGTTCATTTTCTATTCTCCTACGCATAATAACGAAATGATTAACAAAACTTTTTATTAATTTAAAAATATCCTACAATCATTTAATTATTGGTTTGGTTTGGTTGCTTTTGTTTTACGGCATATCAACCCTTTTCAGGTTATTTAATGCCGAATCCAAAGATTCGGAAGAAAACTTTTTTAATTAGAATATATTTGTTGCTTTCAAGTCGGTTTCTATTTAACCCATAGTTGGGACCCTAACAGGTACTACCACTCTGGGTCAGAGTGGACCTGGGAGCAATGGCAATTAAAGGGTGGCTCCACACTCCCCAAAGCCCGCAAGCTGGGGCCTCACCACCGGATATAGTTTAAGGTCATATCCAGGACCCATTTAATTATCGGAATTATTATATGAGTAATTTGTATATTTTACTTATTTATTTGCGGACTATTATCCTCATCTTTATAATTGTTGTTTCACGACATTTCGGCCAACTATTTCTCTGGCCTTCATCAGGTGGTTAACTTATATTAAAAACCCTTTTACTACTCAGAAACTACTGCTGATTTTATATGTTGGGCATTTCAGCCGGTGTGGTAATAAAACTTTTCAAATGCATTTGTCATGTTAGGCTGTGAAGGGTGTTAACTTTGGTCAAAATCGCCTGTTCCTTCTTTCATCGGATTATTTCGATTATCGATTATCGTTACTTATTAAAAAGATTCCAACAAAAAAACTATCTAAGGACAGTGCCAGGTACGTAAAGGACCTATGTTAAATTTCATGAAAAATGGACCCAGTCATTTTCGAATCTATAGGGAACGACCTCACAAACATACAGGCAAAGATCCTTTTATATATATATATATATATATATATATATATGTGTGTGTGTGTGTGTGTGTGTGTGTGTGTGTGTGTGTGTGTGTGTGTTGCCGGGTTTGAATCTATCGACTGGTGTTAATTGTGACACCCTCTGCACTGATGATTCCCGAAAGGACGAAACACTAGTGTCTGTAAGTATTTAATCATTATTATAGCAAATTATATATATATATATATATATATATATATATATATTCCTATAATTTTTTTTTTTTTTTGTATGTACTGATATTCGTATTAAAACCCTTTTTTCTATTAGCATTTATTTGCTTCCTCACGAAAGCAAAATGTGACACAAGGTCGTTTTTAATGTGGGGTTAAACCAGCTCTCCGAAAAGAAGGCAAAAGGGGCACTCTGATTGGGACGAAAAATAATAATTGTCTCAGTATAGAGGGTTTCTCCTCCATTGACCAATGGCAAATTATCTTAAGTGTAGCATCCGCAGAACAGATACTACACTTTGAGATATTAAATCTTTTATTCAGGCAAAAATTAACATGAACAAAAAACTTAGACACAAGACCAACTCAAAAGGGGGGAAAATGGGGTCATTGGTCATCCTTGTCACTCTAGAACTAAACAAAAGTTTCTACACTTTGATCCCGGCCTGAAGGCCAAGAACAACAGAAAAAAGGCAATATATATATATATATATATATATATATATATATATATATATATATATATATATATATATATATAAATTCGTCTCTTTTTCTACATGTTAAGCTAATCTTGTCTCACCGTTAACGTTGCGGCTATCTTTTAGGCACTTCTATTCCCTGTATCGTGTTGATTGCTTACATCATGCGAACATTCTTGCTGCGTGCGAGATATAGCCACCACCTTCGCGGCCATTCCTAAGTAGTTAAACAAACATTCACAGAGATTTGGTTTAGAGTTTTCTTTGAGTGGGGGTCGATTGGAATGAAGCAATCGTGATGGAACCGTTCCCCTTGGAAGTTGACTGGAGGATGGGGGGGTGGCGGACAAGAAGTTTCTATTTTCGTCCCGGTTGTCATGGAATTTCGACCGTTTTTCTCCTCGCCTGCGAAGTTTCGGATTTATTTATTCCCAAACTTTCATCTAACAGACTCGACTTTCTCGTCCGGGTGCCGGCTAGAGTTACCAAGTTCAAGGATTTTTTTTCGGAACTTTTTTTCGTCTTTCGTTTCTGAAAAAATTAAAAGAAAAAAAAGTATAGTTTCTTTCTTTGGTTCTTATTTAGAATTCAACCTAAACACAAAAAAAAAAAAAAACTACAGTAAATTATTTATAGTGTACATACCTGCTACGGAATGGAAGGGTCATATTCCAAAAATCACGTAAATTGATACAAGTAGCTTTATTTTTATAAAGAAAACCATTTTTATAAACGATTTAAAGCGATTAATCTGAAATCGGTAACATTACAAGGCTGATCTTACAAGCTTGAATTATTGTGGACGTTTCTGCCCTTGTTTTTTTTTTTGTTGTTTTTATTTTTTTTTTCAAGATGGCGAAGCGAAATAGTCCCTTTTAGCTTCCTCATGAAATTTTATTTTAATAGTTAAAAATAAAACTACTTGATCAATTTATGTAATTTTTGGAATATGATATATTCGTTTCGTAACGGGTACGTACATTATAAAGTTTTTGGTACTTCTTCGTTATTGTAGCGAAATCCGACAGCCGAAAAATTGATTTTTCATTAAAAAACTTAATACATACTTCTTTTTGCCAAATTTTAACAATAAGCAATGTTATCTATATAACTGGCATGTCACAATTAGTTAAATATTTCTGGAATATTACACGGTGTTCGGCAGGGAACTCTAATCGCGACCAGTACCTATTACACAAAACACGTATTTCAATTATTCAAAGAAAAAAATGATTCCGGCCATATTTGTTTTGTCACGTGTGACATGTGACGTAAACACAAGGGAAATAACTCATAGTTTGTAATGTTCCTATTTACAATGTCTCCACCCGGGACAGAGTTAGACACCAAGGTCGTTTTTTTTTTAATGTGGAGAAAAGGAACAAAAATAAAAATTGTCTCAGTCGTGAAGGATTTCTCCTCCACCGACAGAGGGCAAGAAATTGAAGTGTAGCATCCGAAGAACAGATACTACACTTTGATCTTGACACCCGAAGTTTGTAATGTTGATAAAGAAGGATTTATCAAAATCAAAACAGGTGACAAATAACAAAATGAACATACCGTATAACGCATACATTGTACCACCACCCCCTTTTGGCATTTTTTAATAGCTGAAAACAAACAAATATCCTGCTGATTCCATGTATGCAAGTTCATTTCAAAAACTTCTCCGAAATTGGTTTAACTTTTTGAGGTAAAATCCATTGAAAGCGGTCGGTGGTTCTATGAGAAAATAAAGCTGTGTACGCATTATAAATGTTTCTTTTCTGTGTCTTACGTTATACATTAGTACATTAGGGGTCATTTCGAGTTAAAAGTTTATTTACTGCACTCATCTGGACTAGAGAAAATCATAATTTAAATGTGTATGTCTCGTCTAAATAACTAACGATAATTCTCTGATATGGCCGACCAGACGACGGGTGATCAAAAAGTCAGATCGAGCGTACCGCGTACCGGAAAACGAAATGAGACTAAAAAAACGGGCCCCCAAAAAATTTATCCACCAAGAAAATAAAACATAACAAATTAATCTGAAAAGCGAAAAGTTCAAGCCAAAAAAAAAGAAAAAAAGAAAAAAAAAGGCCAATTGTCAATTTGATCTCATTTCGTTTTCCGGTACGCTCGATCTGACTTTTTGATCACCCGTCTGGTCGACCATATCAGAGAATTATCGTTAGTTATTTAGACGAGACATACACATTTAAATTATGATTTTCTCTAGTCCAGATAAGTGCAGTAAATAAACTTTTAACTCGAAATGACCCCTAATGTACTAATGTATAACATAAGACACAGAAAAGAAACATTTATAATGCGTACACAGCTTTATTTTCTCATAGAACCACCGACCGCTTTCAATGAATTTTACCCTTTTTGACAGGTTCAATGAATTAACCCCCCCCCCCCTGCTAATGTCAGCGCTCTAGGCACTGCCAAAAGAATGTGAAGAATTGTGAAAAATGGAACGCATGATCCCGTGACGTCAGACTTGTGTTAACTATACGAAGTATGGAAAAGCAGAAGCGACTTAATGATTTTTTAAAACCTTTGTTTATCTTCTTCAAACTGCAATTAATAATTAATCTTTGTTATAATTTTGTTAGGTCTTTTTTTTTTTTTTTTACACAGTGATCATGATCATCACTTATCAAGGCCCGGAAGCCACTCAGGGATAAGGGTCATTGCTGTTATGTATTCGTTCTTCATTGAGGTTATCCTTGAGAGGTACCAAATTGAGCTTTCGTTACATTTGAATATGTTATATAGGGTTCTTCATTTAGGGGCACTTTTTACGTTTGGG
This sequence comes from Euprymna scolopes, assembly GCF_053919585.1. Taxonomy (NCBI): domain Eukaryota; kingdom Metazoa; phylum Mollusca; class Cephalopoda; order Sepiida; family Sepiolidae; genus Euprymna; species Euprymna scolopes. Next base: position 61,290,467 of record NC_136522.1, read on the forward strand.
TGTATACACTGTATAACATCAAAGATTCCGTGTGCGTATGATTGTCTCTAATATAAATGGTTGTGTGTTTGATTATCATAAAGGGAATCGTGTGTGTGACATGTATTTTCAGAACCTACCTCTGCTTCTTCGATGTTGGACCATCTGGATATTTCTCATCCTGGAGGGAGACTTGATACCTGTTTGACGAAGATTTATCACTCCAAGACGATGAAATGGTTTTATAGTTTTTTATTTCACTTTCCCCAGAGGTTCTGCAGAAGTGGAAGTGAAATCGCTTGTGTGGGCTCTTCTTCACACACGTCAGCATTAGTCTCCCCCCTCCCCAGTTAAGAGGGGGAGACCACGGAAAAACGTCCGTCTTCTTCAAAGCTCAAATCAAATCTCTAGATCTAGCCAACCACGTCACACATACGTAATTTGGTCAGCTGACCTTTGGTTCTGGTAAACGTGTCTACCTCCACGTTTACTCACCTCTCTCTCTCTCTCTCTCTCTCTCTCTCTCTCTCTCTCTCCCTCTCTCCTTCTCTATTCTATTATAGAGACACAGAGAGAGAAAAATAGAAAGAGTAAGAAAGCCAGAGAGGGGGGGGAGAGATGCTCGTTAACAATTGCAAGTACATTACATTAGTGTGGAGATTTGATGAAGTGTTTACTTAAGGGGGCGGTTCATTAGGAATTTGTTAACATTGGACTTGAAGACATCCAAGTTGTAGTCCGGTGGGAAGCAGGCAGACGGAACAGAGTTCCACAGGCGTGCAGTTCTAAGAAAGAAGCTTTGTTCATGGAATCCGCGTTTTGATTTAGGCACAGATATAGAGTGGGGGAAATTTTTCACAGTGGATTCAGCTAGACGGGTGTTTTTCGTGAAAGATTGGCGAGGGGGGGACCAGAGATTGGAGTTCAGATGAGCACCTGGCATGGAAATAACGATAAAACAAGGATAGGCTCGCAACGTCTCTTCTGTGGGAGAGAGGTTGCAGGGTAGAGAAAAGGGCATCCCCCACTAAGCCACGAAGTCTATTTTGTACTCTGTCAAGGCAGGATAGGCTGTTTTTAGCAGCTCCTGCCCAGATATGGCAACAGTATTCCATCCTTGGACGTACTTAAGATTTACACGGTTTAATGGTTAATAATATTATAAACATTTGTATATTAAATATGAAACACAGTTTTACTAAATATGTACGAGTGTTCATTTGGTTAATTACCGGCTTCCATACTTTTGTTTGGTAAAAAGAGACAGCAAGATATGAGAGTGGGTGTATAAAATGTTTAATTTTTGTGCAATAATATTTTTAATCGGTTTTAATCTAGCGATTAAATAGCTGGTAAGAGCCATGTTTATATTAAAAGTTAATATTAATAAAAATTAACACAATTAATTAAAAATCTATGTTATAGCGGAACATTTTGAAATAATGGAATTGTAACCGTTTTAATCTTTTAAAAATTAATTAATTTTTAGGAAGTTTCTTTTTCTTGACAATTTAACTGATGATAGTATATATTAATTAGAAAAAAAAAACTATTTAAAAAAAAAAACATAATAATATTAAATTTATATAAATTTTTTAATTGCAACTTCAAGGTAAGTTTTTGTTCAATACGTGTATTTAAATTTTTTAAAAATAAATATTTTTTTTACTTATTCGAACTCTTATATTCCATCATAAATAAAAATTTTGATAGATTTAAATATATTTTGTTCGAATTTCGAAAAAATAAATATGGGAGTGGATAATCACTAAAAGAAAAATATTTCCTCTCGTATATTTTACGGGAACTGCATTTTATATGTAATTTCATTCTAAAATGGATAAGTATCGAAAAGTTCATGAAAATCTGACTATTAGTTGATTTTTGCTAGATTTATTAAACATGGGTATGTTTTCACGTTCGGAATGCTTACTACATGGGAACGTTATTTTAAAGCGTCAATTATGTAAACACAATTTTCGTCTCGCAATTTCATTATTTTCATTCGATGAAAAAAGTTTTTTTTTTCATTATTTTCGTTCGATGAAAAAAGTTTTTTTTTCATTATTTTCGTTCGATGAAAAAAGTTTTTTTTTTAATTATTACTCGTTTCTTTTTAATATTTTAAATGTCATAAATGTTATACTGATAATATTAACTCAAAATAAAATTACATCGTGTTACATAAAGGGGAGGGCGTAATTCTGTGGTGAATTTTAGAGGTGCCAAAAACGCTCTTTAGTTATTATGTAAGCCTAAATTGCTAATTATCTTCGAAAACTATTTTCTTTAATGATTAATTTTCAATCTTGTTTTTCGTTGGATTTTGGGATATGTTCATTACTGTGACATTACAATTTAGTAGATTCCATTGGTTTCACTTGTATTTTTATTCTTTACTTCTTTCCCTCGGACAGCTAGATTTTGGAATTCCCTTCCTGCTACCTACTTCTCTGACTCTACTGATCTGCAGAAGTTAAATGTAATGTAAACCAACATCTTGTTAATCTTTCCTGGGCATGGTCCGAAATAGTAATCCCTTACGTCCAAGTGGCGATATGCCTTGTTAGGGGTGAAGGTAAGTAAAAAAAAATAATAAAAATAAAATAAAAAATCTGTATTTTTAAAAATTAGATTTAATTCTAAACTGTCTATTTTATTCTTTCTTTTGAAATTTCAGTGATTTTCCAAAATACCCATCGAAGCAAAAGAAAAAGTTGAAAAAATAAATAAAAAACGAGTAAATGTTACCAAAGGCAAACTAAATTACTCTTCTACCTATCCAGATAAGATTCTTTTTTTGTGTGTTTTAACTTATTTTAAAATGTTTTTTTTTACAAAATAAAAAAATAAAGGTAGTGTTAAGCCAATCGAGTTAGAAAAAAAAAATAAAATGATCGTCTCATTTGAGCCATAGTCAAGCCTCGATAATCGCTCAAAAATCGAACAGTAAACACATTTCTGATAGAACATTACATTTTATTACGATTGGTTACATTTATGGAACATTTTTCTATCAATATTTTCTTTACTTTTCGATTTTTAAGCTATTATTGAGGTTCGACTATGACTCTAATCAGGCCACAATTTTGTTTTTCGTTCTAACTGGACAACCTATCACTATGTTTATTTAATTAAAAATAAACAGTTTAAAATAAGTAAAAACATAAAAACTTCATCCAGATAGGTAGAAAAATAACTTAGCTTGCCTTTGGTAGCATTTTCTTCTTGGGCAATTATTTTTTTCACCTCTCTTTTGCTCGATTGGCTAATCTGGAAAAATCACCAAAACTTCTTCCTTTTATATTCTTTCTTCCTTTTCTTATCCTTTTCATTCTTTCTTGTTTTCTTTTTTATTCTTTCCTTTTCCTTTTTTTTTCCTATAGTTCTTTACTTTTTATTCTTTTTCTTTCTATTCTTATTCTTTCCTTCTTTCTTTTTTCCTCACGCTTTTTTATTCTTTCTTTTTTATTATTCTTTTGTGTTAAGTGTAACAGACTCCAGATTGGAAAACTCAAACGTGACAGACTCAAACGTCATTGACTCAGGTGTCACACACAAGCATAACAGGAGCTAACGTCACAACAGCATGACAAACTGAAGCTTCGCAGACTGTAACTGTATCACCTGTAATTACTGCCTTCCATAGTTATTGTTTCACCACATTTTGGCTAACTAATCCTCTGGCCTGCTTGGGTAGGATTGAAACCGTTATTTTCAGACAATGTTCACCTGGAACCGTACTGACTCAACAGAAGGGTGATCAAGGTTGGATTTTATGGTACTTATAAATCCAATTTATTCTTATCTGACTTCGGTAACCACCCCGGAACAGTCTACATATCTCCACATAACACTAATAAAAGCTATAAGAGTTTGACGTTCTTTAAATATTGGATTTGAGGAAAGTAACCTTCCTTTAGCACCTGTGAACTACTGCGAAGGAACCACATTTTTGGTTTTCAGTTTGGAGATTTTCAGATTGCAAAAGCCAAGGGCAGACAATTTCAGGACCGAATGAAAAAAGTTTAATGATTATTTATATTTTATTAGTTATGAAAATTCCAGAATTTTTACTTTGTTACAAAAAAAAAAAAAAAAAAAGAAGAAAAAAAAGAAAAAAAGATATCTATTTTGTGTATTCATTTTTTTGTGGACTGTTATCCTCATCTTCATAGGTGTTGCTTCAACGCATTTCGGCCAACTCATCCTCTGGCCTTCTTCATTTGGTTAACTGCGATGGGATAGGAATGCTGAGTTTTGAAACTGTATCCAGTAATATACTGCCTACCATAGTTGTTATTACCTTTATCCACTGCGTCACGGGCCCTGTGATACAGTGGATAGAGATGTTGAGTCTCTACGGTTCCAGGTGAGCATTGTCGGGTCCGCACAAAATGGTATTATTTATTTATTTATTATTAATTATTGGAATCGTTTGAGATAAAGCTTTATAATATGTGTATTTATTCATTTTGTAGACTTATCCTCATCTTCATATTTGCTGTTGTTCCGCCATGTTTCATCCAATTCCTCCTCTGGCCTTCTTCAGGTGATTAACCGCAATGGAATAGAAATGCTAAGTCTTGTAACTTAACCCCAGTAATTACTGCCTTCCATAGTTGTTGTTGTCTCACCATGTTTTGGCCTCTTCGCCCATGGCGCAGTGGATAGAGGTGTTGAGTCTCTACAGTTCTAAATGAGCATTGTCTGAAGATAGCGGCTTCAATCCTACCCAAAGCAGGCCAAAGGCTAAAAACGTGGTGAGACAACACTAACTATGGAAGTCAGTAATTACTGGATGTTACAGGAAAAGGGGCTGTCCCCTTTTCCATGTAAATAAAAAAAAAAATTAGATAAGTGGAAAATGAGATTAGGATAGGCCGAGACTCGAACCTTGTGAGCAAAGTTCAGCGATAGAATCAGAAATTTGGAAGATTAGAATTTATCCATTGTTAACTTCCATATAAAATAGTTAGATATTGTTTGTATTGTAAAAAGAATTTGATTGTTCGTTCTTTTATGAAAACTAAATAAAAAATGTCAGCTACAAAAAAAAAATGAACAATTCAAATTAAAAATATATTGTAAAAAATAGGTTAGGTCAAAAAAAAATAGGTTAGTTGAGAATTCTTAGTTTACAGAAGTGTGTTTTGGACAAACGTATGCTTAGCCACGTGAGTTGGTTACGTTTTGGAACCACACATCTGACGTCATAGCAAAAAGGGAATTTTTCAATATAGGAGCTTTTTTTTTTTAGTCAGATCAAGGCAGTCAGGTTCGAGCAGTCAGCAAATGCAGTCAGAAAGAGTTGATGTGATCAGAGGAGGGTCCCTTAAGAAGCGAAGGGAGAATATTTAAACATGTAGATACGAATTTGAATTTCTGACGTCATCATCATTTCAACCGGTCAAATGAAATAAAGAATCACCATCGATATTTGTAACTGTTTTTCTTCGTGTGGTCATTCGACAATTGAAGGTAATGTGTCAATCATCCTTATATGAACTTTGTATAACCCCCTTCCAAGTAAGGTGTCCCCCTCCGCCATCATAAGTGATGATGTAAAAGAACAGTGATACACATCTCCTCATCATCTCATCATCTCATCGTCTCTCTCTTGTTATAAATGTCTTGTCTCCCTCATCGTTGCCTTTGTATTACATGTACCCGTCATATGTCCCCGCCATCTCTCGATATATGATCCCCAATATGAAATCCCCTGGAGATATAGTTACAAGACTCAGAATTTCTATCCAGTCGTGGTTAATCACCTGAAGAAGGTTAGAGGATAAGTTGGCCGAAACGTGGTTAAACAACAACAACTATGAAAACACACAAAAAAACATTCATTGTAAGGTAAGTTCATGAATAAATAGTTATCCTCATCTTCACAGTTGTTTTGTTTCATCACGTTTCGGCCAACTCGCTCTGGCCTTCTTCAGGTGATTAACTATAAAGATGAGGATAACAGTCTGCAACAAGAATGAATGCACAAATTATGAAGCCTCATCTCAAAAAGATTCCAAAAATAAATAAATAAAATGAATAAATCAATCTATTATATCTATAAAAGTGAACGTGTCTATGTGTGTGTGTGTGTGTGTGTGTGTGTGTGTGCATTTCCCTACGCAATAACTCTGTCAATTTTCAGTCTACAGCCTCGAAATTTGATACACAAGGCACTGAGATTTGCGAAAATCTTTCTGATCGGTTTTCGCCCAGAAATTTGGCTGTTAAGGGGTCAAAGTTCAACGATTTGACTTTTGAGAACTCTACCGAACTCTTCCGACACTTTTGGGTCTAAACACTTGAAATTTTAGATGTAGGTTACTTGGACATGGATCAAACTTCTTAACTTGATTTGATCCCAAAACAATAAATGTTAAGGGGTCAAACATGGGGTCAAACTTAAAAAGTATTTTACCTCTGCGGTCTCTACGAAATTACTCAGACAATTTTTGGTCTAAACATTTGAAAGTTTACATAAGGGGTATTCAGACATAGGGCCAGCTTTTTAAATCAGTTTTTAGCCGAAAATTTGGCTACCATGGGGTCAAAGTTCAAAAGATTTGACCTTTGCGGTCTCTAGCAAACTATTCAGCCAGTTTTGGGTCTAAACATTTGAAATTTTACATAAAGGATATTCAGACATGCAGCAAGGTTTTTAATCAGTTTTGGGGTGAAAATTTGGCTGCCAAGAGGTCAAAGTTGAAAGAGTTGGCCTTTGCAGACTCTACCAAACTCATTCACTAATTTTGGGTCTAAAGACTTGAAATTTTAGATGTAGGTTACCGGGACATGAGTTAAACGTTTTAATATATATATACATATGCACATAAACTTATGAACAGTAGATAGGGCTGAGCTGCTAGTACCTTATAAAGTTAAATAGCTAAAAATAACACCGTCAGTATTCTGCATAAAACTGCCGCAAAACAGCACTACCCGTCATGGCCACCAAGGACTGCAAATATAGTGCCCTCTAGTAAACGCCAGTACCCATAAGTAATCACCCAAAATCCAGCACTAATCGCCAGTAACCACCAATGGTGATAATCACAGCTAGTAGCATCTGCTATCTGCCAGACAATGTCAGACAGTGGGGATTCCATTACCAAATCTGTTTTGGCTTTGTGTCATACTTCCACCGGGCAACGCTGGTACACAGATCCTGCTAGTTTGGTATATATTTTGTTTCTTGACCACTTTTTTAGGTTTGTTGTTGAAAATAAAAAATACTCGAAGGTTTATCTTGACTCGCGTAATCTTCCGGAAGAATGAAGGGTTAACGAAATAACAGCCCCCCACCCACCCACCCCCACTCCTTCCATTCCGTCTGTTTTTTTTTTCTTTACCCAAACGTGTAGACAAGGTGTTTTGTTGTCTGGTGTTCCTGGGAAAGGCTCCATTCCTCCTAAGAGGAAGAAGAAGCAGAGATTGCGTGGGTAGCGTTGGAAGCGGTTCTCATGCCGACCTGCTTAGAGGAAAACTGACCGACACTTCCTGCTATATTTGGTCAGAAGATGAACTAATCAGAGTCTGCGGGAAGAGAGGAAATCGGGGGGGGGGTAGAATAAAAGAAAGAGAAAGGGGCGAGGAAAAAGAGAGTGAGGGGAAGAGAGAGAGGGAGGGAGGGGAGAAAGAGAGAGATGTAGTAAATAATAAGAAGGAAAATGTGACATAGTATAACAGAATGAAAAAAAATAAAGCGGGAGAGAGGATGGAGAAAGTAAAAGAGATAGATAAATATAGAGAAAGAGAAAGAGAGAGAGAGAGAGAGAGAGAAAGGGAGGAGCAAAAGAAAGCGAGGGAAAGAGAGTAAAGTAGAGAAAAGGACAAATTAAAGAGATATAAAAAACAGAAAGGGAAAGGAAGAAAGAGAAAAAATAGGGAAAGAATGAAAAAATTACATAGAAAGAAAAATCAAAGTGAGGATATATATATATATATATATATATATATATATATATATATATATATATATATATATATATATATATATATGTATATTTCTCTTAGTCTGTTCGTTCCACTATTTCTGGAAACTACTAAGCCGATCTGACTGAAATTTTGTATGGACCTTTGTTATGATAAGGTGCAACGAATTAATAATTATGGTATCCGTTCAATGCATAGTAAGGTATAAATAGAGTTTCAGGATTTTTTTTAGATAAGGATTGGCTATTCATATTATTTGGATTCATTAGATTACCGTTGAGTGTACTTTTCACAACGTTTCGGTCGCTTTAACCTCCGACCTTCTTCAGATGTATCTTGTCAAATTCGGGAATGCTTCTGTCGAATGTAGGAATTTGGTCGGAATTTCAAAGAAACCCTTTCGGTCATCCACACTGAGAATCGAACCTTTAAACCATGGCACAATGGTTAGAGTACTTGGAAAAAATCAATTCTAAAAGTGATATTCTCCTGAAGTTTAAAGGTTCAATTCTCAGTGCGGACGACGGAAAATACAGTTGATCACCATTCAATCCCGGGCAACATCGGGTCACGCTGCTAGTATATATACATATATATTTATGCTAGTATATATATATATATATATATATATATATATATATATATATATATATATATATATATATATTATACCTGCTCTGTTCACTCATTGAGCACTATTTTGGTAGACACATGTTGTTTCATTGGATGTACTTCTAGGAAGCTAAACTCTACTGGCTATATATATATATATACTACCAGGGAGACCCAACGTTGTCCGGGATTGAATGAAACCGAATGTTCTACACTCACATATTTTTATTGTCATCGAAATTGACTAAATAACCATTTTTCAATCAAATCAATCGATTGCCTGCTCTAATTTGGAACCCACCGTGGCGCACAGGGAGGTTCATATGCCTCCCCACAGTGATGACTACATTGTAGTCTACATTGCACTGTAGAGAATCTACTGTTGATTTTATGAAATTATTTTTTTTTATATATAATGGCTTGGATTTAAGTCTAAAATGAAAAACTCAGGTATCATGGTTCAGTTGTGCATTAAACAGAAACATTCATTTCGAACACGCCCCTGTCATATCAAAGAACCTACTATTTATTTTATATGCCGGGCTTTTCAGCTTGTGTGATGATAACACTTCTCAAATGCAAGTGATGTTAGACTGTATAAGGTGTTCAAAATTGGCCCGTTCTTTTTTTCATCGGATTTATTCAATCATCGATACTTATCGAATACATTCTGACACAGAACCTATCTAAGAGCATTGCCAGGTACATAAAGTACCTTTGTGTTCCATAAAACTTGGCCAAGCCGTTTTCGAGTCCATATAGAACAAACTAACACACACATTTTATAGATAGATAGATAGATAGATAGATAGATAGATAGATAGACATGAGACTGAGGATATAAATACGATGGAGCTGAAACGCGGAAGATTGTACAATGATTGTTATATATATATATATATATATATATATATATATATATATATATGTGTATATATATATATATAAAGCTGAATGTGTGTGTGTGTGTGTGTGTGTGGTCACGAATAGGCTCCTATATGGTTGACTATTTTAAAAAACTGATTACATATAATGATAGAAGATGTATCGAGACACAGGAATGGGTATGTTTGATCTGGCAGAACGGTGGTTCATTAAAATTGTGGGGTCTGCGTTCGCGCCTGGTCCACAAAGTATGGAAATAAAAAATTAAAAAAAAAACGTTTACAAGTGTTTTTGATATAGATGTACATAATAATACTTGATAAGTATGTTTTAACTTAAATAAGGATGGTATAATAAAATTGTGGGGTCTGCGTTCGCGCCTGGCCTCCATAGAATGAAATAGGCACAAACTTTAATAAAGACTTTTCATATCTATCTGCGTAAGTATACTTTGATAATTATGTTTCAGTTTGAAGAAATATGGTATAATAAAATTATGGGGTGTTCGTTCGCAACTGACCTCCATAGAATGGAAATATGTCACAAAGTTTAACAAGGTTTTTTAATTTAGATCCACAGAATATTGTGATAAGTGTTTCAGTGTGAAAAGGTATGGTATAATAAATTATGGGATTTATTTATTTTATTTTTTCTTTCATCATATTTTGCTTTGGTTTTGATACCCCAAATTCAACCCAAATTTACAACACTTCCTTTTCATAACCTATCATACTTTCATAAATCAGAGTTCATTTTCTGTAGGCTGTTTTTGAACCCAGTCAACGACGGGTACTTTTGCTAGTATATATATATATATATATATATATATATATATATATATATATATATATATATATATATATAGCTGTTGATGCCAATCTTTGTAATCTTCTAACGTTTATAATCATAGGATGTGGTCAGTTACAAAAGGCACATTTCACAAATGGAAGAGAGTAGGGTAAGTAGGCGCCATTTTGTTTAGAAATGCAAAAAGAAACGATTCTTTATGTGTATTTAGTTTTAACGGCTGGCGAACTATTTTTAATATTTTATTTCCGGCCGAAACTTAGTATTTTTTCTGGAAATAATTTTAATTGCACAATTTGTTATTGGAGCTCATACTTGATCTCTCTCTCTCTCTCTCTCTCTCTCTCTCTCTCTCTCTCTCTCTCTCTCTATATATATATATATATATATATATATATATATATATATATATATATATATATATATATATATATATATATAAAGTTAAATTACTAAATTTATTAAATATAAACAGTTAAATTACGAAAATGGAAATATGGAAGAGGAACAAAAAGACTGGGAACAATTGTTCCCAATATTTCCATTTTCGTAATTTAACTTTTTTTTTTTTTTTTACTTTCTCTTCTTTTTTTTCTGTCCTTTCCTTTTTTATTTTTTAATGAATCCCATTATTTCTTAGTAATCTTTTTTTTATTTTTTAATGAATCCCATTATTTCTTAGTAATCTTTTTTTATTTTTTTAATGAATCCCATTATTTCTTAGTAATCTTTTTTTATTTTTTAATGAATCCCATTATTTCTTAGTAATCCTTTGTTTTTTTTTCTTCTTACAATTATTTACATTTTTTCCATCATATTCAAGTACGCTCACTTCCTTCTTTACAGATTTATTTTATTTTTTTTTTTTTGTTCTTATATTTTCATATTTCTTGAATATTTTTTTAATATTCACTTCCTTCATTTCTAATCTAAATGTTCCTAAACCAGCTTTTATTTGTATTTTGTATTTTGTATCGTGCTGATCGTTCTACTCTTCTGATGAGAAGCATTCAACTTCGAAATGTCATGACTTAAAGAGGTTTTTCTCTCTATTTTTCCTTTTTTGTTTATTGATCTGATGATATAATAAAGATATATGCAACTCATAAGTTCAATACAAATAAAAAAAGTATATAAAAGCTAGAAATAATTGTAAGAGTGAAATATTGGCAGTATACGATCAGAATTGGTAGTGTATATATGGTCAGAAAAGGATGTGTGTCTATTGACAGTATGAAAAGTATGTCTATATACAAAAGTATAAAAAAGGTAGAAATAATTTTAAGAGTGAAATAGTCACATGCCGAAACCACCAAAAACATGTATCGTGTCGCAGAAATTAGGAAATTGAGATTTCTAGAAAATTTATAACAGTGTAGTAAATTATTTTATTTTTGGAATCCTTTGAGATAAGTAATTTATTTATTTATTTATTATTTTTTTTGTTTGCAGACTGTTTATCCCCATTTTCATGGCTATTGTTTGACGACGTTTCGGCTACCTATTACTCTGACCTTCCTCAGATGGTTAACTGCAATATGATAGGAGTGCTGAATCTCTTAACTGTATCCTTTGCCCTTCAGGATCTGTGGCGCAGTGGATAGAGACGTTGAATCTCTACGGTTCCAGGTGAGCATTGTCTGAAGATAGCGGTTTCAATCCTACCCAGTTAGAGGAGTAATTAGCCAAAAACATGGTGAGACGACAACAACTATGGTAGGCAGTAATTACTAAGGATACAGTTACAAGACTCAGCATTTCTATTCCGTCGTAGTTAACCACCTGAAGAAGGCTGCTGAGGTTGCCCCAGTTCTCTCCAAACTCTTCAACAAATGCCTTACCAAATCTTGCTTTGTTACTGTTGGAAAATTGCTTCTGTTGTACCAGTTTACAAGAATTCTGGCGAAAGAACAGACCCACTAAATTATCGCTCCATTAACCTCCTTCCTCTCTTCGCCAAAATCTTTGAGTTCTTAATCAATCAAGCACTAGTCCACCACCTCATGGATACCAAACTTGTTTCTGACGAACAGTATGGATTTCGGCAAGGCCATTCTATTGTGAATATCTCACCCTTACACTGTAGAGATCTCTAGATACCAGAAAGCCTTTAACTCTAACTGAATCGGCACTGTTTGAGTCCAGTGACAAGGAGAAGTCCAAGACAACTGGAAGCAATGCCGAGATAAGCACAGAGCATATACAGCACCTGGAAGTTCCAAATGGTCACCCATTTCGTACTGACCAGGTTCAACATTGCTTAACTTCGGTGATCCGATTGGAACCGGTGTGTCAACATGATTATGCTGTATAATTATTTGAACTCAAAGACAAGGAAAGAATTTGAATTCCTTTTTCTTTTCAATTGAAACAACAGACATTTATTTACAGGTACTTCAAGAATAATGCCTTGTCTCTTCTTCAAACATCTCCCTGTACTCCAATCTGTTTAACAAGACTCTGTCGTATCGAACACATGTTACTCTGTCTTTGTCAGGCCATATTTAGGACACATCTTTTCCTGTCACTCCTGGGCTATGTGAGTAACGCCTCTATTTCTGTCTTTCTTGCCCACGTTTTTCTTTTTTTTTTCTATAATCTTTCTCTTTTCTTCTTCCTTGCTGTGACGTCACCTCGCATATGAGTCAGTCATTTGCATACATTGGCTGCTGCTCCTGCTGCTGCTGCTGCTGCTGCTGCTGCTGCTGCTGCTGCCATATGCATGTCCACACTCTGTTACAGAAAAGCTTTCGGTATTGAGGAAGTTCTATAAAGAAGGGATGTGATTTCGCTGCTAGTTAGGTAGATGAGGGGAACTTACGCTGAGAAAGTACAAGTGGACAAATTTTGTTAGAGCACATTCTGTAGAAGAACTTATAAAACAAGCATAAGGATGCAACACTGCTGATACGACAGCCCCTCCCCCACGCCCCACCGGGAGCTTGACAGACAGTGTGAGAACCAACTAGGTTATGAATTCCTAAGCATGAAGGTGTAAAAGCAAAAGTATTCTCAGCCAATTGAAATTTTTCCATGCTCCAAAAAGTAACACCTATACGAGAAAATAATAAGTCAATACGAAGTTGGAAACTCCTTTAAATCAAGGCAACAAACAGCAAAGAGATTCAGACATCATCAGCCAGCCCGACAACAAAAATGAATGCAACGATGATCTCTAGCAAGGTAAGAACCATACCACATGTTACTTGGGCTAGCGATACTAAAAATTAACAAAACAATTTTTTTTGAAACTACTGAATTTATGGAATGCTAGAGGCCACCTGGCTTTGCCCAATCGTAAAATACGCATAAACATTATTGTTATGGTGTTAAATGGTAATAAAATGAAAGAAACACAGGACTTTTAGAAACAAACATGTATTCACATATATTACAGGCAAGGCGAGTTGAGAAATACCATTCCTCCACTGTTGAGAGTTTACGCACGGCCGCGTGCCAATCTCTGATTCCCGGGCACCGATACTCGTTCCTGGAAGTGACGTCACCAGAAGAAGTGGCGTCATGAGATAGTCCATTAATCCCATGGAGGGGCGTCTCCAACAATTATATTTTAATTAATGCAGAAATCTTATTTATTATAAACATAATGTTAAATTCCTTTTTAAAAAAATTAAGTAAAAAATAGGAAAGAAACTGAGACATGCGCATGTGAGTATTATGGTTTTCTAAACAGTTCACTTCTTGTAAGTAACAAAAAAAAACAATACTCGAGCTAAGATCAAAACTAAAACTTAAAGACTGTGAGTTAAGTCCAATAACCATTAGACCAGCTTGCCACGTTCTTTAAAAGTGTTTTCAAACCTACTTATTCTTAACATAAGGAAGTTATCATGTGAACAACCGCACATGCGCAGTCATGGAACAGTTCACAAAACAGATAAAAAAAATCGATGCCCCCCCCCCCAGTACCAATTTTTCAATTTTTACCTCTTACTAGCCCTTTTTTCCGGATGAAAGCTGATTTAAAAGTTTTCCACGTGCCCGAATGCCCTATATACCAAATTTCAAGTCTGTAGATCAAAAATCTGTTGAGTATATAGGTTGAGAAGCGTCCTCACTTTTATAGATGTACTAGAAGATGCACCCGGTGTTGCCCCGTATTCCGCGTAACAGTAAATTGCTTACAAATAAAATGAAGTAAAAAAAAAAAAAATAGAAAGTAAGACATGTGCACGCGAGTATTATGTCTTTTTTTTTTTTTTTAAAAGTTCATTTCTTGTAAGTAATAAAAAAAAAAAAATGCTTGAACTGAGATTGAACCCAAAACCTAAAGACAGTGAGTCAAGTACAATAACCATTAGACCAGCTTGACACGTCTTTTAAAAGTGGTTTTTTTTTTTTTTTTTTACATAGGCATCACCACATTATCAAGGCCCAGAGGCCACTCAAGGATAAGGGTTAAAGAGTGTACAGTAGAAATTGGACAATATAGTGATCATCAGGAGAACATCTACAGAATGACTAGCAGCAATATATTACGTATAAACGATGCCGCTGTGGAATTTCCACAGGTCCCACTAGCATTATTTCTTTTTTTTTTTTTTTTTTTACATGGGTGTCACCACATTATCAAGGCCCAGAGGCCACTCAAGGATAAGGGTTAAAGAGTGTACAGTAGAAATTGGACAATACAGTAATCATCAGGAGAACATCTACAGAATGACTAGCAGCAATATATTACGTATAAACGATGCCGCTGTGGAATTTCCACAGGTCCCACTAGCATTATTTTTTTATTTTTTTTTTTTTTTTTACATGGGTGTCACCGCTTATCAAGGCCCAGAGGCCACTCGAGGATAAGGGTTAATAGGTATACATTAGTCATTGTGATTTTAGCATAGTAAACAGTGGGAATTTTGTAACTTGGATTACTTAGGGGGACGGTTCAATTAGAACTTGTTCACATTGGACTTTTTCTTTTTTTTTTTTTTTTTACATAGGCATCAATACATTATCAAGGCTAAGAGGCCACTCAAGGATAAGGGTTAAAGAGTGTACAGTAGAAATTGGACAATATAGTAATCATTAGTAATGAAAATTTGTTAAATTTGATACCTTATATGGAACAGCTCATCAAGAACTTATTTACGTTAGACTTGAAGACAACCATATGGTAGTCAGCCGGAAAGCAGGAAAACGGAAGACAATTCCACAGGCGTGCAGTTCTAAGAAAAAAACTTTGTTCATGGAATCTACATTTAGGTTTAGGCACAGATGAAGAGTGGGGGGAATTATTGATAATGTTTACAGCTAGACGAGTGTTTCTTGTGAAAGTTTGGCAAGGGGGGACCATAGATTGAAGCTCAGTCAAATCTCGTGAAACAGTTGGCAAACAGATAAAAATCTGATGACCCCCGCCCTCAAATATCAATTTTTACCCCTTAACAGCACTTTTTTTTTGGGGGGGGGGGTGAAAACCGATTAAAAGGTTTTCCACATGCCTGAATATCCTATATACCAAATTTCGAGTCTGTAGATCAGAAAATTCGTTGAGTGTGTAGGTTGAGAAGTATCCTCACAAACACACACATCCTCACTTTTATGAATATAGGTTTTCTGACTTTTTATAATTTACGGATTCGTTGTTTCCAATTTCTTATCACTTTTTCGCTCAGTTGGCTTTTGTCCAAAAAACATATGGAGAAAATCGGTCGGTCAAAAGATGGGTTTCTTTACTTCTTAGTAAGAAACTATGCCGCAATTCTGATAAGACATCTTCATTTCAATGAACTCAATACATGTCCTAAAATATTGACAGACTGAAAAGCAGGATTAAATAAGTACACCAAAGATGCTGCTAAGTCTGCTGCAAAGAAGTTAATTTCCCTCTATCGGGCTAGAAAACTTCTCACAAAGCTACCATTCGTCCGTGCATAGAGTACTGTTGCTACAGCTGAGCTAGTGCATCAACCACCAGCCTCATCCTCTTGAACAGAGTGCAAAAAAAAATGTCTTCAATATAATAGATTCCGCACTTTCTGCCAAGCTCTGGTCCCTGTCATATCGCCACACACGTCCTGAAATATTGATAGCTTGAAAGGTGGAATTGAATTAGAATGAGTACATAGAAGATGCTGCTACGTGTGCTGCAAAGAAGTTAGTTTCCCTTTACTAAGCTAGTGCACCAACTACCAGCCTCATCCTCTTGAACAGAGTGCAAAAAAAAAAAAATGAGTCTTCAATGTAATAGGTTCCACACTGTCTGCCAAGCTCTGGTCCCTGTCATATCGCCACACGTGTCCTAAACTATTGGGAGCTTGAAAGGTGGAATTGAATTAGAATGAGTTCATAGAAGATTCTGCTAAATGTGCTGCAAAGAAATTATTTTCCCTTTATTGGGCTAGAAAACTTCTCACAAAACTACCATTCGTCTGTGTATGGAGTACTGTTGCTACAGCTGGGCTAGTACATCAACCACGAGCCTTGTTCTCTTGAACAGAGTCCAAAAAGGGTCCCGCATTATCTGCCAAGCTCTAGTCACTGTCACATCACCGCACATGTCCTGAACTATTGGTAGCTTGAAAGGTGGAATTGAATTAGAATAAGTACATAGGATGATATGGATATGTAATTAGAATAAGTAAGATGCCGCTAAGCTTGCTGCAAAAAAAGTAGCTTCCTTTTACTGGGCTAGAAAACTTAATACAAAGCCTCCTTTCATCCGTGCATGGATTACTGTTGCCACATATGGGCTGGTGCACCAACCAACACACTCTTCTTCTTGCACAAGATGCAAAAAGGTGTCTCTAAATGGATCAATTAGGATTTAAGGACTCCAATATTTTTTTAAATCATCTTTTGAAATATCAAATTTTCATTAAATTTTGTGATACTCGACGTAACGATCATCCTAATTTCTCAATTCTAACATTTTTTTTTTTTTTATATGTAGGAAAAACCCTGTTGCACTGCCTAAAAAGTTTTGTACATCTATCTTCTATGTATATAAAAGCCAAAGTGTGTGTTAGTGTGCGCATGTGTGTGTGTGTGTGTGTGTGTGTGTGTGTGTGTGTGTGTGTGTGTGTGTGTGCGTGCGTGTGCGTGTGTGCGTGTGTGTGTGTGTGTGTGTGTGCGTGTGCGTGTGTGTGTGTTTGTGTGTGCGTGTGCGTGTGCGTGTGTGTGTGTGTGTGTGTGTGCATGTATGTGTGTGTGTGTGTGTGTGTGTATGCATTTTTTCTGTATTTTTTGAGTTCTCCGGGAAGTTACTGTGTCTTAGAACTTTTTATATACTCCTTAGATTATAATATCTACGATTTACGAAACGACGTCATAAATATCTTTTATTTCAGCGACTTTTATCTTACAAAATTCGCTCTGTGAATTCATTTTCTCTACTACTGCTACTGCTATGGCGTGATATTTGACCTAGAAAACCATACATTGACATTCAGCCACACGCCTTTTTAAACCTTTATTTTCGACTCTTCTCAAGTTCCTGCCTTCATGGCGTCATGCTATGTAATCAGACTATTAACCTCAAGGCTTCGGGTTTGAGCCTACCAACCTCCCAAAACTTTTGTTCACTGTTTGTTTTTTCTTTTTTTTTTTTTTTAATATTTAAATAGGATTATTACTTCGCCTATTATTTTTGTTTTGATCTAGCCCCTCCCCCCAACACACACACCTACAAACACCCGGGCAACGCCGGGCACCCCTGCTAGTCTATATATATAAAAGGCAAAATGTGTGTGACCATTTCGTGTATGTCTTCAAAAGGCTTTTCTCGCACACGGTTCCGATGTCGTTACAATCGCTTACAACTGTTTATATGGGTCCTAAATAATAATATGTACGATTTGGGAAAGTGCGTCGCATCTAGATTTATTTACATCGACTTTTACAAAATTATTGCTATTTTGGCTTCTCGCATGTTGATGAGGCTTTTTCGTATAAAAAGCGAAACTAATTCAAAGTTAACAACGAACAACGTTATCGGCATTGCGCCGGTACTTGGCCCTCGGGCCAGGATCAAAGTGTAGTATCTGTTCCGGCAGATACTGCAAGCAAAGACCATATGTGGGGGCGACCTTGGTCAATGTAGGGGCAACCCTTCATACCAATTGTCACCATCCAGCTCCCCTACTCCCCGGGGAGTTGGTCCCCATTTCCCCTTCACTCCTCACATTAAAAATCGGCCTTGTGCGTAATTTGCTCGGTGGGGGAGCAAATTAATACCTTCTCGGCATTGCGCCGGGAAATGTCCAGAAGCAATCAGCTTTGATCAATGCTGTACATCAGACAATCGTTATTCAATCTGGACAATTGGGAGCTGGTTCCCCTCCCCCCAACATCTGTTGGGGAAAAAAACAAAAACAGTCAAACTTGGGTAAACAACTGCTTGACTTCTATTTGACCTTCTTAATTAGGTCAAATGGAAGCAGCAGAGTTAACTTTTATTGCGCACGCCTGTTTTTATAGTTTAATGAATAAAACCTGAGTATGTTGTATGTATGTCGCGGTGGCCTAATGGGTAACGTCGCCCGGGGGGTCTTTTTTTTTTTCACACATTAATTTCCAACTCAAGGGTACAGGTTCGATTCACATACTTACCTACCAAAACATTTTTTTTATTTACCCCCCCCCCGGAGTTTTGATTTACCTCAAGATACCCGGGCATCGCCGGGTACCCCCCGCTAGTATATATATATAAAAGGCAAAATGTGTGTGTGTTTGTATGTCTGCCAA
The DNA here is from genome assembly GCF_053919585.1 of Euprymna scolopes. Taxonomy (NCBI): domain Eukaryota; kingdom Metazoa; phylum Mollusca; class Cephalopoda; order Sepiida; family Sepiolidae; genus Euprymna; species Euprymna scolopes. Next base: position 61,309,397 of record NC_136522.1, read on the forward strand.
AAACTTTTGACACATGCAACATATCCTCACAAGATCAGTATCAGTTTGAAGCTTGATGTCTCAGACGACAAATACAAAAAAATTGGCCAAAAACACTAATTCCTTCTCCTTCAACTGGGCAGTTTTCTACAAGGAGGGGTCGGTTTATTCGTTGACATTTTTGCAAGTCATTGTCTCCTTTTAATTGACTACCCTTAATTCCAACGCTCGCAACTTCTGGTTGTGCGATGGACGCCATCAGCTAAGAAGTTAGGTTTTTTTCACCTTCTTTTCCTCCGACGCGTTACGAGTTCAAGCCTGCATGCCTACTACCACTTTTTTTAACACTTCTCCCCCCCCCCCCACTCCCCAGGGTTCCTTACTACACCACCTTGACACACCCGGGCAATGCTGGGTACCCCCGCGTGTTAAAAAATAAATATTTATTGCTTCCTCCTCACACCTGATAGCATCCTATATCTCTACAAAACCACAATTCACCCATGCATGGAGTGGTGTTACCACAACTGGGCTGGTTCATCTACCACTAATCTCTCAATCTTACACAGGGTTAAATGCGAGTGTACCACAGGGGGTAATCCTTGGACCTTTATTATTCTTGAAATGTTACGCTGTATAACCTGGAACAACAGCAATTATGATTAGAGATACTTTGTTGCCTAAACAGTGGATATTTTAAGCTGGTTTTTAAGCTCATTTGTTGCTGCGGAGTTTCTTTTTACCTTCTCGATTTAAAGTTTAGTTCAGTTAAAAGTCAAATATGAACAGGTAAAATTATAGCAGAATAAAAAGTGAATCAAATGAGGTATGGGTTTAAAAGGTTACATTTACTTTAGCTTAAATTTGCGGTTTTTGAAAAAAATTACAAGTGCCGACTTATATATATATATATATATATATATATATATATATATATATATATATATATATATATATATATATATATAATGGTCATACGATGGATTCCTTTTGACTAAGATCAAAGTCCAATGAATTTCTGTATATATATATAACCATATTTATGAAAATTAAAAATTTAAAATCAATTTTAGGATATCCTAAGTAGAATGGTCCCTAGACTAAATGTGGTGGTTATTTATCTCCCTCTCACGACGAGAAGATGTGACACAAGAGTCAAAAAGTGGAATTAAAGAGCCTGCACTCCAGAAGAGCATACTGGCCTGCAAAACATGACTGAGCAATCCCGTTGGCATTCCCATGAGGGGCATCAAATGCCATTTACAATAAACTAACCCCTTCTCCTTTTTCATTTTTTTTTTAATTCCATTTTCGCCCAAATAAGGCACAGTGCCACTTTGATGTAGGGAACTACTATTGGGGACATAAGTTGAAGGGATACTATGTAGGGAGTTGAGTAGCAAGATGTCTGCACATTACACTTGAACTTCTGCATGTCAGTACAGTTGGGAAAGCAGGAATCTGGAACGGAGTTCCAAAGTCTAGCAGTTCTGGGGAAGAAACTATTAGAGTAGAAGGCTTTCTTACATCTAGGGATCTCTACTGTGTAGGGGTGGGATTTTGCTGTTTGTCGTGTTTGTCAGAGATATTTACGTCAAGGGGGAATAACCAACACAAAAAAAAAACAAAGAAAAAGGGTAAAAAATGAATATACAACAAATAAATGTTACCAAAGGAAAGTTAAGTTACTCTTTTACCTACCTGGATGATTTTTTTTTTGTTTTAACTTATTTTAAAGAGTTTTTTTTTAGTCAAGAATAAAGATAGTGTCGAGTTAGAATGAAAAACAAAATGGTGGTCTTGTTCAAGCCATAGTCGAGCCTTGATAATCACTCAAAAAGTGAAAATCAAACAAAATACTGGAAGAACATTACATTTTTCACACGTTTACTGATATTTTTTAGATCGGTTTATTTATCAGTATATTTTTTCATTTTCGATTTTTGAGCGATTATCAAGGCTTGAATGAGATCACCATTTTATTTTTGTTCTAATTACACAGGTTTTACACTACCTTTATTTTTAAGTAAAAAAAAAAGTCACTTTAAAATAAGTTAAAGCACAAAAAAAACTTATCGAGGTAGGTAGAAGAGTAACTTATCTTGCCTTTGGTAATATTTATTGGGCATTATTACAATAAACAACAAACCAAAAAAAGTGGTAAAAAAAAAATATATATACAACACATAAATGTTACCAAAGGCAAGGTAAGTTACTCTTTTATCTACTTGATAGAAACCCACCCAATAACTGTTATAGTGACGGTTACTGGGTGGTAATTTGTTTCATTTTTTAGTTTTTAGCGATTATCGAAACTCCAAAGAGGACACTATGTTTACCATTATGCATGTTCTAACTTAACAAATCAGCACTACTGTGTTTCGAATTAAATAAATGCTGTAAAATATGTTAAAACACTAAAATTTTATCCAGGTAGGTGGAAGAGTAACTTATCTTCACCTTGGTTGCATTTATTATTTATTTCTTGGTCACTTTTTCGGTTTGTTGTCTACAGTAAAACATGCCAAAATTATTTATGATATATGTACCTGTTATAGAATGAAAATGTCATATTCCAAAATCACGTAAAGTGATCATGTAGTTTTTTTTTTTAAACTAAGAAAATCAAATTTTATGACAAAGCAAGAATGGTGAGAATTTACTTGATAAAGGAATACAACTCAATTCGAACAACTGAGATTTTAAAATCAGTCTTACTTGTAATAGCTACCATATACTATTAATCGATAAAAATCGTTTAAAAAAATGATTTTCTAAAAAATAACTACTTGATCAATTTATATGATTTTTGGAATGTGACATTTTTGTTCCGGGACGGAAACATACGTCATTAAAATGTTTCTGTATATTTTGAAATTAGGTTAAATTCTGGATAAGAACTGCTGGATTTTGTCCATATTAAAAACTGATCATGTGTCCAATTCTGCCCTCCTGGGGAAGTAACTAAAAGCCGGGTAAAGATGTTTGTATTACGTACGGAAAAGTGGTCAAATTCTTTTTTTAAATATCTAACAAAGAAATGTTATAAAGGCAAGGTAAGTTACTCTTCTACCTATCTGGAAAAAGTTTTTAGTGGTTTTACTGATTTTAAAACGTTTAATCGGTTCGAACATCATACAGTATTCATCGATATATGTTAACAAGACAAATGGCGGCGAGATGACTGTTAAATATGCGAATTTTGGAAAAATGAATAAAATTTTTTAAAAATATACCAAATACGGTACTTGTACAGTTTAATCAAGACATTCAAAAATGAAAATATCGACAAAAAAGTTATATTGTATGTATCCGTTTTGGACTGAAGATCTCCGAAAAAAATTTCATTTAATTTGATCGAGTAGTTTTTTTTTTTGTTTTTTTTTTGTTTTTTACAGCGGAAAAACACGTTCTTATGAGAGCGCGTTGAAGTCAGCCATTATGGGATTTGTTTAACACGCCACGGGGAGATAACTCCAGTTAAAGCGCTGACACCCTCTCCCTATCTTTAATACTAGCTTTTCTTCCTAAAAATTGAACCTTTTGCTCGGTATCATAACAAATTGTTTTTTCGCTGTAAAAAAAAAATAAATAAATAAAATAAAATAAAAAAAAAATAAATAAAAACTACTTGATGAAATTAAGTGATCTTTTTTCCGGAGAACTTTGTTCCATAACGAATACGTGCAATATAACCTTTTTTCGATATTTTCATTTTTAATGTATTGATTAAACTGTACAAAGACCCAAAATACTGTTAGAGACACAGGCAATAGTCAAGTGGTCGTAGCAGAACGTAAAATGGAAGAAGAAAAAAAAAAAAAAAACTAAGGGAGATAATTCTAACTATCTTAACGCTTAACGGTGTCATTTTTGTCACCGGTGCAAGAAACGTGAGACTTAGGGTACATACAAATTCACTTTCGGTTTTTCTTTTGGGAAATATAATTTACTAGGAAAATGATGAAGGGCCGCGAGATCAAGGGTTCCGGCCAGAGCGGATACACAAAAGGGACGAAGATGTTCCGAGTTCGGAATTATGTCGTGGCCGGCGGAATCGCGTATTGCGTTTTGATGACCTTCGCCTTTTATAAGATGAGGGCTTCGCATAAAATTGCCGACGGCTTCGGCCAGCTAAACGATTATTTTAATTCTGAAAGGGAAGTGAGGTTCAAGGAGATGCTGGAACGAAGGGTGAAAAGAAGTGAAAAATATACACAAGCCCAGAATATAAAATCTCCCTAAAAACAGTGCGACCGGAGAAAGCGAGAGGTCATTTTATTTAAAGAAGTGAGTTGGCGGTTTAATCTCATTATTTTGAATTGATTTAAAAAAAAAATTTCCTTCTAAATATTTACTTGACTAAAATAGGAATTAATCACCATTAATGTTTATTCATTTTTTATTTTTTTGTGAATTTTATATAAAAATTAGGTGCTTCTTAAGATAGTCACCAGATCGATTTCTTGTGGTTAAGCAAAGGGAATATTAGGTACTTATGGTGAAAATAGTAATATATCTAAAATAAATTACGAAAATTCATCGAGTGTTTCACTTTAATACAATGATTTTATCGTGTTTTAGTAAAAAAAAAAAAAAAAAAAAAAGGTAAATTTATACAAATACCGTGACAGCGAATTAGTAGAAAAAAATGTACTTTCCTTGTAGAGTTCTGTGTGCTGAACACGAATCTGAAAACCGCATCCGTCGCAAATTAATAGTTTCGGAGGTAATAACGTTTTAAGAAGTGGGGGATCAATTTTCTATAATAATTTAATGTAAAATGAGCACCCACTTTTTGGCCACTCTCGACAAATTTTTGAAATCACTACCCCCCCCCTCTCTCGACAAATCCTGTGAAATCACTACGCGGCTTCCCTCCCCCCTCCCCACAAATCCGTTTAAATCACTACGCCCCCCCTCCCCTCTTTTTCAAATTTATGTGACCCTTTTATTTTACTTTTTGGGGAAGGGGAGGGGTGAGGAGAGGGCGCAGTAATTTTATATGATTTCTCTTTTTATAATAATTTAATGTAAAATGAGCACCCACTTTTTGGCCACTCTCGACAAATCTTTGAAATCACTCACTACCCCCCCCCCCTCTCGACAAATCCTGTGAAATCACTACGCGGCTTCCCTTCCCCCCCTCCCCACAAATCCGTTTAAATCACTACGCCCCCCCTCCCCTCTTTTTCAAATTTATGTGACCCTCTCCTCACCCCTCCCCTTCCCCAAAAAGTAAAAAAAAAAAAGGGTCACATAAATTTGAAAAAGAGGGGAGGGGGGGCGTAGTGATTTAAACGGATTTGTGGGGAGGGGGGGGGGAAGGGAAGCCGCGTAGTGATTTCACAGGATTTGTCGAGAGGGGGGGGGGGTAGTGAGTGATTTCAAAGATTTGTCGAGAGTGGCCAAAAAGTGGGTGCTCATTTTACATTAAATTATTATAGAAAATTGATCCCCCACTTCTTAAAACGTTAATATCTCCGAAACTATTAATTTGCGACGGATGCGGTTTTCAGATTCGTGTTCAGCACACAGAACTCTACAAGGAAAGGACATTTTTTTTCTACTAATTTGCTGTCACGACACACATTATATATATATATATATATATATAGACAACACAAAAATCAAAAGAAAACCACAAAAGTAGACTTACATTAGTTAGCGTCATCGTGTTCTTCTTCGTCGCTGAATTCCTCATCAGCGAGAACTGGAGCAACAACACGTTGGTGCTCTCCTTGGGGGGGATAGAGACGTCCAGCCATAACAAAAAAATGGTGTAAAAGAGCCTCCTTCTCGTCATAATTTGTTATAAATAAATATCTTGCTAAATACTGGCGGAGATAAGTGGCTCTAATACCTGGTCGTTTAACCCACTCTTTGAGATCCCTCCAGAGACGTTCAATTGTTTGTGTGTGTATGTTAATATTGGTTGGATCAACAAAGTTCTGAGAATGATTTATCATATAGTGAGTGTACCCGTGGGTTTTCAGGGAGTGATATGCCCCCCACCGGTCACTCATTATAATGGATCCTCCACGGATATATTTTTTTATTAGAGGAAGTAAGGCAGCTGTGTCTCTCTTCTCACCGACAGGCTCCAAAAGTGGGATAACAAATTTTTTCTTTGAGTCTCGCTCTATTCCCCCAAAGAGCCAAATTTGTGACAGAGGTCGACCTTTGTTATTTTTTCGGCGCACCAGGAAGGTTTTGTCTATTTCAACGACGATATCTTGCCCGCCGATAGAGTCCTGGTTCCCAAGCCAGAACTCTGCGACTTCGCTACAAAAAGAGCGCCAGTCCACAGCTGTTTTGGGAGTTATATTTAAACAACTGGTGACTGTCTGGTGATCCCACCGTTTACTCAACCAGTGGTTTACAAACAGAATTACCTTCCATGGAGGAATGTGGGAATTCTGTAAGAATGTCCCCTTATAGTCACTTGCATAAAAGGAACAGTGGCGCCTTTTTTTGGTTTTAGGAATGCGGAGTGTACTGTTGCAGCGCCATTCGCCCGTTCTCCCCTACTCCCTAAAGGTGCAGTTTTTGTTACAACGTGTGCAACTGACGACAGTTGGTAAGACACCGTGTCTTCTTAAAAAATCCACTGACGTTTCTGGTTCCTCGTAAAAGACTTTAATAGCCTTGTAGTGATTATAAGAGCAGTGGTCACAGGCAGACATAATGTTGGAAAAGTGGAAAAGTTAATCAAAGTAGCGTTGAGTGGAAATTAAGTTAACGAAAGTCAAAGTAAAAGAGGTTTGCAAATAAAGGAGCGAAATTGAGTGAAATTGGGGGTAAAAATCCGAAATTGTATCCGAAATGGTAAATTTATACAAATAACGTGACAGCGAATTGGGTAAAAATCCGAAAGTGTATCCGAAATTGGGTAAAAATCGATTTTGTGCGCGTAAAATTGGGATACTGCGCATGAGCAAGTAAAATTGGGGTGGTGAAGTGGTGGGGAATTAATTAAAAAGAAAAGGAAATAATTAATTTATTTATTTTTTTATTATCGCTTATTTTCATTATGGATTATCTCCACTTGTTTTGATTTAAGAGTAGAGCCGATGTACGCCATTTTTGAAAGAAAATATTCCCTTTTAAAAATGTTAATATCTCCGAAACTATTAATTTGCGAGGGGTACGGTTTTCAGATTCGTGTTCAGCACACCGAAACGTAACAGAATACTACGTCTGTTTTTACTAATTCGCTGTCACGGTGTTTGTATAATAATACCAAAAAAAAAGGGGGGGGGGTTGTATTACTGTGCACATAGATTCGAAAAAGTTGTCAAAAAACAAATAACAAATAAATGTTATCAAAGGCAAGATAAGTTACTTTTCTACCAAACTGGATATATTTTTCGTGTTTTTATTCAATGTAACATGTTTATTCAGCTCGAAAAACATACAGTGTTTACCGATGTATTGGAAAATTCAAGATGGCGCCTGACTCTCTCGTTAACACGGTAAGTTTGGGAAAAGGTGTTATAAATAAAAAAAACTGGATAAAATACTGTTAAAAACCCGCTCAATATATGTTACGGTGACATAGGTTGACATATATTCGGCGGGTTTTTAATAGTATTTTGTATAGTTTTTTATTTATAACACCTTTTCCCAAACTTAAAGAGGGGAGGCGCCATCTTGAATTTTCGAATACATCGGTAAACACTGTATGTTTTTCGAGCTGAATAAACATGTTACATTGAATAAAAACACGAAAAATATATCCAGTTTGGTAGAAAAGTAACTTATCTTGCCTTTGATAACATTTGTTATATATTTGTTTTTTGACAACTTTTTCGAATCTATGTGTACAGTAATACAAACCCAAAAAAGAAAGAAAAAAGTCCATCAGTCACTATGGTCTTTAAAAATGTTGTCATTAAAGTGTCGAAAAGGGGAGATAATTATTGCGCTGTATTCGCCATCCTCATGGTGTTTACATCTAGGGAAAATGCAGTCCCCCCCCCCATCATTTTCCGTAAAAATTACTTTTTCTGAAAGTTATTTGGTCACGTATGGAGTGTCGAGTTTCAGAGACACCGGTGGTGTTGGTCCAAGCACGTTCCTGTTTATATTTTTCTCTTTCAATGTTTGGTTAATGTAGCACGATGGGGTCCCAAAATCCAGCCTCGTTCTGACTTCGTGGAAAGATGGGTCACGTGGTACTTTGTCACCGGTGAGTGAGTGGGTGGTGACTGGTCTGTCCCTATAACTAATCAACTTCTACCCAATTTTCACCATTATTAGCGATTACTAGACTACTACCACCATAACCCTTATCCTCGAGTGTCCTTCGGGCCTTGATAAGTGGTGACTCCAAAGTAAAAAAAAAAAAAAAAAAAGCATCGTCAAGACATATTTTGAGGAACGTGTTTTCGTCTAACACCGTCAGCTGTGAAACTGGTTAATCGATGTCCACATGTGAGGATTATTCATTATTTTATTTATTTATTTTATTTATTTATTTTATTTATTTATTTTATTTATTTATTTTTCTTTAAAATATTAGAAATGAAGAGCAAACTAACTAGAAAGAAATTTCGGTATTTATGCAGAGAGGCTACCGTGCTGAAATAATAACGTTATTATTTAGAAGCCCATTCTTAACATGGCTAGGGTGTTTTGTAACCACTCTGGACTTTCACCTAACAATTTAATAAACAAAAATATAACTGAAAAACTTTATTTAACTTGTAAATACTATTAAAAAAACCCAGAAAAACACGGTACCTTCCCTGCATAAGTACTGAAAAATTTAAAGCTATATAAATTCCTTTATACAAAATAAATGGTATTCTGCTTTACCATCAATTCGAAAGTGAGTTTGAAGCCTTTTAACTGACGAACAGAAAATAATTTTTGGTTTGAATTAAAGGCCAAAATCATGTATTACAGTTCATTTCTACTCCAAAACATGAATTTGCACACGAGTTAAAAAAATTTGAGGTATTTTTTTGCTATAGACAACAAAATCAAAAAGTGGTTAAAAAAAAAAATGTATATTACAAATAAATGTTACCAGAGGCAAGATAAGTTTAGCTGGATAAGGTTTTGGCACTCTAACGTATTTTAAAGTGTTTATTCAGTTAAAAAAAAACAAATTAGCAGTGTCGAGTGTTATGTGAGAACAAAAAAAAAAAATGACCGACACAAGAGGGTCACATCTTTGGAGTTTAGATAATCTCTCCATAATAATTCATATTTAAAAATTTTTTAAAAAAAAGTACAGGGGGTGGGGGTGCTTATATAGATCAGCCCCGATAGCTGCTGATATGTTGTCGGCAAAATATTAGTTAAAACAACAGCTAAAAAAAAAAAAAAAATGTGACCCCCATGAAATCTTCCAATTTACAAAAACCGTCCACCTGAGATGCGACAATTTACAAGAAATGTCCGTAAGAGCGGCATTAAATTACAAAAAACAAGAACTTCCACATGAAGTGCAAAATTTAAAAAAAAAACAAATGTCCATGTGAGATGCGTTAATTTATAAAACCAAGAACTGTCCATATGAAGTGCAGCACAGCAGTTTACAAAGACAAGAACTGTGTGTGATATGCAAACGTTTGTAAACTCGGGAACTGCTTGCATGAAGTGCAACAATTTACAAAAACAAGAACTGCCTGTCTGAGGTACAAGAATTTGTGAAATCAAAAACTGTTTGTGTGAAATGCAATAATGTTCAATAACAAATAAAATGTCTGTATAAAATTCGACACTTCACAAAGCAGCCTCCACCTAACTACCAATAAAAATGTACAAAAAAAAAAGTATCTACAACAAAAACTGATTGATAGTTGAATGATGATGAATGTTATGAGAGGGTTGAAAAGCGCCACATTGGATTCTAAGGACAGCAACTCTTTCCTTTTTGTCAGAAACATCGCCCATGGAATGAGAAAACCTGAATAGGAAGTAAGGGTTAACCTCTAATCCTAAAAACAATAAATAATAAAAAAAAAAGAAATTGCGTGTTTTATTTTTTTTTGGTTGGACCCTAACCCTGTACCCTTGTACCCCTTCAATGTAGGTACCCCTGACAAGCAGCAAAATCCCACCTCTACACAGTAGAGATCTCTAGATGCAGGAAAGCCTTCTACTCAAATAGTTTCTTCTCCGGAACTGCTAGATTTTGGAATTCCTTCCTGGGTCCCTGCTTACCTGACTGTACTGACATGCAGAAGTTCAAGTGTAATGTGAACAAGCATCTTGCTGCTGAACTCCCTACATAGTACCCCTGCAAATTTTGTCCCAAATAGTAGCCACTTACATCCATGTGGTGCTGTGCCTTATTTGGTGTGAAAACGCAGTAAAAAAAAAAAAATGTCCGGCGATTCACAAAATGCGCTTTCCACATGATTAACAAAAAAAAAATTATAAAAAAAAAAGAGACGACAAAATATATAACTAACCATACATTTGTAACAGAGCACGTATACGTGTATGGTAACTGTTGTACAATAGCTGTTTGTAAGGTGATGTCACGGCAAGGAAGAAGGAAAGAAAAAGATTATAAAAAAAGAAAAACGTGGCCCGAGAACGACAGGGAAAGACGTGTCCTAAACATAGCTAGACAAAGGCAGAGTACCAAGTGTTTGACACTGTAGAATCTTGTTAAGCACATTGGAGTGCGAGAAGATGTTTGAACAAGAGACAAGGTGTTATTCTAGAAGTACCTGTAAATAAACGTCTGTTGTTTCAACTGAAAAAAAAAGGGGGTCGAATTCTTTTCTTGTCTTTGTTTCCTTGTGACTGTCTGAATACAATGTGTGGGTCCCGAGTGATGACATGTAACGACTACGCTAGACTTTGAGGTGAAAGAAAAACTTCAGAAATTTATTTCCTCCATATTTTGAACGTTTTAAAATATCACCGTTGAAGAAGATCACATAAACTTTACTACTGACACCACAATGTGTGAATTAAGAAAGAAGAAGAAAAAAAAAGATTCTATTCCTGATGATGACGTTATATTGCCGAAACTTTGTTGATTTTTAACAAATAAATGTTTATTATAAACAAAACTATTCTACATTGTGTTGGCTTTATAAACTTACAAATTTCAATTTAAATTCAAACAACATAGAGGAATAAGAAAAGACTTCTACATATATAAAAGCGAAAATGTATGTATGTGTATGTGTTCGCTTTTTCTGTATGTCAACAAAAGGCTTTTTTCAGAGAAGCGGTCGGTTGATTCACAACTTTTTAAAACTTTTTATATCACATATAAATGGTAATATCTCACAGTTAACAACGAAGGTCGCCTGTCTATTTAATTTGCTCGGTTTCGGGAACATAAATATTCAATATTTGTCGCTTGCCGCATGTGGGTTAGTCTTTTTCCTATGACATCTTGGGGGTGAGGAAAAAAGCGTTCAGCAGTAAATGAAATCCCGCAGTCAATCTGACCTCATTAACTCATTAAAACGAGCACCTGCTAAATCCAAGTAATTAAATAAATTCAAACGTGTTTCCGTTAGCATCTCGCGGTGGGACAATGGTTAACGTTGCACGTTTTTTTTGGGTTTTTTTTCACACTTTAATTTACAACTTTGCCTGCGATCCTAATACTTACATTTTTTTTACCCCCCCCCCCCCCCAAACACCCGGGCAACAATGTAAATATTACGATAGAAAAATAAAATGTAAATAAATTTTATTTTTCATTTTCCGTTTCAGGAACTCAGATTTATTTTTTTTTGTGTGGCCATCTTTCGACAGTTTTCATGGCTTAAATTTTACTTGAACTCCTATAAGCATTGTTCTGTATAAACACCAAAAATAGAAAGTTTATAATTATGGAAAAAAAAAAGGTTTTTGTCCAGAATTCCCCTTATGTTAAAAAATAAAAATAAAGAAAAATTTGTATGAAGTACATACCTGTGACCGAAAGAAAATATCATATTCCAAAACTCATGTTAATTAATCAAGTAGTTTTATTTTTATCAAGAAAATCATTTTTAAGCGATTAATGGGGATTCGTAGGCAGTACAAAATAAATCTAGTGAGTATGAATTTTTGTGGAGTTATCTCCCTTTACTTCTTGCCATTTTTTTTTTTTCAAAATGGTAGGCAAAACAGTCACTTCTCATAAAAATTTAATTTTCTTAATTCTTTGATCAGTTTATGCGATTTTTGGAATATATTTTCGTTTTGTCATAGTTATGTATGTCATACAGATTTTTTTTATTTTTGTCTTTTAGATGGAATTCTAAGCAAGAACGTCCCCCCAAAAAAAACATTATTAACGGAATAATGAATACATAATAAAAAGAAAGACAAAACACAAAATGGCTAAAATTTGAACTAACGATGAAGAAGAAAGAATAAAATTGAGTTTTTGTTTTTTTTTAATTTTTTTTATTGAATAAAATATTTTGGCAAAATTGTGCTATTACATATTTGTCATCATTTTAACTGACCACATGAATATGTATTTGTTATGTAATGAAGTACAGAGAATGACAAAAAGCAAAAAACTAGGAATGATTGACAGCTGTAGAGTCAGAAATGTGATCTCAGTGAATAAACAGAAGTAAACAAATCTGGTGTCATTAACCCCAAAGTGCATTGTGGGCTGAGATTCTTGGCAGATTTCAAAGCAAAAAGGTGCAGAAAGTTTGATCATCTCAAAACCCCAATGAGGTGGAGCAAGAGAAAAGTGCCAGAGTCTAATATAAAAATAAGTTCGGTCAATCCCTGTTTCTCTACCTCTCACTTTTAGCCTGAAGTATACAGAGCGTTTCAGCAAAATCCAACACTCGACAAAACGTAAATGAAATCGGCAATAAAAACGAAAGTTGTACATGCAAAGACCCAACATTTTATTTAGCAACGGGTTGTTACGTACAATATTTTTCTTAATGTAATCAGAGACAACAATTTTTAGTCAAGCATAAAATGAGTCGCACATTTTGGCTTTGCCAACTGTTTCTTTGTCTGTAGCGATAAATGCCTCCATGATGGTAGTCTCCAAAGAGTCAACCATATTGTGAGTGTACTTGTTTATCTTCTTTTCAACCATACCCCAAAAGAAATAGACAAGGGGGTTGCAATACATTAAGTATATACTTATGTTAAGTGAATGTATATTTAAAAGTAAGCATGAATTGTATTATCTGTATTCTTTGGACTACTGTTCTCATCTTGAGTGTTATGTGCACAACGTTTTGGTCGATGTAACCTCTAACCTTCTTCAGGTGTATAGCTCATCACGTTTAATATTGGAGAAAGGTTAACTCTATACGTATTATTTTGATTCATCGAACTAATGTTCTCATCTTGAGTGTGATTTTCGCAACGTTCTAACCTCCAACCTTCAGGTGTATCATGTCGAACTCTGGAATTTGGACGGAATTTTAAGTGGAACCCTTTATTTACTTCACGGGGGGGGGGGGGGTAAGATGCTCTTGTTCCATCAGCCATGACTGGATAGAGGTCCTAAGTAATTTGCAATTGTATTTTTCGACCGCCCACACTGAGGATTGAACCTTCAATCATCAGGAGAATATCACTTTCTTTTTCTTTTTTTTTTAAAAGTAGTCCGATGAATCCAAATAATACAAATAACCAATCCTCATCTAAAAAATTCAGAAAGGGTAACGCTATACTTTTCAGCTTTCATGTTTAGGTTCCAGTTGAAAGTAACAATTAAGAATAAACATAGAAATTATAAAACAAAACACTAGGAGATATTATTTCTAAAATATTTATCGCATTAGCTAGATTTGCCCGGTTATAAAATATGTTTAAATATATTTTAATTCATACACATTTCATATTCATTATTAGAGCTGAATTCTCGGCTGAATATTATATTTTATACTTAACATATGGTACTGCTTTCCAAAGTTTAAAAAGAAATGACTTGGGTGGCATCTATAATATAAATCTCACCTGTCTGTTTAAATGTATGTGTGTATGTCTGCCTAAAACTTTTGACAGAGGTGACCGATTTTCACGATCGGTATTGTTTTGAAGCTCGACCCTTCAGATGACAAATATCGAAAAATTGGCTAAAAGCATTAATTCCTTCACTCCTGACTGGGCACTTTTCTACAGGGAAGGGGCACTTTTTTCGCCAATATTTTTGAAAGTCTTTTCGATTGACTAGCCTTAATTTAAATCTTCGCCGCTTCTAGAATATCTTTTACAGTTTTAACAACTAGTCCTTTACTTTTCCATGTTTAAGCCTAACCATATTACTTTTCATGCTCGCATTTTTCTATTGTAATGTAATCTATAGATATATATATATATATATATATATATATATATATAGATGAGTTAAAAGTAGACGAAAATGTTATATAGATAGAGATGAGTTTAAAAAAATGTTATATATATATATATATATATGAGAGAGAGAAAGAGATGAGTTAAAAGAAAAAGGCAACACAAAATTAACTCAATCTCATAAATTTATTTTAACTCTCGCAAGCTTTTTCAAATGAAGAGAGCCAGTCAGATTAGTATCTGTCTTGGAAAACACTTACCTGACTATCTCTTCTCATTTGAAAAGGCCCAAGGGAGTTGAGATAAATTTATGAGATTGGGCTCAGTTTCTACTAGATTTTTTTTTTTAATTCTTATGTATGTTCTGCTTCACATTGAGTTTTTCCACTTTAGATTTCCTACAGAAATTGCTTTGTCCTTTACGGATTAATATTCTATATGAGAGATCCTAACGACTGAAATATTGATATATATATATAAAGTGTGCACGGTGACAAGGCGATGATAAAATAATAATACTAGTGGGACCTGTGGAAATTCCACAGCGGCATCGTTTATACGTAATATATTGCTGCTAGTCATTCTAAAACGTTGACCCCTATTATGACCCTTTAAAATTTATTGTTTTGGACTCAAATCAAGTTAAGTTAGATCCATGTCCAAGGAACCTATATATAAAATTTCAAGTGTCTGGACCCAAAATTGGCAGAGGAGTTTGATAGAGTTCTCAAAGGTCAAATCGTTGAACTTTGACCCTTTAACAGCCAAATTTCTGGCCGAAAACCGATCACATCTATATTCCCAAATCTCAGTACCCTGTATATCAAAGTCTGTAGACTAAAAATTGACAGAGTTATTGTATAGGGAAATGTACAGACACACAGATAGGCGCATTCACTTTATATATATATATATATATATATATATATATATAAAATATAAAACAGTCCTGAATTTTTTCAGATGAGGAATGATTATATTTGGATTAATCAAAGTAATGTTCTCATCTTGAGTGTATTTGCACAACGTTTCCGTCGATGTAACCTCCAACCTTCTTCAGGTATATAAGACCTGTGGAAATTCCACAGCGGCATCGTTTATACGTAATATATTGCTGCTAGTCATTCTGTAGATGAATGTCGACCCCTGCAATATCATTGTACCTATTTACAATGCCTCCCCACGGGGCAGAGTTAGACACCAGGGTCGTTTTTTAACGTGGAGAAAAGGTACAAAAATAAAAATTGTCTCAGTCGTGAAGGCTGTGTCCTTCACTGACAGAGAACAAGAAATTGAAGTGCAGCATCTGAAGAACAGATACTACACTTTGATCCCGCCATATCATTGTAGCCCTTTTGTTAAAACTGTAAAAGTATTTATTCAAATAATCTGGTTACTACGGTTTATCTCCAATATTTTTATAGGAATCTGTGACATATTTTTATTGTATGGACGCCCGGCACAAACGGAAACCCCACGATATCATTATACCATCTTTAGACAGAACAGGTACTACCCTTGGATCCTAGCCAGCAGATCAAGAAGGTATATTTTAGTTTCATGTATGGCCCAAAAACATTTTCTTTTTTTTAATTAATTTTTTAATTATTTTAAATTAATTTTTTTTTTTTAAATTAATTTTTTTTTTTTAAATTAATTTTTTATTTTTTTATTTTTTTTTTTTTCAATTAATTTTTTTTTTTTTTCAATTAATTTTTTTTTTTCAATTAATTTTTTTTTTTTTTTCATTGCATCTTCAGAAAAAAAAGGGGGATAGAAGGTGACTACGAATATTAAATTAGCATCTCTATATACTAATTTAATGTTCGTAGTATGTTATCATCTTCTGTCTTTCTTTTTCAATAAATAGGATCTCCCGATCAAATAATTTATAATCTGGAAACCGTGACACACGTACGTACATACGCTAAAGGTACTACGGTGTTGATATATAGATTCTTGGAACTTTAGTTGTATATATTGAAGCATGAATGCTTTACACGATTGGAAGGGGGGGGGCAAATGATGATAAAAATTGAATTATGTAAGTAATTAAAAGTGAAAAGAGAGGGAAAGAAAGAAAGGGAATATAGAGGGTCTATTATGATACCACAATGTACATAGAAATCTTTTGACTTTGTGAAAACTGAAGTGTCAAAAACGAAAATAATAGAGAAATGAGAGGGGAAGAAGAAACAAGGAGAGAGAGAGAGTGAGAAAGAGAAATGGAAGTCTATTATGACATCACAATGTATACTGAAATACTTTGACCTTGTGAAAACTGACTATCTAAAAGAAAATAATAGAAAGATGAAAGGGGAGGAGGAGATAGAAAGAAATGGGGTCTATTATGACATCACAATGTATACTAAAATACTTTGACCTTGTGAAAACTGAACATATCGAAAAAAAGAAAAATAGATGAGAGAGGAGGAAAAAGAGAGTAGAGAGAGAGAGAGAGAGAGAGAGAGAAAGGGAGTTTATTAGGACAGCACAATGTATACTGAAATCCTTTAACTTTTTGAACATTGTCAAAAATAAAGTAATAGAAAGATGAAAGGGGGAAAGAGACAGAAAGGAGGTCTAGTATGACATCACAATGTATATAGAAATCCTTTGACTTTACAAAAATTAAGCATGTTATATAGCGGATATTTTTTCGTACAACATTGAGATTGTTGAACCTGTTTGACTTCTCTTTTTTATACCTATCCATTTAAATTAGGTTTCTAAATTTTTGAGATGAGGATTGATTATTCGTATTAGTTGGACTCTTCAAACTATTGTTCTCATCTTGAATTTTATTTTCACAAACGTCTCAGTCGATGTAATCTCCATTCTTCAGGTGTATCTTGTCGAACTCAGGGAATCTGCATATAATTTTGAATCCTTTATATAATCCACGGGGGTAGCATGTTCTTGTTTCATCAGCCAAATAGAAGTCTTAAGTAATTCGCAATATTCTTTTCCCGTTTCCGTACTAAATTCCCAATTCCGATACAATTACTGATTCCGATTCTTTGTAAATTTCTAAATATTTAACTATAGAGTTGTTTTTTTTTTTTTTTTTTTTTTCCTGATTACCATAAAAACACATGTTAAATGTACAGGTATTTCCCAAGCATACAACAAATACACTTTTTTTTTTTTTTTTTTTTTTTACACAGTGATCGCCACTTATCAAGGCCCGGAAGCCACTCAGGGATAAGGGTTATTGCAAGTACATTGCGTTAGTGTGGAGATTTGGTGAAGTGTTTAATTAAGGGGGCGGTTCATTAGGAATTTGTTAACATTGGACTTGAAGACATCCAAGTTGTAGTCCGGAGGGAAGCAGGCAGACGGAACAGTTCCACAGGCGTGCAGTTCTAAGAAAGAAGCTTTGTTCATGGAATCCGCGTTTTGATTTAGGCACAGATATAGAGTTGGGGAAATTTTTCACAGTGGATTCAGCTAGACGGGTGTTTTTCGTGAAAGATTGGCGAGGGGGGGACCAGAGATTGGAGTTCAGACGAGCACCTGCCATGGAAATAACGATAAAACAAGGATAGGCTCGCAACGTCTCTTCTGTGGAAGAGAGGTTGCAGGGTAGAGAAAAGGGCATCCCCCACTAAGCCACAAAGTCTATTTTGTACTCTGTCAAGGCAGGATAGGCTGTTTTTAGCAGCTCCTGCCTAGATATGGCAACAGTATTCTATCCTTGGACGTACTTGGCTTTTATATAGATAGAGCATTGCATCAGTAGTGAGATATCTTCTGGAGCGGTAGAAGGATCCCACCATCTTTCCAGCGACCTTGGCAACAGACTTGATGTACGTGTTCCATTTCAGATCAGGAGTAAAGGTCAAACCCAGAAGCTTGTCAAAACACGGGGCCTCCCCCAGACGAGAGCCATCCATCACAATTGATGCCAGCTGGGGATCAGAGCGTTGATGATGTAAGGATAGGAGTTTGGTTTTGTTCTTCTCTCAATAATCACTTGTTGAATTTTTTTTTGAAATTTTTGCACAAACATTAGTCATGGGAAAAGTAAATTTTTGTCAGAACAGATTTTCCGGGATAATTCTGGGTGCCCCCTCCCCTAGGGGCTCATTATAGAGGTAAAATTACCCCCAAATCGTTTTTCCGTTCATTTGTTCGCGCTTTTCTGAATAACCACTTGTTGATTTTTTTTTAATTTTGCACAAACATTAGTCATGATAAAAGTAAATTTTTTCACGCCTCCAGGAGGACCACACATTTCCAACTTGTTCAACTTTGATATATATATATATATATATATATATATATATATATGTATATATATATATATGTATGTATATACAGGGTGGGCCAAAATAAGGGTCCTATCTTTAAATTTGAATAACTTCCACAAAATAAAAGTTAAACTCACCAAACTTTGTGTGTGTAGACTGACGCTTCCGAGATTTTTTTGAAATAAATAAAACAAATTTTGGCCGAAAAACACTTCTTAAAACTTACATGAATTTATGAATTTTTAAAAATAGGACCCTTATTTTGGCCCACCCTGTATAAATATATTGCCAATAAATTTGATTGATTTAGTCATCTAATTTAAAAGTGAAAAACATGTTCACACACATTTGCTGACTCAACAGGTCACAGGTGCTCTAGCATATATTAGGTCAGTGTGAAAGTTGTTTCAGCTTTAAAATTTCGTCTTGAAAATGTAAAACTTTTCTTTTCTTTTTTTTTTTTAAGATCTTTATTCATAACAATAACGACCTTTGCTCTCTATATCTTGATTCCATTTGTCAACAAGATTATAAATGTCTTACTTGAAAAATATTTGGAAGTTTTGATGTGAAAAAAATCACATCACATCTCATAATTTTAAGCTACGCCTATCTAAATGGGGTTGAAATCCTTCGAAATAAATAATAATCCGAGGGAGGTAGATCAGGAGATTATGGGGGACGGGGCAAAATTTCTCAACCAAATTCTCCTATAACTTTGGTCAGTAATGCTGTGTGTGGATAAGCATTATCATGATTTTTTTTTTTTTTTTACACAAGAATCACCACTTATCACGGCCCAGAGGCCACTTGAGGATAAGGGTTAATGGGTATACATTAGTCAATATGATTATAGTGTAGTAAACATAAGTAGTGGAATTTTGTAAATTGGATTACTTAGGGGGACGGTTCATCAAGAACTTGTTTACATTAGACTTGAAGACAGTCAGATTGTAGTCAGCTGGAAAGCAGGCAATCGGAAGAGAATTCCACAGGCGTGCAGTTCTAAGAAAGAAGCTTTGTTCATGGAATCTACATCATTTAGGTTTAGGCACAGATAAAGAGTGTGGGAAATTATTTATAGTGATTTTGGCTAGACGAATGTTTTTTGTGAAAGTTTGGCGAAGGGGGACCATAGATTGAGGCTCAGTCGAGCACTTGCCATTAAAATAACAATAAAGCAGAGACAGGCTCGCAACATCTCTTCTGTGGGAAAGAGGTTGCAGGGAAGAGAAAAGGGCATCCCCCACTAAGCTACAAAGTCTATTTTGAACTCTGTCAAGGCAGGGTAAGCTACATCTAGCAGCTCATGTCCAGATGTGGCAACAGTATTCCATCGTTGGCCGTGCGTGGCTATTATATAGGTAGAGAATTGCATCAAGAGTGAGATATCTAGTGGAGCGGTAGAAAGATCCCACCACCACTTCCCCATTGATGGAAGATGATTATCTTTCTGTTAATTAAATAATATTGCGGAAAAATGTGAATAATATTTTAATAATCTGAAAGAAAAAAGTTATAAATTAATCACGGTGATATGTTTAAGTAAAAAAATTTGCAGAATATAAATTACAATGTTTAAAAATGTCTACTTTAACAGACAACGTCCTGTGCATTGACCAAGTATATTGAAAAATGGCGATGACTGGTGATTTTTCTTTTATAAACCCTCTAAACACCTGGTATTTTTCTTTCATAAACCCTCTAAATACCTGGTCTTTTTCTTTCATAAACCCTCTAAACACCTGATCTTTTTCTTTTTATAAACCCTCTAAACACCTGATCTTTTTCTTTTATAAGCCCTCTAAACACCTGATCTTTTTCTTTTTATAGACCCTCTAAACACCTGATCTTTTTCTTTTATAAGCCCTCTAAACACCTGATCTTTTTCTTTTATAAGCCCTCTAAACACCTGATCTTTTTCTTTTTATAGACCCTCTAAACACCTGATCTTTTTCTTTTATAAACCCTCTAAACACCTGATCTTTTTCTTTTTATAAACCCTCTAAACACCTGATCTTTTTCTTTTATAAGCCCTCTAAACACCTGATCTTTTTCTTTTTATAGACCCTCTAAACACCTGATCTTTTTCTTTTTATAGACCCTCTAAACACCTGATCTTTTTCTTTTTATAAACCCTCTTTCTTTCAGATTATTAAAGTATCATTCACATTTTTCCGCAATATTATTTAATTAACAGAAAGATGATCATCTTCCATTAATGGGGAAGTGGTGGTGGGATCCTTCTACCGCTCCACTAGATATCTCACTCCTGATGCAATTCTCTACCTATATAATAGCCAGGTACGGCCAACGATGGAGTACTGTTGCCATATCTGTGCAGGAGCTGCTAGAAGAGCTTATCCTGCCTTGACAGAGTTCAAAATAGACTTCGTAGCCTAGTAGGGGATGCCCTTCTTTCTTCCCTGGAACCCTTTTTCTTTTATAATCCCTCTAAACACCTGATCTTTTTTTTTATAAACCTTCTTTCCAACTTCTGAATAACAGTCTTCACTTCTGGCGGGAACTGGCTGATATAATCACCATATTTATCATAAGTCCGAGTATTTTCCAATCCTTCAGGATTCATCGTCAGGGATAAATAAATCTAACTGGTTTTGGACAATTTATAAAGTTTGTTTGTTTTTCTCTTTTCATTGGTTAATTATTTTATCCTTTATCCATTGACCAGTGAAGAGAAAAAAAAACTTTATGAATTATTGAAAACCAGTTAGATTAATTTATCCCTGATGATGAATCCTTGATGATTGGAAAGTACTCAGACGTATGATAAATATGGTGATTACATCAGCTAGTTCCCGCCAGAAGTGAAGACCTATTAGGAATTGGAAGGATCGAAAATAGAATTAATAGACAAAAACGTCTATTTTATTTAATGAAATATCACATAGAGAAAAAAGCTGCATATATACTTGTTTATTGTTATATAAACATGGTCACATCCTGCTTCTAATGATATCTGTTGTTTGATTGAAACAAGTGGCTATTTGTAGCAGCAGGATGTGACCATGTTTATATAACAATAAATCAGCTCTTTTTATTGAGCACTATCTAACAACCTCGTTGAATTCATTAGTCCATTACTTTTGAATAAAAAAACCCGAGTATATATATATATATATATATATATATATATTATATAGCGTGTGTGTGTGCACTCGGCTTTATTTAAATAAATATTGATTGGTTCAGTGTTTATAGTTTATAAGTTGTTATTGATCTTTGTAGCCTACTTAGAATGAGTTTTGTAATTGATTTGAATATATATATATATATATATATATATATATATATATATATATATAGGCCCACACACGTGTGTGTGTCAATTATTTGTTTGAATGAATTAAATTATTTAAATATCCTGGCATGTACTAATGTAACCTTCAAGGAAATTCATACTAGTTGACATAATTTTTACTTACTTGCGTAGGGCCCCAGTAGATAACGAGTAACATTATTTGATAGAATTCATGTCTAGTAAACTGCTTAACTGCGTCATGAGTTGTTTTGACATTTTGATTTGTAAGGTCTCTTTTTTTTTCTTGTGTGTCAGTAAAAGTTTTACCTGCGATTCAAGTTCTTACCTGCCAAAGTTTTACCTGCGATTCAAGTTCTTACCTGCCAAAGTTTTAATTAGTTTATTTATTCAAAACTATACACCTAGCATCCCAAATCATCAAAAAAAAAATCATTTGAAGCGCAACAACAGAAATACTCTCTTTATGGTTATAAATTTATTCATTAATTTTATCATAAACCCAACTAGACTATCGATGCAACTGTTGCAATATTTTTTATATATATATAAGGGTATATATTTAATTGTTGCCCACATCAGCAATATGTGGCACAAGGCCGGAAAGTGGGAACCCCGCAGGCTCCCCTAAAGAAGGGGCACTCATGCAATTTTAAAAATTGCCCGAGTAACACCGTCGGCATTCCCCGGTCGGGGCGCCTCAGGCAGCAAGCAATAAACTTGCCCCACCAGAAAGCCCGGTGGCAAGGCCTGGGAGGGTGGACCTCCTAGGTATTACCCAGGCGGCCTACCTCAGTCCAATAGGTGCTGGGCTGGTTCCCGGCCACTCACCTGTTGGGCTGAGTGTCAAGTGACGAATCCTTGATGTGTACTACCCTATCTCCCTGCAGCCAAAGCCGCTAGGAGACCTTCCCCATCAGACGAAGTAATGGGGAAGGGTATGATTACAGAAAATTGGAAGGTTCTATTTATAGACGATAGCGATAGGAAGTGACCAATGAAATCGATTCATGTTCTGCTAGCAATTAATTAAAACCTGGAATTGCTCCATAAAAATATTGGATCTTTTAGAATTCTTGCGCATAATTTTTTGTGCTCACAGGAGAAAGATCTTTGCTCTTTGTCGGCAAAATTTTAAAGTCTGAGACTTGTACAGAATAGCTACCCACCGAAAACTCTTTTTCATCTCTAGGCTATAGATACCTGTAAGAAATCCTTCTGAAATTAAACAAACCAATTCTGACGCCAAAGTAAACAAATTTATTTCCGCTGATCATCATCATTGTTATCATCATCATCACTATTTTCATTATCATCATCATCATCGCTATTTTCATTATTATCAGTGTCATCATTATCATCATCATTATCCAACATAATCATTATTATTATCATTATCATCATCATCGTCATTATCAACATTATCATCATTATTATCATAGTTATCTTTATCATCCTCATCATCATCATTATAGTCATCGGTTTAACATCTGTTTGACATGCTGGCATGTGTTGGACTCTACATAGCAGCAGCAGTCAGAAAATGTTTAAAAATAGCAACTGTCGATTGGATAAGATCTCGATCAACATCTCCTTTCAGCCAATCAGAAGTACAGAAATATACGCCTCTGCTAAAGCTGTTACAATATTTTCCACAAGTTACCACTCTCAATGTGAAAGTTCCTTTTATGAGTAATGTGTAATTGTACAGGGTGGAACAAAAAATTTGTTGCCCTAGAAAAGACGACATGATTCCATTTCCATTTGATGAAAACCGGTTGTCTTCTTTTTTTTTTTTTTTTTTTTTTTTTTTTTTTGCAAACCATCTACTGTACAAATCATGCTCTCTACCGATCTAAGTTATGATAACAGGACCATTGCCAGCACCCTCAAAATGCAAATCTGGATCGTTCAATACTTGAGGCACAGCTCGATGCATTGGGCAACTCACGGTTCTGGTTCTGGTGTGGTTTCAAGTGAGAATCACATCATGCCACCTCACATCTTTGATATCGGCTTGAAAATCAACACTGAATTGTACCTCGATGTGCTGAAGAGTGTGGTGATCCCCTGGTGCAATCAGGTCGCCGCTGGCAGACCCTGGATGTGGCAGCAGGATTCGCCACCAGCACCCAAGTCCAAAGAGACTCAAGCTTAGCTTCAGGAGTGCTACGGTTTTGTACCCTTATCTCACTGCCCCCCCCTTCCTCCTTCGACTTGAACCCACTGGACTACTTCGTCTGATCATACACTGGGAATATCACCAACATGACCTCCCACAACACCGAAGCCAGCCTGATCGCCACCATCTGCAGAGTATTTGCCAAACTCTCGCTGGCGTTTGTGGAAAAAGTTTGCTCTTAGTTCTGGACCCATATCGAGGTGGTGATTGAGGCTGAAGGCGGCTACATAGAATAGATGTCAGCTCTACTACATAATCAAGTTACCTGAATTGATTTTTTTAATAAAATTTTTAAAATAAAGTTGTGTTCTTTAGGGTGATTGAACAATGCAATGCTAGGACATGTTTGGCACGAATTGGACTATTGGCTTGATGTGTGTCATGTGACCAATGGTGCTCACATTGAACATCTTTGAAAATTCCATGGAAAAACTTGAGATTACAAGCTTTCTGAATATACCAGATGCGTTTTTATATCCTTTATAGTTCTTGGGATATTCAATGTCAAAAATTTTGTTTTGCGAAATAAAATATATAAATCAAAGTGTAGTATCTGTCTGATACTACAACTTATTTTTTTTTTCAGTCGGTAAAGAAGAGATCGTTTTCAATTTTTTCTTTTGTTTTTCCTAATGCAGATATAATCTTTCTGGGGGCTAGATTTTCCCTATATTACAAAAAAATAATAATAATAATAATAACAAATTACACCAGTTAAGAATTGGACAAATACAATGTGCTCCAAAAGTCTTAGACTCATTTCAAATCCTCATATCTGCTTATCAATGTAAAGTAGTAAGATGAAAGTGGTGCTATTTTAAAGCAGTAAGTTTTTTGTAAGGCTATTGATTTTTACAAAATTTCTTTTCAGATCCAGTAATGGCGTTTGCTCAACTAAGAAAGGCGTTTTCTGTGCTTAAATTTGCAAAAACTGAATCATAGACAGGTGTTTGACATGTCTCCCAAACCCTCAGACTTCACACCCTGCGATTTTTTTCATGTGGATATTTGTAAAATGGCTGGTCCATGCGCCTCCCATTCTAACAGGCGTAGTTGAGCTGTAGATCCGAATAACAGAAGCTGTTGCAACCATTGACAACACAATGCTGGGAGACTTTTGGCAAGAATTGGACTATCGACTTGACGTGTGTCATGTGACCAATGGTTCTCACATTTGAACATCTTTGAACATTCCATGGAAAAATTGAGATTACAAGTTTTCTGAATATATCAGATGCGTTTTTACATCCTTTATAGTTCTCGAGATATTCAATGTCAAAAATGTGGCCAAAACTTTTTGATTACCCTATAGAATTGAATCTTGTTTTTATAATAAAACTAGCGAGGGGTACCCGGCGTTGCCCGGGTGTTTGTAGGTGTGTGTGAAAAAAAACCCGAAGCCTTAACGCGCATAGTAAAATGTGAAAAAAAAACAGGTGCCCGTGAAAAAAAAAAAAAACAAGCCTTGACGCGCAGTTGGAAAATAGTAAAGTGTGAAAAAAAAAAACAGGTGCGCGTTTTTGATTGACGTGACGGCGATAGCTATTCAGCAGTTAGCATTTTGTGCGGGACAGTTTTTACTGAGGTCAATAAATCGGTTTGTTTGTTTTTAAAAACCCGCTCCCTGTTTATTAGGGGGAGCGTCTCGTCTCGAAATGAAAGCTACCGTCTGATATGACGAAGTCGACATTGACCAAACGTTACTTAGCTCTCTAGAGACCACTGGCTTTCGGCCAGTGGGTATTTATTTGCTCCCCCACCAAGCAAATTAGACACAAGGCCGATTTTTAATGTGAGGAGTGAAGGGAGGGGGAAGGGAAAAAAGGGACCAGCTCCCGAGAGGTGGGAAATGGGGGCTGATTAAAGGTCAGGCATTTGGGGTTGCCCCCACATCTGGTCTTTGCTTGCAGTATCTGTCGGAAGATACTACACTTTGATCTTATCGCCCGGGCCCCGGAGGGCGCGCAGGCCAGTCTGGCTTTTGGCCAGTGATGGTTTATTTGCTTCCCCACTGAGCAAATTAGGCACAAGGCCGTTTTTTAATGTGGAGGGGGGAGGGAAAGTGGGATCCAGCTCCCGAGAGGTGGGAAATGGGAGCTGGATAGTAACTGTGGTCTGTAGGGTGATCCCTACATTGACCAAGTTCAGATATGTGAGGTTACCCCCACATATGGTCTTTGCTAGTCATAGCTAGTCTTTGCTTGCAGCATCTGTCGGAACAGATACTACACTTTGAGATATTAAATCTTTTATTCATGTTAAAAAAAAATACAGTCAAAATCAATGATGAACAAAAAACTTAGGCACATGGCCAACTCAAAAAGGGGGATTTTGGGGGTCGTTGGTCATCCTTGTCACTCCAGAACTAAAAGTCAAAAGTTTCTCCCAGCTAGTATCTTCTTTCACCATAATACCGCATTTACCCTTTCATATTGGGGGACGACCTAGTAACTCCCAATTTTTAAAACATTTTTTATTGACGTGTAAAAACAAAAAAGATAACAATAAAATGGTACAATAATTCATTTGTGTCGAGGGCGGGGGAAGAAAAAACAAAAGGTGATTAGTAGGACCCTCCCAACCCCGTCTAGTTGATAGACTGCCCGTTCCACTAGGTTTGTAAAAGGAACCTCGCTTCTGCGGGTCAGTCTCTAGGTGGGGATGCCCTCTAGATGGGGGTGAATGGAGAAAAGAAAATTTTTGTGGGTAAGGGATGGAGGGTAGTTTGTATTTCTTTTTCTCCAAGATGGGTAAAATTTAGAGGAGGGGGTGAAAACAAAAATTGCAGGTAAGAGGGGATGGAGATCTTGGAGGCTTCCTAATCAGGGAGGGATGGAACACACACTCAGCTAGCTGAGAGACTACTTGTTTAATTATACTTTACAGAACTTCTTGTCGCCCGGGCCCCGGAGGGCGCACAGGCCAGTGTGGCCTTCGGCCAGTGATTGGAGTCGAGTTTTGCTTTTTGTTTATACCGAAAACCGAATGTAACGCGTGCCGATGTGGGAAATGTTGAATAATTAACGTTTGAAAGTCAATAAAATTAAATAGACAGGCGAGCTCCGTGGTTAAGTGTGAGATATTACAATTTATGGATGATATAAAAAGTTTTAAGAAGTTGTGAACCGAGCGAGCGCTTCTCTGAAAGAAGCCTTTTGTGGACATCAAGGAAAAGCGTACATACATACATTTTCGCTTTTATATATATAGAAGGCAAACTTTAATAATTGAATTATGTTTCTGCCTTTTTTTTTTAGATGAGGATTGATTACTTGCATTATTCTGACTATTTTTCTCATCTTGAGTGTTTTCTGAAATCATCTGATTTAAAGAGCACTGTGTTTTCAGAATGAAAATTATATAATAATTATCTTTCCTAATGTTCTGCAACTGTCAAGAGATTTGAAAGCTCACCAAACTCTCCTTGATGCAATCCCGAAAACGTTTTTTCGGCTTGTGCCGGGATCTTTAGCCAAGAAAGAGCTCACCATAAAACAACTGTTTTGGGAGTCAATAGTCATCAAGCCCAACACATCTGGTTCTTTATAACAGTGGTAGCAATGCTGGTAGTTTTTGCCCTATTCAATACACATATATCAGGAATGAAACTCTCCCACTTTAACTCAGTGTTGATGAAACCTGTTCTACATGTGACCGGTACTGAGTTCATGTTTCAGAGACATAGGGTAGTTATGGCAATACACATGCCTGATATACTGACATTTTAGTTGTCAGAGTTAAATCACCATCAGACCAGACTCTATCTTGTAACCCTCCAAATGCGTCTGGGAGTACCATCATTTGATACGGTACTATCAAGGTAGACTTTCTATTTTTTTATTTTTAACGACTTCAAGTTGCTTTCCATAGATGAAGATATCAGGTTGCACATACAGGTCATCAGGAGTGGGAACGTACATGACCTTAGTCTTCTTAATGCTAACTGTCAGTCTGAAACATGCACAAGCATTCGTGAAGAGATCCACCACCAACTGCATATCTATGGGGGTGTGTGTTACCAGCATCATCAGCATACAACAAACCCATCATTAACAAGTGTTTTGGCTTGGAATCTTCTGAGGTTGAAGACATTTCCAGTCGTTCGGAATCTAATATAAACACCCACATCACAGTCGTGGAAACCATACCAGAGCACAGCAGTCAGATAGCGCGAAAACAATGTTGGTGCAGCTATATCACCCCGCTTCACACCATTATCAATGGGGAATTCTTCCGAAAGCCAACCATTGAAGTTGATGCGACCTTTCATACCATGATGAAGTTGTTTGAACTTTTCCATAAAAGCAGATGTACAGCCAAATTTTCCCGGCATTTTCCAAAGAGCTTCACAGTTGATAGTGTCAAATGCTTTAGTTAAGTCCACAAACACCTGGCAAAGAGGCATGCGCTGCTCAATACACTTTTTAGAAGCTGTTTAGCAGAAAACACTATCCACAATCCGAGTATATATATATATATATATATATATATATATATATATATATATATATATATTAGTGGCCTAGCAAGGCCACAGAGAAGGCAACCAAAGCAGAAAGCTGGCCTGCAGGACACTATATGTACAAATGTAGGCAAATTTAGGCATATTTTATTGGTTTAAAAATATAGGTTCTTTTTTACCAATTGTCATAAAAATTTTATTATAATCTTCAAAAAGCCTGCAAATTTTCATATAGTTTCGTCCCATAGATCCAAAGATATAAGCATTTCAATATTCAATTTGGCTACCAGTATAGATATATCCATATATACCACCTTTTTTGACAATTTTATAAGTTCCAAATCTCAGCATCTATTGATTAGAATTTAACAAATGAAGGTTCGTTGGAAAGCTAATGACCTGAATCGTGTAGTGGGCTATGTGATATTTGCTCTTAAGGACGCACATTAAGGGGATCATCCATCATCCAGAGCCTATTTCTTGGCACTTTTTTTTACAGACATAAAATGTTTCAATCATAGTTATTTGTTTTCCTAGTTTTACATATGAATTACAAAATATTTGATATTTCCCCAAAACCTCTGGTCTTGATGGAGGAGAGTATAAACCTTGCTGCTATGGTTTCAAATTATCTGAAATAACAGTAAGGGGAGACTTGATTCCAACTATATCTCCCCTCTTTCGTTTACATGCATAAAGTAAGTTTCATAGTGTATAAGGATTATTTGATATTGGAGATATTCATAATCGCACCCTATTTCCAAAAGAGAGGAGATGTAATACATGAGAAATATTTGGAATCAGGTCTCCCCTTGCACTTAAATAAAACCAATGACGAGGGAAGGTTCTGTCATGATTTTGCCATTGCCTATGACCTCACTCAGATTGTTCACGAACCCACTCGTGTGCCCGATACTACCGGTCAGTATGCAAGACTTCTAGACCTTTTCCTCACAACTTCCTCTGAGCTATGTTCATGTTCCGTTCTATCTCCTCTGGGATCCTCCGACCACTCTGTTGTAGCAATTAAGATAAAAATGAAATGTAATAAGCCTTCAGATGTACCTCCCCACCGTACTGTATATCGATACTCTATGGCTGACTGGGATAGCTTCCGTACATTCATATCTGACCTACCTCTGCATTCCATGTTTACAAAGGATGTGTCCTCTATAGTATCAGACCTGACTAAATGGTTAATTGTAGGCATAGACCGATTCATACCATCCAAAAAATTCCAACAAAAACCTAACAGCCAGCCATGGTTCTCCCCTGAATGTGCTGCTGCCATCGCGCACAGAAATCATTTTTCCATAACTACCAAGGTAGTAGATATACTGAGAGTAAAGCTGCTTTCAGGACTGCCAGCAACCACTGTAAAAGAGTAATAAAAAATGCAAGAGAGCTATATGCTCAGTCCATTAAATCCAAAGTAGCTGAGCAGTGGGTTGGTTCCCACCAGTTTTGGCAAATAGCAAACAGGATCTTCAACAGAAGCGTGCGTTCTATCCCAACTATCATCAATGGACCTGAGGTCATCTCGTCAGCATCAGACAAGGCCAGACTATTTGCCAAGAACTTTGCAGCTAATTCTACCCTATGCGACAAAGGCCATCATTTCCTCCTGTAACACACAAGACGCTAGGTAACATACAAATATCTGTGCATGAGGTTGCCAAGCTAATCAAGAACCTTGATTCCAGTAAAGCAACTGGCCCTGACAGCATTCCAGTTATAGTGCTGAAAAAGCTCCAACCAGAACTTGCCCCCATACTTACAAAACTGTTCAAGCGTTGCCTGAAGGAGAAGTGCTTTCCAACACCCTGGAAAACCTCATCAGTATGCCCTGTATTTAAGAGTTCAGATGATAAGTCATCTCCCTCTCAGTACAGACCAATGTCTCCTGTGTGTCATGAGTAAGTTGTTGGAATCCATATTAAATAAAGAAGTAGTCAACCACCTCAGCAGAAACAACCTTCTTAGTGACATGCAATATGGTTTCCACTCTGCAACATCTACAGCAGATGTGCTAACAGTTATATCTCATAGGATTAGTGAATCTCTTGACAAAGCCTTCCTTTCCAGGGCAATTGCTCTTGACATATCGAAGGCCTTCGATAAGGTATGGCATAAGGGCTTACTTCACAAGATTTCCAGCTACGGTATCACTGGAAATGTTTTCTCAATCATTAAATTATTTCTCTCCAATAGGCTCATAAGAGTAGTGGTTGATGGGCAGAAATCAGAGGCCCACAGTATTAATGCTGGAGTCCCTCAGGGGTCCATCCTGGGCCCAACTCTCTTCCTGATCTATATCAATGATTTCCCAAAACACATACTTAAATCATTTGTTGACATCTATGCTAATGACAAGACCCTCTATGGCAACACATCAAAGGCTGTAAATGACAAAGTTCTCTCTAATTCTCTCTCGTCTGATCTTGAGCGCGTGGTACAGTGGGGGAAGAGGTGGCTGGTAACTTTTAATGCATCCAAAACCAAGCTTCTATCTTTACATCAACAACGCTCTGATCCCCATCTGGCATCAATTGAAATCGATGGCTCTCGTCTTGGGGAGGCTCCATGTTTTGACAAACTTCTGGCTTTGACCTTTACTCCTGATCTGAAATGGAACATGTACATCAGGTCTGTTGTCAAGGACGCTGGGAAAATGGTGGGATCCTTCTACTGCTCCAGAAGATATCTCACTACTGATGCAATTCTCTATCTGTATAAAAGCCAAGTACGTCCAAGGATGAAGTACTGCTGCCACATCTGAGCAGGAGCTGCTAAAAACAGCCTATCCTGCCTTGACAGAGTACAAAATAGACTTTGTGGTTTAGTGGGGGATGCCCTTTTCTCTTCTCTGCAGCCTCTCTCCCACAGAAGAGACGTTGCGAGCCTATCTTTGTTTTATCGTTATTCTCATGGCAAGTGCTCGTCTGAACTTCAATCTCTGGTCCCCCTCGCCAATCTTTCATGAGAAACACCTGTCTGGCTAAAACTACTGTCAATAATTTTCCCCACTCTTTATCTGTGCCTAAATCCAAATGTAGATTCCATGAGCAGAGCTTCTTTCTCAGAAGTGCACAACCGTGGAACTCTCTTCCGTTTGCCTGTTTCCCACCTGACTACAACTTGGATGTCTTCAAATCCAACATAAACAAATTCCTGACAAACCGCCCCCTTAAGTAAGACACTCTATCAAATCTCCAATACTAATGATTATTATAATACTATCTCATTGATTACTGTACACGCAATAACCCTTATCCCTGAGTGGCCTCCGGGCCTTGATAAGTGGTGACCCCCATGTAAAAAAATTTTTTTTGAATTTCAGATCATTTGAAACCATAGCAGCAAGTTTTAGTCTTCCCTCTATCAAGGCCAGAGCTTTTGGGAATATATATCTATCTATATGTAAAAGTGAAATTGTCTGTGTGTGTACATTTCCCTACACAACTTTTCTGTCAATTTTCAGTCTACAGACTCAAGATTTGACATAAGGGGTATTGAGATTTAGGAAAATCTTTGTAATCAGTTTTCGGCCAGAAATTTGGCTGTCAAGGGGTCAAAGTTCAATGATTTGACCATTGAAACTCTACCAAACTCTTCCGCCAATTTTGGGTCTAAACACCTGTAAATTTTAGATGTAAGTTCTTTGGGCATGGATCAAACTTTTTAATTAAATTTGAGCCCAAAACAATAAATGTTAAAGGGTCAAAATTGAGGTCAAAGTTAAAAAATAAAATTGACCTCTCAGCCAATTTTTGGTCTAAACATTTGAAATTTTACATAAAGTGTATTCAGACATAGGGCAAGCTTTTGAATCGTTTTTTTTTTTTTTTTCTGAAAATTTGGCTGCCAAGGGGTCAAAGTTCAAAAGATTTGATCTTTGCGATTTCGCGCAAACTGTTCAGCCAATTTTGGGTCTAAACATTTGAAATTTTACATAAAGGGTATTCAGACATGCAGCAAACTTTTTAATCAGTTTGGGCAAAAATTTGGCTGTCAAGAGGTCAAAGTTGAACGAGTTGACCTTTGCAGACTCTACCAAACTCCTCCGTCAATTTTGGATCTAAACACTTCAAATTTTAGATGTAGCTTACTTGGACAGGAGTTAGACTTTTTAATATATATATATATATATATATATATATATATATATATATATATATATATGCACATAAAGTTATGAATGGTACGTAGGACCTGAGCAAATCTGGGCTGAACTGCTAGTATATATATATATATATATATATATTAGTGTTGTGTCTGTAAAGGTTAGAATTATTTCTGTGAGAAATTTTGGGTAGTAAAGCTCAATGTAATACAGAGCAAAAATAAAAGTTAAAAAGTAAAAAGGTCAACATAACATTTTAATCGTTTTTCATTAAAATTTATTTTATCTCAATAGAATCAGCATGATTCATCAGATGAGATTCAGTCTAAAAAAATCATTAGAAAGCACTAAAATATTGTGTCCATTGTTTTTAACTTATATATATATGATATTACAATAGAAAAATGCGAGCAAGAAAAGTAATATGTATGGTTAGGCTTAAACATGGAAAAGTAAAGGACTAGTTGCTAAAACATGGAAAAGAAAAGGACAAGTGTTCTGGAACTCGCGGCAGTTATTCCTCAGAATCTTGCTTTCAGGTACCTACAATACCGTATAGCAGTCAACTTTAGAAAGCGTGCGTTGATCAGACAGATAAACTCAAATCAACATAACGAAAACAACTGGTACGTTGAAAACGTTTTATTAATTAGGTAAAAAATCTCATGGCTTAAACGGGGAAAGCCCAGTTCATGGAGTCGAGCAAAGTCAGTCTGTGTAGTTTTGAATTCCGCGGTGAAAAGGAGGGAGGAGGGACAGAATCGCAGAACGAGACTAAAACGAGATCCCGTGGATAGCGACATAACATTTTTTTTTTTTCTTTTTTCTTTTTGGAATGCCTAAACGGGTAAGTTTTCCATTAAAGAAAGATCAAGAAGGGAAGAAATAAGAAAGAAAACTATATATGAAAAAACTCGCACAGAGATGAATGAGAACGAGGCCCGAGGCACCGGTGCTCTTAAAGCGTGTGTCCCTTGTTAAAAAAGGGCCCGGTCTGAAGACAGAACACTCCCCGTCCAATTGTTATTTATGCAATTGCACTAATTGCGCATGGTGGGTGAGGAAGCAGAACAAGTTATGTGGCAGGTTCCGATGCAGGCAGCAGAAGGATGATGTCAGAAATGGGCCTCACCAAGCGCCTGTTTTGGGTTCTCAGTTCCACTTGGCGGACTTTGCCGTCTTTGCTGGGGATTGCTCTAGTCACCAGCCCCAGAGGCCACTCGTTTCTTTTGCGTTCTTTGTCTTTCATGAGCACCACACTTCCAGGTGACAAATTTGCAATGCTATCGACCCATTTTTTGCGGGGCTGCAGCAGAGGCAGATATTGATTCTTCCATCTACTCCAAAAGGTCTGGGCAAGGTGTTGGACATGTCTCCACTGCCGACGAGAAACATCCTTTGCGTCGAATTCACCCGGTGGCGCAGAGACGGGGCCGACCTTTTGCGTGAGCAGGGTTGCGGGAGTCAGTGGGATTGGATCTTCTGGATCGGTAGAGACCGGTACAAGTGGTCTGGCATTGACAATGGCAGTTACTTCTGCAAGAAAGGTAGTTAACACCTCATGGGTCAGACGAGTGCTGCCGTGTTGCAGCAACATGGCGTTGAGTATTCTTTTGGCTATGCCTACCATCCTTTCCCAGGCTCCGCCCATGTGTGGAGCATGCGGGGGGTTAAAGAGCCAGGTGCAGCCAGAGTCTGCGAGGTGGTTTCTAACTGCGTCACAGTCCACATTGGAGGCTATTCCCAATTCTTTTCTTGCTCCGATGAAGTTTGTGCCTCGGTCCGAGCGGAGAAGTTTGACTGGGCCTCGAATCGCGAAAAATCGACGTAGGGCATTGACCAAGCTCGAGGTGTCAAGAGACTCCAACACCTCGATATGGATTGCTCTGGTGGTCATGCAGGTGAACATGGTGGCCCATCTTTTGCAGTTGGCCAGCCCACCCCTGGTTCTTCTAGAGGTGACTGGCCAAGGTCCAAATACGTCCAGCCCTACATTAGTGAAAGGGGGGGTGAAGGTGACGCGATCTTCGGGTAGGTCGGATAATTTTTGGACTTGTACGGATCCCCGGAGTTGCTTGCACTTGACACAGGAGTGTATCACTTTATTGATGCATCTCTTGCCACCGACAATCCAGAGGCCGGCGGCTCGGACAGCACCCTCTGTCAGATGGCGGCCCTGGTGGTGAATAAGCTGATGATGATGACGCACCAGCAGGGTCGCTAAGTGATGCTTTCCAGGAATGATGATGGAATGCATCTCTTCTTGGTGCAGTTCTGCTCTCCGCGTCCGTCCCCCGACTCTGAGGAGGCCGTGTGCATCGAGGAATGGGTCAAGCGACTTGATTGCGCTGTTCGAAGGCAGTCCTTTCACTTCTTTGAGGCAGGACATGTCTTTAGTATAGTTGTGCCTTTGCACCGCTTCAATTATTACCTGTTCGGCCTGCGTTAGCACCTCCACGGTGAGGGTTTTGCAATAATGCCATCCGCTGCAGGTTTTGCCTTTGTTTTCTCTGTGGAAAGTCCGAGCAATGTGTATCAAGCGGGCCACAGCTCGTCTAGCCGCCATCCATGATGAGAACCTCTCAAAACGGTTAGGGTCTAGTCGAAAGGAAGAACTAGTAAGAAATGCAGTCACCACTGGTCGGATCTCATGGTCTTGGTCTGGATTGATAAGGCCATAGTTTTCGCCGTCAGCCGATGGTGCTGAAGGTCGGGTTAAGAAGGCCGGTCCGCGGAGCCAAGGTGCATCATGAAGCTGGTCAGCGGGAACGGACCTAGTTCCACAGTCTGCCGGGTTCTGGTCGGTGGATACGTAATGCCACTGCTTAGGTTGAGAAGTGCGGCGTATCCTCTGAACTCTGTTAGCCACATAAACATAAAAGCGTCTGACTTCATTGTTGATGTAGCCAAGAACCACCTTGCTATCCGTATAAAAAGTGGTGTCAGCCTCCATATCCAATTCCCGGTGTATGAGGTCTGCCAGCTCCACCGCTAGGACCGCAGCACACAGTTCCAGTCTTGGTATGGAAGTTTCGGTTTGAGGGGTCAGTTTCGTTTTTCCCATAACGAACGCAGTCTCGCAGCTTCCGCCTCCAAAGGTCAGCCTTAAGTAAGCGACGGCTGCAATAGCTTTAGTAGAGGCATCTGAAAAGATGCAAATTTCCCTGGATAGTGCAGTGGAAGGGGACATGGTAGCATAGGACCTAGGAATTTGCAGGTTGTGCAGGTCCTTCAGAGAGTTTCTCCACGCCGTCCATAGTTCCTGTTTTTGCGGCGGCAGTGGAATGTCCCAGTCGTTGTTGTCCCTGGTTAGAGTCCGCAGAATGAACTTGCCCTGAACGATCACGGGGGCTACAAATCCCAAAGGGTCGTAAAGGCTGTTTATGGTGGATAGGACGCCTCTTCGTGTGTAGGGTTTGTCAGGGTCAGTCACTCTGAAGAAGAAGTGGTCGCCTTTAGAATTCCAGTTAAGACCGAGACTGCGTTGCACTGGTGCTGCGTCCTCTTCCAGGTCGAGGTTCTTGCTTTCATTGGCGTGATCTTCGGGTGGGAAGGCTGTCATGACGGCCTTCTTGTTGGATGCGATCTTGTGCAGTCTCAGGTTGGATGCTGCCAATACGGCTCTGGTCTTCTGTAGCAGGGAGATGGCATCCTTGATAGTCGGGACGGACGTTAGGCCGTCATCTACATAGAAGTTACGTCCTACAAACTCCTGTACCTCCTGGTCGCAGTTGGGGTGTCCTTGGTGCACAGACTGTCTGAGACAGTAGGTTGCTACCGCTGGCGAAGGTCTGTTTCCGAATACGTGTACATTCATCTGATACTCCCTGACCTCCCTGGTGATGTCGTTGTCCTGGAACCAGAGAAATCTTAGGAACCTCCTATGTGCTGCCTTGACTCGAAAACAGTAGAACATTTGTTCTATATCGGCCATAATGGCCACAAGGTCTCTCCGAAATCGGATCAGGACACCTACGAGTGTGTTGATTAGGTCAGGCCCAGTTAACAAGGTGTCGTTGAGCGATACCCCGTTGTATTGGGCGCTGGAATCGAACACCACTCTAATCTTCCCGGGCTTCTTGGGGTGGTATATTCCGAACGTGGGGAGATACCATCTTTCTTCGTTCACGGCCAGAGGAGGGGCAATCACGGCATGTTTTCTTTCCAGAAGTTTTCCCATGAAAAGGAGAAAGTCTTCTTTCAGTTGCGGGTTTCTCTTGAACTGTCTCAACAGGGAAAGAAGCCTTTTAGCGGCTTGATCCCTGTTGTTGGGGAGACGTTGTCTGGAAGGCTTGAAGGGTAGTGGGGCTATCCAGCTGTTGTCAAGGTCCTTTTCTAGGTTTTGCTCCATAATTCTCAGGAACATACGATCTTCAATGGAGTCTGCAGCACTCTCATCCTCTGTTGTGAGTTGAAACACTGAGTGGCCTAGCCCCTGGTGTTGAGTTTGGTGAGTGGCGGTTGGGGGTCCATACTTCTCCCTAATATGGATTAAGTTAGGGCACGGCTCGAACGTGGGGGGGTGACCCTTCATTAGTGTACTGGTGAAGAAGACACTGACGTTTTTGGTTTTAATCCTCCCGGGGCAAACGTTGCCCACCACTACCCATCCCAGATCCAATTTCTGGGCGTGGGGGGCACCGCGCGGACCGTTGATCGTTCTCCGGACCTTGTGGGCTTCGATGATGTCGCGTCCCAGGAGTAGCAAGATGGGTGCATCCGGATCCAGGGCAGGCACCTCGTCTGCGATGACTGCTAAGTGGGGAAGTTTCCGTACCACGTCGGGTGTCGGTATCTCAGACCGGTCGTCTGGGATCTCGTTGCACTCAATCAGGGTTGGCAGGGTGTATGTGGTTTTCCCATCGAGAGACCCCACCTTGTATCCTAGCGCTCTTCTTCCTGACGCCTCCATGACTCCGGCACAGGTTTTCAGGGTGTACGTTGAGGTAGGGCCCCGGTTGTTGAAGAAGTCGAAGAACTCCGAGCGAGCCAGGGACTTGTTGCTGTGCTCGTCGATCACGGCATATGCCTTAAGTGACTTTTCTTGTTCACTAGTATATATGTTCACCAAGCAAATCTTGGAGCATGATCGTCCATTTAGGCTGTCTCCACAGATTTGTAAACAATTGGTCGAGACATCCTCCTTCTCCCCGCCGTGCAACGGCATGGGTTTGGCATTGGTTGGTTGGGGTGTCGGGTGTGGATGCATCGAGCTTTCGTGGCTGTCGCTGCCACATTCTGTGCATTGTAGGATGGCATTGCATTCCTTAGCTATGTGGTCTGTGGTGGAGCAGCATCGGAGACACATCCCATTTTGTCTAAGGATGTCTTTCCTTTCGGACAAGGGTTTTTTCCTAAATGTCCAGCATTTTCGGAGAGGATGAGGCACGTTGTGGATAGGGCATAGTCGGCTGCAGTCCTTTGGTTTAACCTCGATCTTATGGACAGACACCTCACCGCGGCTCGTCCTCTCGTGCCCTTTAGGGGATTGCCTGTCCATTGTCCGATAGAAGCTGGGGTCATTTCGGTCATCTGCCTGCTGTTCTATGAAACCGACAAAAACAGAGAAAGGGGGGAAGGACACTTGGTGTTGTCGTTTGTACTTCGCACCGTATGATGCCCACTTGTCTCCTATAGAAGGTGGGAGCTTTTCCACTACTTGCCGGATGCCGCGGGCAGTGTCCAAGGTGGCGAGGCCGGGTATGTCCCCATCGTCCTTCAGAGCTTGAACCTCCGCAAGAAGATCGCTTAGGTCTCTGAGTTTTGAGTAGTCCCTTGTGATCTTAGGGAACACCTCGAGTCTCTTGAAAATAGAGTCCTCGATGACTTCAACGGCTCCGTAGCATTTGTCGAGCCTCCTCCATATCTCATACAGTCCCTTTTCAGGCCGGTTGAAGTGAGCAGTCCTTAGTCTGTTGGCTTGGTCTGAAGAGTGTCTGCCGAGCCACTTCACCAGCATATCCATCTCCTCCCGAGGAGAAAGTCTCAATCCTGAGATAGTGTTCAGGAAAGACGCTTTCCAGGCTCTATAGTCTTTAGGTTGGTCTGAGAATCTTGATAGACTCGAGGAGAGCATTTCCCGGCGGGCCATATATAATAAAAGGTCGTGTGGAGGGTCCAAGGTTTGGTCAGGTGGAGGTCGGATGTGCTGATCGGCAGGGGGAACGACTGGTGTCTCCGACTGTTTTAGGGACCTCTGGCTGATGACATAGTCGGTAGTACGTTTTAATGCGTCGAGAGGTGGTTGGTCGAGCATGGGGTTGGCTCTGTGGTGACGAGAGGAGATGACTGAGCTTTCATCTCTGCTGGAGCAGGTGGCTGTGAGGGCCACTTCTTTGCGCGCTTTTATTTTTTTTAATTTTGTTTTTAGCTCTACCTCTTTCTGTAGAGCGTTAATCCTCAACATTTCAAGCTCCTGTTCCAGGTCGGCTTCGCTGTCGATAAGGGCGAGATGAGCTTTAGCTGCTTCTGCTCTGGCCCGAGCTGAAGTAGACTTGGTTGAGGCTGAAACTTTCGACCGCGTGCGGTATGATGCGGCGGAGGACATCTTGCAATTGGTAATGTATCCGAGTGTAACGCAGCTGAGGATTTCTGTTGCTGCGCTAAATATTTTCCACTTGGACTGGGTAATCCGTTCAGCTACCAGAGATTTTTTACTTTACTGTTCTGGAACTCGCGGCAGTTATTCCTCAGAATCTTGCTTTCAGGTACCTACAATACCGTATAGCAGTCAACTTTAGAAAGCGTGCGTTGATCAGACAGATAAACTCAAATCAACATAACGAAAACAACTGGTACGTTGAAAACGTTTTATTAATTAGGTAAAAAATCTCATGGCTTAAACGGGGAAAGCCCAGTTCATGGAGTCGAGCAAAGTCAGTCTGTGTAGTTTTGAATTCCGC
Source organism: Euprymna scolopes (assembly GCF_053919585.1). Classification (NCBI taxonomy): domain Eukaryota; kingdom Metazoa; phylum Mollusca; class Cephalopoda; order Sepiida; family Sepiolidae; genus Euprymna; species Euprymna scolopes. The sequence goes on from NC_136522.1 coordinate 61,348,831, forward strand.
GGTGAAAAGGAGGGAGGAGGGACAGAATCGCAGAACGAGACTAAAACGAGATCCCGTGGATAGCGACATAACATTTTTTTTTTTTTCTTTTTTTTTTTTGGAATGCCTAAACGGGTAAGTTTTCCATTAAAGAAAGATCAAGAAGGGAAGAAATAAGAAAGAAAACTATATATGAAAAAACTCGCACAGAGATGAATGAGAACGAGGCCGAGGCACCGGTGCTCTTAAAGCGTGTGTCCCTTGTTAAAAAAGGGCCCGGTCTGAAGACAGAACAACAAGATATTCTAGTAAAAAAATATAATAAATTTATAACTTAAAATATTGCAGCATTAAGAATTGATTATATAATGTTATAAATTGAATTTTAAAAAAAAAATTTAATGCTGCGATATTTCAAGCTATAAAATTATTATATTTTTTATTAGAATATCTTGTCCTTTTCTTTTCCAGTTTTAATAACTAGTCCTTTACTTTTCCATGCTTAAGCTTAACCATATTACTTTTCTTGCTCGCATTTTTCTATTGTAATCCATGATTTTTCGAAGCTTCCAATAAATTTTTATTTATTTATTTTTTTTTTATTACATTTTCACCCGAAACAAGGCATATTGCCACTTTGGTGTAGGGGGCTACTATCAGGGGCAACAACTACTGGGGTACTATGTTGGTATTAGGGCAGCAAGATGTTGGTTCACGTTACACTTGAACTTCTGCATGTCAGTACAGTTGGGGAATACTTGTAAAACAGGCAGAGGGATGCAACATTCACTTGTTCTTTGTTTAATTTCAGTCTTATTTTTTTGCCTCCATAAACACATACGTAATAACAATGTACGGCACTCGTCTGCTTTCAATAAAATACCCTCAATTATCTCCCTTTCATGATTTCATTAGTGAATGAGTAGCAACAGTAATCACTGAAGCGACGTGGTTGCTATGGAAACCACTCATAAAAAAACGTTGCTCACTTTGTTATATTTTTCTACGATTTTAAACACCAGAAAATTCATCATAACTTTTGTTTTACTGAACGAAAATTTTTTCACAATATAGCTGAGAAAGTGATCTATAAACTGTAATAATTGTTTGAAATTTGTTCGGAAAATGAGTGAGCGGTGAAGCTTTAAAGCAGTTCTAAATGACTAAAACTGACACTTGACCATATATTCAAACACTACTGTGTTTGAATGATATATATATATATATATATATATATATATATATATATATATATATTACATGCCTTGATGTTATGAAGTTTTTATCTGGCAATTATCTCTGAATATGCAGGAGGGAGGCATTTGTATGATAAGTTGGATTTTGTTCATGTACACTGAACTTTTTATCGAAACAGGTGTAAGATTTTTTTTTGCTCCAAAATTGACCTTAAATCACAATATGATACTACTCTGGTCTGTACTTTATTTATAGCTATATTGTAATTTTTAAAATTAAAAAAAAAAAGTTCTTTAAAGATGTTAGATATTGAGCTTTATCCTGCTTTGAAAATTCTCGCAGGAATTGATCTAAACTATATACAATAATTAATTTTTTTATAATGTCACTTACTATATAAAAGAATTCCTTTTTTTTTTATAATGTCACTTACTATATACATACATAAATATCTGGTCTGTAATTTATTTATAGCTATATTGTAATTTTTAAAATTAAAAAAAAAAGAAAGTCCTTTAAAAATATTAAATATAATATAAATAACTGACACTTGACCATATATTTAAACATGGTAGTGTTTGAATAATTAGGTTGCTAAGTTTTTGCCGATTTAAAATTTCATCCTGAAAAAAAAAAAAACCTGTGTTTTTGGAAAATGTTTATTCCTAACAATAACGACATTTGGTCTCTATTTGAATTGACTCCATCTGTCAACAAGATTATAAATGTTTCGCTTGTAAAGTTCTTTAGATTTTGACGTAAGATATGAATCTAACACTTGTTGAATCTCTTTACATGGGGGTAAGCTACGTCCATTTGTAACACAACGCGGACGCGCATATGCACATACATGCGAAATGACGTCACCGTTAGCGAAAAATAAAGACCTTAAAAAGGAGATCACGGTAAAGACGGGGGAAATAATGTTCCAGATCATGTGAGAGGTGTAGATCACATTCGAGACGTGGATGACGTCACGGCTGTAATAATAAGGAAATAAATATCGGTGTTCCACAAAAAAGCCAGCCAAAGTTCTTTTATATTCTTTGTCTCCTTTTGCGACGTAGACTGCATACAACGTGTTGGTTCCCGAACAACGCTACACATCTAAATGGTTTTGTAATCCTCAAGTGGTTTTGTAATCCAAGGAAGCTAGGTGAGGAGATTATGCAGGATGGGAAAGATTTCCCCAACCAAATTCTTCTAGGAGATTTTTGATCAGTAGTGCTATGTAAGGACGAGCATTATCATGATAGAAGATGACCCCCTTTCTGTTGACTAAGGAAGGTCGTTTTCAGGGTGAGAATATCACAGAAAAACATGTGATGCTTTAATAATCTGAAAGAAAAAGTTATAAATTAATCATGGTGATATGTTTAAATACTGCATAATCACGTAGACACACCAGTTTTCGCCAGATCACCGAAATTAAGCAACGAGGTTGGCCAGTATCAGGTGGGTGACCATTTGGGAATAGTATGTGCTCTCTGCTTATCTCATCATTGTTTCAAGTTATCCTTAACTTATATACTTGTAACTGGAATTAAAACAGATGCGGTTGTGGATTTCGCAACTCTTGCTTCCAAAATTTCATGCGCAGGCACCTTTCAGTGGGTATCCATAGTTTGTCAAGACTGAACGAAGCCTCTTTATGTTTAAATAATAACAATATGCATAAAATAAATTATAATGGGGTTTGTATTACTGTACACATAGATTCGAAAACGTTGTCAAAAAACAAATATATAACATCAAAAGGCAAGATAAGTTACTTTTCTACCAAACTGGATATATTTTTAGTGTTTTTATTCAATGTAACATGTTTATTCAGCTCGAAAAATATACATTGTTTACCGATGTATTGGAAAATTCAAAATGGCGCCCGACTCTCTCTTTAACACGGTAAGTTCGGGAAATGGTGTTATAAATAATAAACTAGACAAAATACTATTAAAAAACCACCGAATATATGTCAACTTATGTCACGGTAATATATATTGAGCGAGTTTCTAACAGTATTTTGTCTTGTTTTATATTTATAGCACCTTTTCCCAAACTTACCGTGTTAAAGAGAGAGTCAGGCGCCATTTTGAATTTTCCAATACATCGGTAAATACAGTATGCTTTTTGAGCTGAATAAACATGTTACATTGAATAAAAATACTGAAAACATACCCAGTTAGATAGAAAAGTAACTTATCTTGCCTTCGATAACATTTATTTGTTATATATTTGTTTTTTGACAACTTTTTCGAATCTATGTATACAGTAATACAAACCCTTATAATGATTTAAAGTGGGTGTATTAAAAACCGGCAAAAAATTTTGCACCGACCTGATAATTTTTAAAAAGTAAAATAAAACTCATCAAATATTAAGATAGATGAACAAATATCAAATATTAAGAACAAACAAGCACACTTTTTTGCAAATAGTTTTATTTAAAGTCTAAAAATAAAATAACATTTTCTTTTTTTTTCTTTTTTTATTTTTGTTCACTCGCTGTCATAAAATTTTTGATGGGTATTCTTCGGCCATTTTTTTTTCCGTTAGCAGTCACCTCTTTCAGACCCAAGCTCTAGCCGCGCTTTTTCGTCCGTTTATACATAAAGTGACAGCAGCAGCAGCAATAATAAAAATCACAGGAAAAATAAATTTGATTTTTTTTTTTTTTTTTTTTTTTAAGGAAGAACAAAATAGTTACAAAAAAAAAAGAAAAAAATTGTTTTGATAAAATTTAATTGGTTCTCGTCCAGAATTCAACCTATTAAAAGCAAATTGCAGAAAAATCTTTTGTACGCATCTACCACGGAACGAAAATGTCATATTCCAAAAATCACGAAAATTGATCAAGTTGTTTTTTTTCTTGTTTTTTTTATAAAGAAAATCAAATCTTATGATTTTTTTTGTTTTAGCGAATTTGTGATAATATTTTGCAGCCATCGCAAAAAGCTGATTAAAACAAACAAATATCTCAGTAGTCGAACCGAGTTGTCTTTGATTCCTAAAACATTCTAAAATATGGCGGATCCATCTCGTTCCCTCATAAAATTTAATTTGTTCTAGTTAAAAACAAAACAAAAATTTGATCAATTTATGTGATTTTTGGAGTATGGCATTTTCGTTCTATGATGGGTAGTTACATTACAAAGATTTTTTTCTGTATTTTTTTTTTTTTTTTTTTTTTTTTTAAATATAGGGAGAATTCTGGACATGCTCCATTTGATGTATTTGTTATCTTTCTCCCATATGTGTATTTTTTATTTACGATATTTATATACAACAGTATAATATATATATATATATATATATATATATATATATATATATATATATATATATATATATATGAAAGGAGAGCAGAAAGTGGACCTTGGTTTTACTTTCATCATCCTCATAGCTCACAGTTTCCTTACTTTGTCCTGTTCTTGTCTAGAATTTCCCTTATATAGTAAATAAAATTAAATAAAAAATCTATATGATATACGTATCCGTGACAAAACGAAAATATCATATTAAAAAAAAAATCATATAAATTGATCAAGTAGTTTTATCTTTATTTTTTAAAAAAAAGCAATTAATGGGAATTCATAGGCATTACAACATAAAGCTCGCAAGTTTGAAATGTTGAGTGATCTCCCTTGTTTGTTTATTGTTTTTTTTTTTTTTTTTTTTTCAAAATGGCAGGCAAGACAGTCACTCTGCTAATTCATAAAATAGATTTTTTTTAAAATTTAACAATTAAACTACTGAATCAATTTTAGTGGTTTTTAGAATATGATATTTTTGTATCATCACGGGTGCGTACATATTTTTATTTTTTAATATAGGGGAAATACTGAATAAGATCATTTAGTCCACACATAAGTGATGTTTCTGACAAAGGAGGAAGAATTGTTGTTTTCTGGGTCATAATTTATATACTTATCGTCGGCTAATTTTTGAACTTGTATATTTTTTAGCTCCTTACATAGTGGTTTCATGTTTTGTCTGGAGCAATTTCCATTTAAAAAAAAAAAAATGGAAAGGAGGCGGAGTTAGTTTAATATTGTTTTTAAATAAAAGACTAATCTTTTAAATGTTTAAAATATTTAAGAATTCATATATATTAAAATATTTAAAAATTAAAAGGCTTTTTTCGATGCAAGAATTTTTTCCTTTAATTTGTATATTTCATTAATCTAAAATTTTTCGGAATAAAATTCCTTCTTCAGAATTGTATTACAAGAAAAGAAAAAAAAAACATAACACTTTTGGTCAGCTTCCCATCATCATTATCCTCATCATCATCATCTAGTATCATTTTAATATCTGAAGAAAAGAGAGGTGAAAAGAAAGCAAGAGAGAGAAGGGAAAAGAAAAATGAAAGAAAGAGAGAGGAAGAAAGGTTGAAAAGAAAAAGAGGAGAAAGAAAGAGAGGAGCAAGAAAAACAGAAAGAAAGAGTGAAGCAAAGAAAAATGAGAAAAGAAACGCCAGAGAAGAGTGATGAAGAAAGAGAGAGAGAGAGGGGTGGATAGATCATCATCATCACATGAATCTGAAGATACTATTGTTGGCATAGGTTTCTCCGATATTGTTCAAAATAGAAGATCAACATAAATAATGTTAGATTTTATTTAAAATTCAATATGCGCATCACCAGCCACCCCGGAATCACATCCATTGATCTTACTAGAAACTAGCAGAATTTTGTTGTTAGCGTCCTTCTGTCAAGACAGACAATGGAAAATCGCGCCTGAAGGTTGTCATGAGTGGCGACAGCTGTTGCTGTGACAGAATAAAAATTGTAATCTTCGAAAAGATGTAAAAGAATATCGAAAGTGACGCCCAAGAATTCACATATAATCAAATAATAATCCGATCAGCTCAGCCAGAGATATTTTCTCTCAGGCCCTAAAATCAACAGAGAGTAGCCCATTCTTGTGATGATCTGATCCCTGTTGATTGCAGTGTAATGCTGGTTCTGTGCAGTTCTAGGGGGTCCACCTTTCCAGGCTTTTTCTTTGAGAAGGGGTTGGTTTATTGCTAATCGTCCGAGGCACCCTCCTGCTAGAATTACTGACAAGACTGCACAGACATCTTTTGCATAGTCAGAGGGCTCCTTCATTGGAGCACTGACTTTTTCAATCCCACTTTCCGACCCTGGTGTCATAGTTCTTACGGTGGGAGAGAACTAAATACCTACCTTCTCAAGTACCACAGCAGCACTCACTTATGAGGGTCAGTTAATCACATGAGGGTCATTTAATCACTTATGAGGGTCATTTAATATTGAGAAGGTATCATGGCCATTCCTATAATAAGCCCAGAAATCTAACATTTGTATTCTCTGACTGGAGGCAAGTTTTATAATCAGTCAGTAGAGATATTTTTAGCTGCTAACATTTCACTGTCATGGTTCCGAGAAAATTTTATTCTGAAACGATTCTAACCACGGCCATGATTAAGTAGAAATTTTCTAAAAGAAAATCGGTATTTCTGCATTTACTGTTTTGCGGTTTCCACTTTCACTTACTTTCTATTTACCGACCTGCGGTTTCTCGGGTGGGTTTGGCCGCAGACAGGAAGAACTGGAAGCGACCAATCGCAAAACGTAAAAACCGCTGTGAGAAAATTATAATGATAAACAGGAAAAACGTGGAAGTACAATGAATAAAATTACAAACATGTGTCTAACCCAACCCTAACCATCACAATAATAATAATTTTTTTATTTCTTCTAATTTATAAAAAAAAAAAAAAGTAACCTTCTAGAAGGTCCAGGGTTTGCCTTATCTCTTTGAGAAAGTGTTGGTTTATTGCTAAATGCCCAAGTTGCCCTCCTGCTGGAAATGCTGACAGGACTGCACAGGCATCTTTTGCAGAGTCAGAGAGCTCCTCGTCTGGTGCACTGATTTTTTTTTTTTTTTTTCAATCGCACTTTCCGACCCTGGTATCACAGTTCTTGCAGTGGGTGAGAACTAAATAGACAAACATTAATCTGGTCAAAGAAAATGGTCATAATCTTGGTGCGAATATATCCAGATAGGTCAATTCAAAAATCCTTAGGTTGTCACGTTAAATTTTAAATGCATGCATTTTCTTATAAGTTGAGTCAAATAGTTTGAATGCTTAATTAATAATAAGATAGATTCGTTAATTTGAGCGAAGATTCGGAATTAAAGGTTTCAAAATTTTCCTCTGGAGAAAAAAAAAAGCCTAATATTTGAAACTCCATGGAATAAGGAAACGATCTTTTATATGTTGTATTCAGTGTTCATTCAGCTATTCATTTTCCTGTGAGATGGTTAGGTCGACGTGGTTCACATGAATCGCCGGCTAGAATTCCCGATTTAACATTATGCAACTCTTTTTCTTTGGGGTTAGTTAAAAGAACAAGTTAACTTTAAGCCAACGGCTTTAGAAGAACTTGAAGGTCGACTAATTCTGCCATCCCACAAGAATTTCTAGAAAGATCAATTGATGTGATTCCGGAGCAGCGAATGGTCATTGGCATATTAAATTTTGGTGATTATTCAGATTGGCACTCATCGCGGAAATTAAAAGTAAAAAATTTTAAAAAATGCAGAAAAGTCTGTCTGATGTATGTACTCTTTACACAACGAAGATGTCATACTCCAAAAATCACGTATATCGATCAATTTTTTTTAATTTAAAACCAAGAAAATCAAAATTTACGATTTTTTTTAGCGATTTTTACTATTAAGCTGCATTGAACATAAGGCTAATTTTTTTACCTCTCAACTTCGATTTGAGTTGTTCCCCATTTTTTATTTCATCGGATTTAATCATGGCCGATAAAAACACTGTCTCGCTTAGTCGTAAAAGTTGATTTGCCTGAATAAAAAAAAACTACTTGATCAAATTATGTGATTTTTGGAATATTACATCTTCGTTCCATGACTGGTACGTACATCATACAGGCTTTTCTGTATATTCTTTTATTTTTAATTGCCACCATGAGTGACAATCCGAATAAGCACCTTAATTTGAAATAAAATCTCGCAATGTGTATGGTGTTCTAATATTCATTTGTTTTATAAGTAAATTACAAAAACTTTTTTATAAATAAAATACAAAAAATTTTTGAAACTGGTAGTAACTTTTCAATCGCCCTGTTTCCTGTTATATATTTAATATCTTCATAAAACATTACAGAAAATATTCGGGGAAATGGTATGAGGTTCGTTTGACGCCCTTCCATTTTTTTTTTATTGGTGCAGTGCAGCTGATTTTACTGTCGTTCCTTTGCACGGTAGGTAATAAATGTTTCTTTTTTTTTTTTTTTTTAACAAAACAAAACAAACAACTCACGATGTCATTCGTTGGTCAAAAACTTAAAAATAAATAATAATATTGATAAAAAAAAAATTCAAAATGGCTGGGGTGGGTGACAACTTGTGGATTACGGATCTGCGTTGTTGTTTTTTTTTTTTTTTTTTTTTTTTTTTGTTTTCTTTAGGATCGTCAGCAGCAACACTCCCTACATGAAACCCCGTCTTCATAGGTCCTCTCCTGATTTACTGATCGAAACAAAATTTTACTGATAAAAGGGGGGGGGGGAGAAAACATCTAACTAAAGGATACACATTGGCCGTTTTTAGGTTTATATGTGCTTAACCTGAATAAAATTGAATAAAAAGGCTTATCAAGCAAATTAACACTTATTTAATAACGTTTGCCTCAACACACAGTACCTCAGTACCTGTACTTTTTGTTGTTTGCTAAATGTTAATCCAATGAAACCACAGTGTTTATAAAATAGTGCTCAATAACAGGTAGAGCTGTATAAATAGTATAAATTTCCTTTATTTATACAAACATACAACTCTGTGTTCAGTTTGTAAAACGTCCTGATGAGGCTGGAGTTTGTAAAAAAAAAATTGCAGCTGAAACATGTATGCACATATGTAGCCAACAATGTTTGCATAAATTAGGGAATTTATACTAATTATATATAAAATAAAAATTAGTGTTTTAATAAATAATTAATATCCATAGAGATATTTCCTGTTTATTATCAATCATCAGTATGGCAGTAGCTCTACTCCACCGTCCACCGGTCAATTCAAACCCCGAACTCGAGTCATCATTAACTCCTATGAAACATCTTTTCGTTGCAGCCGTCATGAAAGGTATATCAAAGTGGACAGAAATCAACCCTATTTATATTTTACAAATATAAGTTTCAAATATTATTTCATATCCTATTATGTATTTTGTGGGAGTCAGCAACCTGGAGACGATTTGAATTTCAATTTTTTTTCTTTCTTTTTCCAAGTCTACGAGAAATGTTTACAGATGCCTGAGATTCAAAATTAAAAAAAGATTGAAATATGAAAAAAAAATAAAATAAATAAAAATAATAATTTTCGGATAAATTGCTGTCCATCTTAAATAAAGTCCCTATCTACCTAGTTGTGAAGCGCGGGGTGGTCTAGGGGGGGGGGGACAAACAATAAGATAAAAAAAAAACAATCCAGAGAAATTTATGGAAAAAAAAAAAAAAAAAAAGGTGTGGACTTTTTTTTTTTTTTTTGCTGGTCACATCATAGAAAAAAAGCTGCATTTTTTTTTTTTTTTTTGCTTTGTAAATGATTTTTTTTTTAACTTAGATATAACAATTTTATGTAAAAAAAAAAATTCATTTTGAATCTTTTTTTTTTTTTCCATTTACAAATATTAAAATTGAAACAAAGCACTGCATATTTTTTGTTTTGCCTGTTTTTTTTTGTTGTTGTTTTGTTTTTTAATGCGAAAACGGGTGAAAATTCTCTTCTTAAATTTGTTGTTGTTTATCTGAAAAAAAAAAAAGACAAAAATTAGAAATGTATCTTTTGAGTTTATCGTATTTTTTTTTTTTTTTATTATGCAAAACTGGAGGGATGGATCATAACTAATAGTGTAGAGACCAATATATTATTCAATTGCAAATCTAAATAAATAAAACAAAAGCAATAAATGCATGTGTGTGAAAATATTTAACCGATAAACTTTTAAACTACAAGTCACGTAACCTGAAATTAACAAGAAATAGTAATCATACATCAAAAATAATTTATAATGAGTAAAATCTTTGTTTGGATGGATGAATAACGCGTACAGAAATATGTCCACAACTTGAAATACGAAATGTTTATTTCAACTTGCCGACATATTTCTATTACTTTTGCGCATGCGCAAATTCATTAATAGCTCGAAGTGGTTTAATTTTAAATATTTCTTATCTGTCGATTGCTCAAACAGCAGGAAATGCAGATGGAGCACTAAATGTTTTGGTTTCGATTCTAGCTGATGGCAAGTTATTTATTCATTTATTTATTTATTTTACTTTTGAAATCGGTACGATATATTAGGTTCAATATAATATTCGATAGAGAATTGGCTCTGTAATAATGAATACTAAATCTGCACAAATTAAAATATATTTAAGCATATTTTACAACCAAGCAAGGCTAGGCACCCCATTCCTCTCGCTAGCATTAAATATAGTTGTATAAAGTAGAAATTGGCAGTATCAATCCAGTCAGAGAAACTTTGAATTGTAAAGAATTCCAGGGAAAGGATGATAGTACCGAACCAGTCAGGATCAGCAGTTTGAAGACAAAAAATTATGATTGAAAAATTTCAGAGAGGTTCAGTATATTTTATACAGCGATTCTGATACCTGATTTATACCTGGCTATAAATATAATCGTCGAAATCTTTGTGATCACTAGGACTATGACAACAGCATATTCTTTTCATTGTTTTGACTCTGGAGTATAGATCTGACACAGTTAATCAACCGAGAACCACATCACTAAAAGCATATAAGCAGCTTATCCTGTCTTTTTAAAGATAGTGGCAAGCTGGTCTAATGGTTATCGTATTTGACTCACTGCCCTTAGGTTTTGGTTTCGATCTCAGCTCGAGTATTTTTTTTTTTTTTTTTACTTACAAAAAGTGAACTGTTTAGGAAAAAAAATCATAATACGCGCATGCACATGTCTCAGTTTCTGTATGAATTAAAATATAATATTTATGCATATTTTACGACCGGGCAATGCCGGGCGACCTGCTCGTATAATATATAAAGTCAAGCATGGCATCTATACTACAAGCCACTTCATGGCAAAGTTGTGAAGCACACCTGGAGTTTCATATTTCTTCCATATTATATTTGTTATATTGAAATAAAATTCAGAGCTTTTATGTACTTAGCAAAATAAGCACAAATTATACTAATTCCGATACCCCCAAAAATTCCGATTTTTTGATTATTGAGATTTTTTTTTGATTTTTAGAGAATTTTTTTTTTTTTTAAGAAACCGAGTTAACTATACTTGAGAGCTATGTGTTGAAAGATAAATACATTTTTTCTGCCTGTTTCCCCCCCCCCCCTTCTTAATGCAGAAAACATTAAAACATCTTTTTAGTACCCTTTGTTTCTATGTAGCAGTTTCATATTCATTCCATGTTACATTTATTATGTTCAAACAAAATCATATAAATACTTATGGCGGACCCTGCATATACACACATATATACAAATTGACAAATCAAACTTAGATTCTGACTAGCCAATTTTTACTTTTTATTGTTGTATCATGTTATACTTCGCTACAATTTATTCTTTTAAATGCGCAAATGAAACTATTAAGCATATAAAGTTATTTGATCAGATTTCCAAAGTCAAACCCAAATAGCATTTAAGCTAACAAATCAAATTGTGATTCTAACTAACCAATTCTCATTTGTTAGCGTTGTGCCATATTATTGGTACTATAATAATCTAACATATAAAGTTACCTTGTTGGATTTTGAAAGACAGACTGAAATAGCATTTAAGCTGCCAAATTAAACTTTGATTCTGACTAGCCAATTTTCATTTGTTATTGTTGTACCATGTTATTGTCTAATATATTATATCATATTAACTAGTAAAAATGGAGAATTTTACTATTATAAACTAAATAGTAAAAACAGTTTTAATAATGTTGTTTTTTTTTTTTTGTTCGGGTGAATATTTCTAATTAGAGGGCTCTTGATAAGTTTCAGAACCAATAAAAGTTGAGTGACCTCAGCTGTTCTCCTTTGCACCCTTTTTCTCGGACATTATTTTCTATATTACAGTTGCATATTTCTTCCATGCTGTATTTATTAAGTTGAAATAAAATTATATAATTACTTATAGCAAACCCTATAGAATTGATGTTTCTGCTAGCTGCTGTGTCACAGAAATTTATTGCTTGAATGTACTCAGCAAAATAGACACCATTTTTTTTCCAGTATCGATACCAATTCTTATATTTGGATTTTTCCCATTCTGAATGTAATAATACTAGTTTAAATAAATTTATATGGTTACCTATAGCTGACCATATATTTAATTTAAAAAAAAAATAATTTTGTTCTTATGTGTCTGAACTTTTGAGATGAGGATTGTTTATTCATATTATTTGGATTCTTCGGACTACTGTTCTCATCTTGAGTGTGATTTTCACAACGTTTTAATCAATGTAACCTCTGACCTTCTTCAAATATACTGACCAATGTGCCACGGGTCCTTGGAAAAATCAATTGTAAAAGTGATATTCTCCTGAAGGTTGAAGGTTCAATTCTCAGTGTGGGCAATTGAAAAATACAATTGTGAATTACTTAGAAACCTCTATCTAGTCATGACTGATGGGACAAGAGCATGCTACCCCCATGAAGTAAGTAAAAGGTTCCGTTCTAAAATCCTGAATTCGACAGAAACATTCCCGAGTTCAACAAGAACTTGGCCTTCGGGTCAAGATCAAAGTGTAATATCTGTTCTTCAGATGCTGCACTTCAATTTCTTGTTCTCTGTCAGTGGAGGAGAAATCCTTCACGACTGAGACAATTTTTTATTTTTGTTCCTTTTTTCCTTTTCTCCACATTAAAAAACGACGCTGGTGTCTAACTCTGCCCCGTGGGGAGGCATTGTAAATAGGAACAAGATACAACTGAAGAAAGTCGGAGGTTACATCGACTGAAACATGAAAATGGCACTAAAGATGATAACAGTAGTGTGAAGAATCCAAATATTACAAATTTTTGTTTCGTTCATTAAAACAAAAAGTATTTGCGTCACTTAAAATAATTTGAGATGATTAAAAAATTTCATCATCACAACAATAAAGATTAATCTAGGGACCTGCGGTTATCAGGAAATCATCACTTTTGCTCCCAAGCACTTATGATAGAAACAAATGATGAATGAGTGTATGTAGACATAAAATATTTACCAGAAGATAGGTACAACCACTATGTTGGGACCGAGAATAAAATGTGTGTATGTACGTAGGCATAATATATTTACCGGTAGACGGGTACAGCCACCATGTCAGGACCAGGTGGCTGTGCGTGACGCCGAGCATGAATCTCGCAGTACAGCTTTTCGTCAATAACAAAGTAACCTTGAAAGCAAAAAAAGAAAAAAAAAAAGAAAACATACTTAAACATTTTTTTATAAGATAAAGGTTAATAAAATAGTTAGTTGAAAGATGGAGAATATTATAAGAGGATTGAAAATGATGAATGGAAGAGTTAGATGTGAATCTTTGGTTTACTTTTGCAGCTTCATAACTTTTGTTTCCTTTAATCTTCACATTCCATGAGCAATGTTTCTGATAAAGGGGAAAGAATTGCTGTTTTCTGGGTAGCAATCTATTCATATAACATTTATTGTTATTTCTGATGTCAGCATAGAACGAGTTCTCTCCCCCCCCCCCTCCCGACAAAGGAGGAATTGGACCTAGAATTAACTTCTATTCGTCTGTTCATCCATTCGTTTGTTCACACTTTTCTCAATAACCATATTATGGATTTTTTAAAAAAATTTTGCGCAAACATTAGTCATGATGAAAGTAACTTTTTGCCACAACAGATTTTCCAGGATAATTATGGTTGCTCCCTTAGGGACCATTATATGGGTTAAATTGCCCCCGAATCGTTTGTCCGTTCGTACTTTTCTCAATAACCACTCCTTAAATGTTTTTGAAATTTTTCACAAACATTAGTCATGGTAAAGTAAATTTTTGCCAGGACAGATTTTCCAGGGTAACCATTTTTTTATGAATCTCTAAATATTTAACAATAAAGTTGTGATTTTGTACCGATTACCGTAAAAACATATGTTAAATGTGTATATATTTTTTTCAAATGTAAAAACACATGTTAAATGCGTATATATTTTTTTCAAATGTAAAAACACATGTTAAATGTGTATATATTTTTTTCAAATGTAAAAACACATGCTAAATGTGTATATATTTTTTTCAAATGTAAAAACATATGTTAAATGTGTATATATTTTTTTCAAATGTAAAAACACATGTTAAATGTGTATATATTTTTTTCAAATGTAAAAACACATGTTAAATGTGTATATATTTTTTTCAAATGTAAAAACACATGTTAAATGTGTATATATTTTTTTCAAATGTAAAAACATATGTTAAATGTGTATATATTTTTTTCAAATGTAAAAACATATGTTAAATGTGTATATATTTTTTTCAAATGTAAAAACACATGTTAAATGTGTATATATTTTTTTCAAATGTAAAAACATATGTTAAATGTGTATATATTTTTTCAAATGTAAAAACATATGTTAAATGTGTATATATTTTTTTCGAATGTAAAAACATATGTTAAATGTGTATATATTTTTTTCAAATGTAAAAACACATGTTAAATGTGTATATATTTTTTTCAAATGTAAAAACATATGTTAAATGTGTATATATTTTTTTCAAATGTAAAAACATATGTTAAATGTGTATATATTTTTTTCAAATGTAAAAACATATGTTAAATGTGTATATATTTTTTTCAAATGTAAAAACATATGTTAAATGTGTATATATTTTTTTCAAATGTAAAAACATATTTTAAATGTGTATATATTTTTTCAAATGTAAAAACATGTTAAATGTGTATATATTTTTTTCAAATGTAAAAACATATTTTAAATGTGTATATATTTTTTTCAAATGTAAAAACATATGTTAAATGTGTATATATTTTTTTCAAATGTAAAAACATATGTTAAATGTGTATATATTTTTTTCAAATGTAAAAACATATGTTAAATGTGTATATATTTTTTTCAAATGTAAAAACATGTTAAATGTGTATATATTTTTTTCAAATGTAAAAACATGTTAAATGTGTATATATTTTTTTCAAATGTAAAAACATGTTAAATGTGTATATATTTTTTTCAAATGTAAAAACATATGTTAAATGTGTATATATTTTTTTCAAATGTAAAAACATATGTTAAATGTGTATATATTTTTTTCAAATGTAAAAACATGTTAAATGTGTATATATTTTTTTCAAATGTAAAAACATATGTTAAATGTGTATATATTTTTTTCAAATGTAAAAACATATGTTAAATGTGTATATATTTTTTTTCAAATGTAAAAACATATGTTAAATGTGTATATATTTTTTTCAAATGTAAAAACATATGTTAAATGTGTATATATTTTTTTCAAATGTAAAAACAAACTTGTAGGGCTGGGGATCTATAAATTTTAGTTTTACTATTAGTTAAAATCAATAAATATTTATTATCTCATTATTACTACCAGCGGTGGAAGATTTTGTTTTAAACAAATCAAATAAAAAGACAAAGGAATTGTTTTTGGCATTGGAAAATAGGCACACATTTTTCTGATTCCGATACCGATTCTGATGCCCCCAAAAGTTCCGATTTTTCTGATTCGTGATTCCAATTAATCGTCTCAACACTAATGTATCTATATATCTATAAAAGTGGGAATGTATGTGTGTGTGTGAGAAAGAGAGAAGGACACATCTCAACCTATATACTCAACAAATTCGATCTATAGACTTGAAATTTAGCATATAGGGTGTTCAGACATATGGAACATTTTTAATCCGTTTTTCATCCGAAAAACAGTGCAGCTAAGAGGTCAAAATTGAAAAATTGTTATGTGGTGGTGGGGGTGGTGGTGGTGGTGGTGGTGAGGGGGGTCGGATTTTCCTCTCTTTCTCAACTGTTTCATGAATGCACATGCACGGCAATGAAACATGACAACTTCTTTGTTAAGAGTAAGTAGGTTGGAAAACACTTTGTAAAGAACGTGTCAAGCTGGTCTAATGGTTATTGTACTTGACTCATTGTCTTTAAGTTTCAGTTTCGATCTCAACTCGAGTATTTTTTTGTTTTACTTACAAAAAGTGGACTGTTTAGAAAAAACATAATATTCGTATGTATGTGTCTCAATTTCTGTATGAATTAAAATATAATATTTGTACGTATTTTACAACCAGGCAACGCCAGGCGACCTGCTATATATATTTATAAAAGTGAGAATGTGTGTGTGTGTGTGAGGACACTTCTCAGCCTATATACTCAACGAATTTTTGCTCTACAGACTTGAAATTTGGTATATAGGATATTCAGGCATGCAGAAAACATTTTAATCAGTTTTCATCTGGAAAAAAGGGCTGCTAAGGAGTCAAAATTAAAAAAATTGGTACATAGAGGTCAGCGGATTTTTATCTGTTTGTCAACTGTTTCATGAATGTGAATCGTTTACATAACAGATTCCTTATGCTTAGAATAAATTGGCTTGAAAATACTTTTTAACGGATCGTGTCAAACTGGCCTGATGGTTATCGAACTTGGCTCATTGTCTTTAGGTTTTGGTTTCGATCTTAGCTCGAGTATTTTTTTTTTTTTTGCTTACAAGAAGTAAACTGTTCAGAAAAAAAACATAATACTCATATGTACATGTCTCAGTTTCTGTATTAATTTAAATATAATATTTATACATA
Organism: Euprymna scolopes; assembly: GCF_053919585.1. Taxonomy (NCBI): domain Eukaryota; kingdom Metazoa; phylum Mollusca; class Cephalopoda; order Sepiida; family Sepiolidae; genus Euprymna; species Euprymna scolopes. The sequence goes on from NC_136522.1 coordinate 61,365,833, forward strand.
TCTTACAACCGGGCAATGCCGGGCAGCTTGCTAGTATATATATATATATGCTATGGTTCTTGTCCACATTAGCTGAAGACAACTCAATGAATTAAAAAAAAAATATTTTTAATTTAAATATTTTCTTTTTTTTTTCTTTTTCTTTTTTTACCAATACTTGATTTTACCTGCTATCATACACATTTCAAGATGCCCATTCAGTCATGAAGAAAACAATTTTCCGAACAAATAAATTTGTGGAAAAAATAAAATTACCAACTTTGGAAAGAATGAAAAGAGTTTTAGAATAGCGTCTTCAGTCTTCAAAAATTGGCCATTTCTGAGCCTTGATTTCTGAAATCACATCATGGTTGAAGGACCAAACCTGGTGTGTTCTATATCTACAAAAACAGTCTCTGTGTTGCAATATTTTGGACTAATAATGAGGGTATGGTCCCTGACAGCCAGGAGATTCTATTTATAAACGATGCTGCTAGGAATTGATGAATCAAATTAATTCACGTTCTGCTACCAACCAATCAGAAACCAGAATTGCGCCATAAAATTGAAACCGTTTCTGGAGCAACCTTGTATATGTTTTCTTCGTGTCAACACGGGAAGAATCTTTAATTCTGTGGCTTCCAACTCAAAAACTGTCTGCTGAGAACCAGTCACCTCCAGGACTTGTATAGAACAACTAACCATCAAAAACTGTTCTGAAACTAAACATGGCTTTCAACTCAAGAAGCTGCATTTAACGATTGGAGAAATAGGTAGCTCTGGGTAGTTCCTATTCCTATGTAGAGAAAGATAACCGTGCTAAGTTTTGTTGCTCTACTGCTATGAAAAATGGATCAAGGGTATTACTTATTGAACGCTCCTCATAGGTGAAAAGGTTGAGTAGAGAGAGAAAAAAAAGAAGAAGAAAACGTGAGTTTTAAATAGAATGAAAATAGGATTTAGAATACATAATCATAACAGAAGGATTCCAAAACGATTCAAGGGCAAATAATTCAGTCTGAAGAAAAGAAGTAACAGATTATATTAATTATTTCCCTTACCTTTCTGCTTCAATCCAACTCCACAAGTTACACATTTAAAACATCCTGGATGGAAAGGTTTGCCACCGGCTTTTACAAAAACTCCACTAGAAAAGGAGAAAAAAAAATGTCAATATATTAAAATATGTTTGTGTTTGAGCAAAATAAAAAATAAAAAGTATCATTTTTTTTTTTTTTTAAACAGTGAAAATATTTGTAAAAGTTACAATAGTGTGATATTATGGATGCCCTGACCCACTACCAACAGGAGGAAATGATTCATTAGCAGAAAAAATATATAAGAAGATTAGTAAAAAGATAACTGAGAGCTACTGAGGTCTTTTTGAACTCTTGAGACAGAAAAACACCTCACAGTCAGTGGTTAGTTTTCGAATTATCAGCCACTTCCCAGCCAACAGTGCAAGAACGGAAGTAGTCGGCTTCTATTAATCATGTGTGGCAGTAGTAACAAAGACAAAAGGCAAGTTTTTTTTTAGGATTTCTGATTCTAATTAGATAAATTTAGGAGTCAGAGTTAGTTTACGGAAAATTTTCAGTTGGCAATAGTTGTGGACAGTTTTCAGTTTGAGACAGTTTATGACAATTTGTGGTTTTGGGTGAAACTGAGCAGAGCTTTAGCAGATAAGATGAACTGATCAATTGACTGACATTAATGGTTTCAACAGACAACTAAAATATGGACATAAGTATTTGGAGGGTTGTTTTTTTTTTATATAAGAGAGTAACCACTTATCAAAGTCCGAAGGCCACTTTAGGATAAGGGTTAATGAATATCGTTAATGGTGTAGATTAGGTAGAGATTTTTTGTAATTGTATCACACACGTGCCGAAGAGTATAACTGATGGTTACAGAAGATATCAGAATTTGTGTTATCTTTTGTTTTATATTTTTATTATTGTAAGCCAGTATTTGCACCCTTGGCCATCATCAATGTGAGAGATGACGACATGACCAGAACAAAGGAGCTAGGTCACGAGAATATGCAGAAAGGGGGCAAAATTTCCCAACCAAATTCTCCTAGTAGATCTTTGGTCAGTAATGCTGTGTGAAGACGGACATCATAATGATAGAAGATGACTCCTTTTGTGTTGTTTAAAGAAGTTCGTTTTTGGGTAAAGTCAACATGGGTGTGAATATTGCAAGAAAGTATGAATGATGCTTTAATAATTTGAAAAAATATATATAACTTAAGCGTGGTGATATGTTTAAGTAATAATGATATGCATAAAGTAAGTTACAATGGTATAAAATGTATGTTCTGCAAAGCTGAAAATGGAAAGTACAGAAATAATGGATTGACAGAAGCAGGTTCCTCACTTTAACTCGATATTATCTTTATTTAGTAAAGTGAAATTTTTATTAGATTCATAGAGTTATGTGTAAATTATTTATTGTGTGTATTTTATTGGGCATACAATTAATTGAAATTTCTGCTTTTTTTGTTCAATTATGTTTATCGGCTGAGTCTAATGTAGCCATTAAAATATCAAAAAATCTGATTTGGTTACTTCTATTCATTTTTGTTAATAAGGACAGTTGTCTTACAATTTCTAATAATATTTACATCTTCATTTCATTTATTGAAATACTAGCAAGACCTGTTATCCGGCATTGCCTGGTGGAAACATGACAGCTCCAGAACAAAATTATTAAGGGACCCCCTCAAAAACAAATTAAACTACGTCTCTGGGAAATAGCAAACACTGGTGGTTGTGGCCCAAATGAAATCATCTGGCTTCCACTGTCGGGCATTGTTTTCCAGTGGCAGCTAGTGAAAGCCACTGTCTGTGATTGTCAGAACCTGCAGGTACTGGCTGATTCTAAAAAAAAGCATTTATGGGAAAAACATTATTACGTACTTATTTGTCATGCCAAAATCAGTATAACTTCCAAAAATTGCCCACAAGTAAAACATACCATAAAATATTCTGTATTTTCATGTAACAATTTAATAAACAAAACATATAAAATATCATTCTGTATTTTCATGTAACAATTTAATAAACAAAACATTCCATAAAATATAATTGTGCATAACAAACCTTTACATATATACATATATATACATACGTGTATATATACATATATATATATATATATATATACATATATATGCATTATATATATACATATATATAAGAGTAAATAGTTAATAAAACATGTTCAAAACACTTTGAAAAAGAGTGAAAAACATTTAATCTGAAAAGAAAACACTTAATAAGTTGATAGTCCTTAATCCGCGGAGTTTCGAAGAAATACTTTCCTTCTCATGCGGGATCGGATTTTGCATACAAAAGTATTTGATGAAACTGTAAGTAAGTCAAAGACCTTACTTGATAACAAAAAGTGAAGTAGAGGGAATATGGGGAAGAAAATGTGATTTCACGTGAATAAGAAGAAAAAACAGCAGTTTTCAAAGTTAAGGATGTTCGCTGTGTACGAACTCCTACGATTGAATGAAATCAGTGGTAGATAACTGCCTTCTACTGATGACAGTATCTTTCAAGTCAGCTATCGTTTATTTTCTTGGTATACTGCACACATTTTGTTCTAAACGTAGCTCTAGCACATCTTCTAAATGAATGCTTCTCAACCGGGGTCCATGTGGATCCCCATAGTACATGTAACATTAATATCAGTTCAGTCTTCCTTCAAGATAAACTGTTGATATATGTTCTTTGGTTTTCTTTGCATTACTAAAAAATAAAGGTAATCTCCAAAAATACCGTTAGGGCTTACAACATGGCCGCCAGAAGAGTCACGTGATCCGGTTGATCCAAAACATGAATCGCCGTATTACGAAACCGGAAACCGCAAATTTAAAGCAAACTTTGACAAACAAGCATAATAATTAAGTACAAAAACAGTTTTTCAATATCATAATAATAAATAATAGTTTATTTTGGAAGTATATTTCATAAAGAAAATTGACAACCCACTTTAAAAACAGAAATTACGAGTTTTATATATTTTATTCGCAGTTTTTTGTTGGGGGTGTCAAAAATTCCGCCTAAAATTCTGATACACCTAGTCGACCACTTGTTTGTTCTGAATAAAATACTTTTTATAAACACTGTTTTAACTAAAAACAACCTAAGATTGTTTCTCAGAGTTTGCCTATTTTTATAACAACATTATATCAACAAAAAATTAAATACAAACAAATTGTGATTGTTTGTCAAAGTTTGCCTTCAAGGCTGCGTTTTCCATTTGCACGATTCATGTTTTGGATCAACCGGATCACGTGACTCTTCTGGCGGCCATGTTGTAAGCCCTAACGGTATTTTTGGAGATTACCAAAATAAAATAAGCTATAAGGGTTCACCAAAATACATAAAAAGAAAAGAAAGTCATGATTAAAAAAAGGTTGAGAACCATTGGTCTAAATAATAAAATACTCTGCAGAAAGTAAAAGTGGTAAAAAACAAACATTAACAAATAAGTGTCTCCGTAGCCAATAAAATTTACTTTAACCGCATAATACTTTTGTGTTTTAACTTATTTGAAAGCGTTTATTCAGTTCTGAAAAGAAAGTGTCAACATAAGTCACAGTTTTGAAGCCTAGGTAATCGGTAAAGAATATAAAATTAAATCAAGGATAATTTTAAGGTTACCAGCATTTTATTTCTATTTTTACAGCATCTGTTATTAACCTGTTAGGTAAAAGTATGCAATAGTTGCAAAACAGTATCCCCTCCTCACGTTAATAATGGGTTTCTAAATAATCACATGATTATTTTAGTGCGCTTCAGTAAATGCATAAGTTCAAAATCTACAAATAAAAAAAAATAAGTGAACATTATTCATCAAACTGCGGCATATAGGTTTTGTGCAAACATCATCATCCGCTTGTAGGCAATCAGAATGAAAAAAAAATGTTCTAACAAATTAGTTAATGTGTAGAATTAGATGTGTAATGGAAAAAAATAATCAAACATTAATCATTAAACCACGACGGTCAACAACTACTCCTAAGAAAGACTTGTATCTAGAAGTAAATGTATGTTTGTGAATGTTTTAGTCTTAGCAGAAAAGCTAAACGGTCATCAGTTACGTAAAAGGGGTGGTCGATTCGTTTGCTGTTGTTATATGTTGAAAATTAAGTGTCTATTAACTGAAATTGACGTCATGTGAATAATTATTTGTTCTAGCAACACCATATTGTAATGTTCTGAAGTGTTCATTTAGAATAATTTAATTCCGAAATAAGAGAATAACTGGTCAATCAATCAGAGGCAATGGACTTTCCCAAGGGAGACTTTATTATTTTTTTTTCTACTACAGGAAAGATAATAGTATATATGTATGTATGAGCCAGTTATGGCTGGTGTAAGGAATAGAATCTGTGGAACATGTAGACTTCCTCCCAGTGTCGACTGCTGGCGGTGGTAGATCTAAATATTTAGAAGGAAAAATAGGTACCCCTTCTTCTAACGATGTTACGATTGTAATGGTGTTTCTCCAAGGATATAATGAAGTATTTTATTATCACGATGGCATGTGCCTGCAAAGGTGTTCGAAAGCTATATAAGATAGTGGCTATTAGCCTAGCTGTATTGAATTTGTATTTGGCATCTCTTTTTGCAAACCTACGATAATTTTTTTTCCAGAGGGGAATTCCTGCGGCTATTTTATTACCGTATATACTTGTGTATAAGTCGTACCTTTTTTCATTGTTTTATTTTTGTTTTTCCTTTTGTTTTTTTTTCTTTTCATTTTTACTTTTTATTTCTCTTCTTGGTGAGAAAATTCGGAGTGAGTAAAAAAGAAAAGAAAAAAACGAATGGAAAAACAGAAATAAAAAGTGAAAAAAGATAGACTTATACACAAGTATATCCGGTAATATAGAGATAAAAACCTATTAAGTCTGAAATTACAGCTGAGTCTAAACGTCCTATCAACATATCAAAAGATCTGATTTGGTTGCTTTATGTCCACTATTCATTTTTATTAATAACGACAATTACTAATATTATTTACATCTTTGTTTCATTTATTTAAAGGTATGATGTGTGAGAAATACTTAAAAACTGAATAGTCATAACATATTCACTAAACAAAGGAACAACATCGAAATTGTTCTATTGTCCTTCTCACAAACTAATTAGCCCTTATCTAGGAGTGACTTTTGCTCCTTAATAAGTGGTGACTCGTTAGTACATTAAAAATTATATTACAAAAGGCCAAGCACACACCATTAGGGAAGTGATGCTGGCTAAGTGGTTAATGGCAAGAACTAACAGCCTAGGTGTGCCAAGTTCAAATCCAGTTCGTTCCACAGAAATGCTTTCATTTAGGGATGTTGGCAACCTTCACATGGTCCATCGTATTCAATGAACTTAAACAAAGAATTCTAACTAGAAAGATATCAGAGAAACGGATGCCAACAATAATCATCTGATTCATACGGAATGAATTAATGATTATTGTTGGAAATAACAACAAGAACAACAACATGAGATACATTGTTTTTTATTTAAATAGTTTGGTTTTACAGCATATCAACCCTTTTCAAGTTATTTAATACCAAATCCAGTAATTTTTGAAAAAGTTTTTATACTATAAAAGTACTTTATATCTTCAAATATTTATTCATGGAGTTTAGTTTGGCTGCTTTGTTTTATGGTATATCAACACTTTTCAGGTAATAAATGCCGAATTCAATAATGTTGGGAAAATTTTTTATTCTGCAGGTTGTTTTTTTTTTAGATTTTTAAATAGTTTTATCGTGTTTGATGCATTTTCTGTCAGGGAAACCAGTATCTTCAGACAGCCTAATCTGGTAGCACCGGATACCCTAACAACTACTACCACTCCAAGCTAAAGTGGATCTGGGAGTACCCACAGTCCCCAAATGGAGCATCACCAATGAAAGTCTTTTAAACACTTGTACCTACCGACGTAACTACCCCCCGACAAACCCGACAAGCTACTAAATCTCATCCCTTTACAGTAGAGATCCCTAGGTGCAAGAAAGCCTTTTACTCCAATAGTTTCTTCCCCAGAACTGCGGGTCTTTGGAACTCCCTTTCGGGATTCTGCTTTCCCAACTGCACTGATATGCAGAAGTTCAAGTGTAATGTTAACAAACATCTTTCTACTCATCTCCCTTCATAATGACCCTGCTAATTAAGTCCCTGATAGTAGCCCCCCTGCTTCAAAGTGGCACTGTGCCTTGTTTGGGGTGAAAATTGAATAAAAAAAAACAAAAAAAAAACCCTCCGATTTTATATAAGCAGATGTTGCCAACTACGTGAAACTTTCTGTCGATACAGGGAATCAAGAGGATTTTCGAACGGGCCTCTTTTATTTACTTTACGCGGGTAGCATATCCTCGTTCCGTCAGCCATGACTGGATGCACGTTGTAAGTAATGCACCATTGTATATTTCGATCTTTCACACTAGTTAAGACTTCAAGGAATTATCAGGTTTTACAAGATGAATTTTTTCAAGTAATCTAAACTCTATATAATTGCCAATTGCTTAAAAGAACTTTGGAACTCCCTTCCGGGATTCTGCTTTACCAACTGTACTGATATGCAGAAGTTCAAGTGTAATGTTAACAAACATCTTTCTACTCATCTCCCTTCATAATGACCCTGCTAATTAAGTCCCTGATAGTAGCCCCCCCCCCCCTGCTTCAAAGTGGCACTGTGCCTTGTTTGGGGTGCAAATTGAATAAAAAAAAAAAAAAAAAAAAAGTCATGCTCAGAACCACTTTTTAAAAAAAAAAAAGAAGATTGAAATTTCTCTCCTTCGCTAAAAAAAAATCTTGTGAACCAAGAGACCACTGGTTGGGAACATCTAAATCTAAAGTATTTGTCCTTCAAAACAATCTCTCATGATCTGTGAAAGTTGGCTAATATGTAATCGACTTCCACCTACTCTTCTTTCTCTTTTCTTTTTTTTTTCTTTTCTCTTTCATTTTTTTTTTATGTACTTGTTACTTAATTTCTTTAGAAGATACAGAAGCAAGAGGCGGGGTGGGGGAGAAGATGAAGAAAGAAATAAAAGTTATTTTTGTGAAGAAAAATGTAGATTTTATAAAAAAAAAAAAAAAAAGAAAAAAAAAAGAAAGCAACTTCGGGCAATTTCTAAAATGTCTTTGGCAACTCACATTTTGGCAATTGGTTGGCAATAAACAGACTCTTGGAAAATCCTGTGCTAAATGATGGAGTTGGGTGTGTATGTAGTGGGGTAGGTTAACATACTTGATATAAGCAGTTAACCACCTGCCGGATTGACAGCTGTAAGGTCACGGGGTTCAGACTACTTCCTGTTATGAAAATATCTGGGATTCATTGTGATTACACTACTATTTTTTTTTTGCCGGTTGGAATTTTTTTTTAAATCAGTTAAACAGATTGGTAGTGAAAATGTCCCGATATAGATGTTTGATTTTGAGTAGCCCAGGAAGGAAAGCGAGAAGATAAGGAATGAACAACAAAAAGAAAGAAAGAAAAAGATGGGGGGGGGGGAAATATGAGAAAATAAAAATAGAAATATCCGAATAGAAAACATTACTAGTCTCTTTCTACTCTATCGTCATTTTCATTGAAGATTTTCGATTCATGGATTATAATTTTATTAATTAATTAATTGGCTAGTTAAATAGCTAATTGATTGATTTTTTTTTTAATCTTTTTTATATTGAAAATGCATTCCACAAAGTTTTTTTTTTTATATCTTTTCAAATTTCTGACAGCCAGGGATGCATTTTTTTTTTTTTTTTTTTTTTTTACTCATGTTTATCCTCTGATGAAAAGAATCTATCTTTGAAAATTCATGGGTTAACGATTTTTTTTTATCATAATTTCTTGTTTGAATTTTTGTTGGATTAATAAATATTGTAATTTATTCAATTTTTTTTTTCGATTTTTCTTGTTTCTTTAATTGCTCTATTTTATATCTTCAGCTATTTATTATCTTGATATATAATTTTTTTATTATTTCTGAATATATATATATATATATATAAATTCAATATGGCATAATGGAAAAATAAAAAGGTATTAATTAACACGTTGTGATATATGATTCGTCTTATGTAGTGTTTATGAGTATTAACATGTGATATGTGATTCGTCTTGTGTAATGTTTATGAGTATTAACGTGTTGTGATATATGATTCGTCTTATGTAGTGTTTATGAGTATTAACATGTTGAAATATGTGATTCGTCTAGCGTATATTTATAACAGTGCATATAACATTTAAGACCGTCTTATCTGTGATTGTCTAATGTTCTTTATTGTGGGTTCATGTGTGTATGCACATATTAACAGTTAATTGACATTGTTTATACAAGAGACGAACATCATTGCCGATGGCGACACCAGCAAAAGACACAATACCTCCATTCTTTCATGCGTCATGTAATCAAAAGTGCTTTTCTCAGAGAAGTGAAAACGCCAAAACCGGAATTATATATGGATATTTCATTTATCCCTGCTGGGGCCTTTTTTCAGAGTTGGCACGCTTTGTATACGACTACATCTTGCTAAGTCGCACCCTCCTGACTTCCACGGGCGTCACTGTCCAAAACCCCCGCCCATCCCCTTGTAGCAACCCCCCCTAATGAACTATACTCTCTGACGGATCAATGCTTCCCTGTAAGTTCTTCGGCCATAGACTGGCCAATCGACAGGCAGGGCGCATTGATCCTACTGTCCCCAAAAAGAGTGCAGGGAAGATCCAACAGTCAGTACAGAGCCGCGAGCGAAGACACACCTTCCTCTCCTCCTCGCCCAGCACCGACAGTCCGACGTGGACCTGACTCAAGAACTTCGAGCTCCACCACTATTATCCCGTGGAATAAATACTTGCAAAGGTTTAATGTTAAAAGGAGTTTGTCATTTTTTATCGAGGGTTCTAAAAGATAAATAATTAGCTGGGTTACAACTACCCCACTAAACCCTAACGTGTTGCATATCGAACTGATCTCCCAAGTAACTAAACTGTCGTCTCTCAAAATCTATCTTTTCCATTACGTCCTCACTACACGTAGCCTAAAGATCCTTTCCGGCTTTTTGTCACGTATTTTTGTTTATATTATCGTTAGCTTAAATTCTATCTACTAAGTTAGCATCAATTTAAATGTAAATAAATATTTATTCTGAATATTTTTATTATTTTAAAACCTATTTTAGCTGACAGAACTTTTTAGCTTGAATAATCATAATAATCGTCGACCAGCACATCTTTCGGCGTTGCCCGGTCAATATATAACACTACGTTATCACTAGGGCTATAACAACAGTATATTCTTTTCATTGTTTTGATTCTCAAATATATATCCGACACGGTTAGACACAGTTAATCAACCGAGAACCACATCACTCTATATAAAAGCATATAAGATATCAACGGATACACACTCGAGAGTCAAAACAATGAAAAGAATATGCTGTTGTCCTAGCCCTAGTTATCGCCCTACACCCTTTTATATAAATTGATGTCGCTGTTGTTGTTGTTGTTGTTATAGCAGTAGTAGTAGTAGTAGTAGTGGTGGTGGTGGTAGTAGTAAAAGTGGAAGAATATCATTTATATGTAGGTTGCTTTTGGTAACATTTATTTGTTGTATATATCCAACACAATCCGTATATATGCTATGAAGCCGGAAACATAACTTCATTGAGCTTGTAATTTGAAACAATTTGGACGATATTATAAGATATATATATATATATATATATATACCTTTTAAAATATATATTTTATATAAACTCATATAAACATGTCTTTATATTATGGTTAAGCTTAAATTCCATCTATCAAGTTTACAACAAGTTAACATTCCTCAGAACTATTAAATATGAATAAATATTTATTCTAAATATTTATATTATTCTAAAACATATTTTAGCTGACAGAACTTTTTGGCTTGAATAATTATAATAATCGTAATTATATATATATTTCAACTTGATTTATATACTTCAACTTAATATATATTTTTCAACTTAATATATATTTTTCAACTTATATATTTTAACTTAATTTATATATTTTAACTTGATTCATATATTTCAACTTGATTCATATATTTCAACTTGATTCATATATTTCAACTTGATTCATATATTTCAACTTGATTCATATATTTCAACTTGATTTATATATTTCAACTTGATTTATATATTTCAACGTAAAGTCGCGTTTCACCCAGCTGTAAAAATGCGAAGACGTTGTCCTTCGTGTTAACTTGTTCGACTTTACAATCTGACTCCCAACTCTAAACTAAAGTGATTACGTGTATTATCATACTATGTCGTTACGTCATTAAATCCACGTGACCAAGACACAAATCAGATAATCTCTCTTCGTCACGTATATTCTTTATGTTCTAACATTTATTTTCACAAAGTTATCACTTCGAAACTATTGAATGTAAATATTTCAGCTTAACATAACTTTTCGCATTTATACGTTTCTAAATTTTTTATATATGAGGATTGGTTATTCGTATTATCAGTTCCGATAAGAGTAAAAATACTTTGATAAGGTTAAAAGCTGAGGTGGACATATTGGGTCACGTGGCATAAGCAAAGGGGAAATAACTCAGTTGAAACACCATGTATAGCAGACAATTTATTCAGTAAACAAAAATAAATTGGAAATGACGTTTTTGAATTTTTAAGATGGAGATTGGTTATTCGTATTATTTAGATTCAGCGGACTACTATTCTCATTCTTAGTGTCATACATAACGTTTCGACCGATAGAACCTCCGACCTTCTTTAAGTGTCTCTTGTCAAACTCGGGAATGTTTCTGTCGAACTCTGGAATTTGGAAGGAATTTTGAACGGAACTCTTTATTTACTTCAGGAGGGAAGCATGCTCTTGTTCCGTCAGCCACGATTTGGTAAAGGTCCTAAGTAATTCGCAATTGTATTTTTCGGTCGTCTGCACTGAGAATTAAATCTTTCACCTTCAGGGGAATATCACTTTTACAATTGATTTTCCTAGTACTCTAACTACTGCGCCACGGGTCCTTGCAATCGACTATTTTTAATTCCCGGTGTTTTCCGGTAGACTAACAACATAATAATGAGACTATCTTCCCAGGGATTATCATCACCTTCTTTTTTGAGGGAAGGGCATAATCAAATTGATAAATTTGAGAATGGCATTTCAGCGTTTTGGCATTCAAACACTTCACATGTAGGTGTGAAAACGGATAAAAGATACTCACGTTACTAGCATGTCACAGCCTCCGCAATGCATGCTTTGTATCAGCTGCTGCTGCTTCTGAACGGCTTCGAAGTCGGTCTTTGGAGCGGTGACTGAACGGAACCCAGATGGCCGGTCGTTGGCGATGGCTGAAGCGCGAACAGGGTGGGGAAGCACGCAGGGATGAAATGCAAGAACAATAAGTCAGTAATTCTTCGACGGAGAAGAAAAACAAAAACATAAAAAAAAAAATAAACATTTTATCGTTATAAGTTTCATGAAACATATCTGTAAAGATCAGCGTTATAAATTGAATATTGAATTTTGGAAATATTATTTGTGTAATGTTTGAATTACATATTTCTGAGTAATGAATAAATAAATGAATTATAAAAAAATTAATACTTCATTTAAAATCATATATATATATATATATATATATGTGCATTTTGTTATGTACACATGTTTTATATATACGTTATACATATGATATATGTTATATGCATTATCTATATTCCATATTAAATGTTATAGCTAATATATATATACATATATGTTATATATATATACATATATATGTTGTATATATTGCGTATATGTTATATATATACATTATATGTACATTTCATATACATGTGATATATACATTATATATGTTATATGTATATATTCATTGTATGACATGTTATATATATTATATGTGACATATACATTATATATTACATATGTTATATATATTATATATTACATGTTATATATATATACATTATATATTATATATATATATATATATACATACACAATATTTATTACATATGTAATATGTATACATTATATATTATGTATTATATGTAATATATATATATATATATATATATATATATATATATATATAATGCAATTTGCAATAAGAAAAGCAGTGTAATTTAGTTTCATCGGAAAATAAAGCGTGGTAAAATACTTGTGCAAGAGCATATATATGTTTTGTTCAACGGATACTATATAACTTTGATCATCCATCGATATTTTCCGTTTAATAAAAACATTGAAAACTCATCCAGCAGACTTAAAAATATCAAATATGACGCATTCATGTGAATCATCAGCCAATGTATGATTGTGGCTAACAATATTGTGTAATATATATATATATATATATATATATATAATAAAAATCTTGATCCTGAAAATTTATTCAAATTTTCAACAAAAAAAACAAAAAAACTCTATAAATCTGTAAGAAAGGTATACAAAATTTAATTATTCAACAAGGAGTACAAATAAAACAAGAAAACCTGGGATAGCTTCCGTACATTTATATCTGATCTACCTCTGCATTCCATGTTTAAAAAGGATGTGTCCTCTATAGTATTAGACCTGACTGAATGGTTAATTGTAGGTATTGACCATTTCATACCCTCTAAAAAGTTTCAGCAAAAACCTAACAGCCAACCATGGTTCTCTCCAGAATGTGCTGCTGCCATTGCGCACAGAAATCACTTTTTCCACTGCTTCAAACGTAATAGATGTATGGAAACTAAAGCCGTTTTCAGGACTGCCAGCAACCATTGTAAGAAAGTAATAAGGAACGCAAGAGAGTTGTATGCTCAATCTGTTAAGTCTAAAGTAGCTGAGCAGCGGCTTGGTTCCCACCAGTTTTGGCAAATAGCAAACAGAATCCTGAACAGAAGCGTGTGCTCCATCCCAACTATTATCAATGGACCTGAGGTAATCTCGTCAGCATCAGACAAAGCCAAACTCTTTGTCAAGAACTTTGCAGCTAATTCTACTCTTTGCGACCAAGACCGCCAACCCCCAATATTTCCTCCTGTATCAGAAAACACGCTATGTGATATACGTATATCTGTACGTGATGTTGCGAAGCTAATCAAAAACCTTGATTCGAGTAAAGCAACTGGCCCGGATGGTATTCCAATTATAGTACTCAAAAAACTTCAACCTGAACTAGCGCCCATACTTACAAAACTGTTTAAACGTTGTCTTAAGGAGAATAGTTTCCCATCTCCCTGGAAAATCTCATCAGTATGCCCTGTATTTAAGAATTCAGGTGATCGCTCATCCCCCTCTCAGTACAGGCCAATAAGTCTCCTGTGCGTCATGAGTAAGTTGCTAGAATCTGTGTTAAATACAGAAGTAATCAACCATCTCAACAAAAATAACCTTCTTAGTGACACTCAATATGGTTTCCGTTCAGCTAGATCTACAGCAGATGTCCTTACAGTTATATCGCATTGGATTAGCAAATCTCTCGACGGTGGCAATCTTTCTAGGGCAATTGCTCTTGACATATCTAAAGCCTTTGATAGGGTATGGCATAAAGGTTTACTGCATAAGATCGCTAGCTATGGTATAGCTGGAAAAGTCTTCTCAATTATTAAATCATTTCTTTCTGATAGGTAGTAGTTGAGGGGCAAAAATCAGAAGCTCACAGTATTAATGCCGGTGTCCCTCAGGGATCCATCCTGGGCCCAACTCTTTTCCTGATCTATATTAATGATCTCCCAAATCATATCCTTACATCATTTGTAGACATTTATGCTGACGACACTACCATTTATGGTACCACATCTAAGACAGTAAACGACCAAGTTCTCTCCAATTCTCTCTCCTCTGATCTTGAGCACGTAGTACAATGGGGTAAAGAATGGCTGGTTACTTTTAATGCATCTAAAACCAAGCTTCTCTCTTTACATCATCAACATTCTGATCCACATCTGACATCAATTGAAATGAATGGCTCTCGTCTTCAGGAGGCCTCAAGTTTTGACAAACTTCTTGGCTTGACCATTACTCCTGATCTTAAATGGAACACGTACATCAAATCTGTTGCCAAGGCCGCTGGAAAAATGGTGGGATCTTTCTATCGATCCGGTAGATATCTCACTGCTGATGCTATTCTCTATCTATATAGGAGCCAGGTACGTCCAAGGATGGAATACTGTTGCCACATCTGGGCAGGAGCTGCTAGAAAGGACTTGGCCTGCCTTGATAGAGTTCAAAATAGACTTCGTAGCCTCGTAGGAGATGTCCTTTTCTCCTCCTTGCAACCTCTATCTCACAGAAGAGATGTTGCGAGTCTGTCTCTGATGTATCGTTATTTTCATGGAAAGTGTTCAACTGAGCTTCAATCTATGGTCCCCCCCTCGCCAAACTTTCACAAGAAACACTCGTCTAGCTATAAACACTATCAATAATTTCCCCCACTCTTTATCTGTGCCTAAACCTAAACGTAGATTCCATGAACAAAGCTTCTTTCTAGAACTGCATGCCTGTGGAATTGTCTTCCGTTTTCCTGCTTGTCGGCTGACTACAATATGGTTGTGTTCAAGTCTAAAGTAAATAAGTTCTTGATGAGCCGTTCCATATAAGTTATCAAATTTACCAAATTTTCATTACTAATGATTACTATATTGACCAATTTCTACTGTACACTCTTTAACCCTTATCCTTGAGTGGCCTCTTGGCCTTGATAATGTGGTGATGCCTTTGTAAAAAAAAAAAAAAAAAAAACCTTATTCCATGGAGTTTTGAAGAATGCAATTCTTCTAATTGGAGGAGAGAAGTTTTGCAAAATATTCAATAAATCTTGCAGGTCAGTGCCTTAGAGGAAACAAACAATATGAAATTTGTCATATTTGTATCAAAAAAGTCATTTAACAGTTTGAGACAGTTTATAGGGATTCAGTGAGATTGAGAAAACAAGAAACGAGAAAAAGGGAAATACGGTGAAATCCAGAAACTGTAAAGTAAAACATTTTTATATTTTTACAGCTGTTTCATCTCAATGAATTGTACAATCAAACGTATTTTGGGTGGGGGGGGATATGTAACGTCCTATGTCTACACTGATAAATCAGACACAATAGAGCATATGGAGGACAACATTCGGCGCATTATCGCTGAAATACAGTCTGATTTAAGGCATAGAGTTAGTGAAAATTAGACTTTTATATGACGCCATATACACAGAATTTTATTCAAATTATAAATGCCAAAAATTAATCTTTGAAATAAATATTTGTATGATAAAAATATTTTTCTTCAATCTATTTTAATTTAAATTTCACCACCTATACGCCCAATTAGACCAAATAACTTTCAGATTAGAGCAGAAATACATTAGACCAAATAAGTTTTAGATTAGATGATGACCAAATTAAATGAAATAAATTTCAGATTGGACCAATATCAAATAAGACTGAGACCAATTTAGACCAAATAACTATCAGATTAGATCATGATTAAATTAAACTAAGTAACTATCGGATTAGATCACAATACAATTAGAGCAAATAATTTTCGGATTAGATAACGATCAATAACTTGCAGATTAAACTATGACAAAATTAGACCAAATAACTTTCAAACTAGACCCGATGAAATTAAATCAAATAACTATCAAATTAGACTATGACTAAGTTAGCAATAATCAAATTAGACGAAATAACTGATTAGACCGGAATAAATTTAGACCAAATAACTATCAAATTAGACCATGATTAAATTAGACCAAATAACTTTCTGATTAGACCACAACCATATTTGACCAAATCATTTTCAGATCAGACCACGACCAAATTAGATTATACTATGGCCAACTTAGACCAAATAATTTTTAGATTAGACCCGATCAAATTAGACAAAATAATTTTCAGATTAGACCCGATCAAATTAGACAAAATAATTTTCAGATTAAACTCGATCAAATTAAACCAAATAATTTTCAGATTAGACCCGATCAAATTAGATTATACTATGGCCAACTTAGACCAAATAATTTTTAGATTAAACTCGATCAAATTAAACCAAATTATTTTCAGATTAGACCACGACCAAATTAGATTATACTATGGCCAACTTAGACCAAATAATTTTTAGATTAGACCCGATCAAATTAGACCAAATAATTTTCAGATTAGACCCGATCAAATTAGACCAAATAATTTTCAGATTAAACTCGATCAAATTAAACCAAATAATTTTTAGATTAGACTATGGCAAAATTAGCAACAATCAACTTAGACGAAATAACTCGATCAAATTGTATTTTTCACATTCTTTCAGATAAAAGGGAGACAAGATATGGCGTGGCATTCGGAATGTTAACTAGCAAAATTGTTATTTGAGCAGAAATGGTGCCAAAGTGAGGTTGAGTTGTTTTGACGGATGTCTAGAACGGAATGTGGTTTACAAAACTACAAAACTACTTACAAAAACGAAAAAGACAAAAATGAGACATTTGTGCATTTTAGGTTATATGATGTTTTGTTTGCTTTCATTTTTCAAGACTTCCAAGGGGAGACAATTCAAAGAGTTGTTAAAGTTTCACGTAACTTAGTGGTAACAGCAAAATGAAACACACTTACCAATAACATAAAATAAAACATTATCTAAAGCATTATTGAATTCAAATAATATTTTTAGAGTTTATAAAATAATTAAAACTAGCAGGATCTGTGCAACTTCCACAGTGGCATCTTTCATATGAAATATATTGTTTCTGGGCATTCTGTGGACGTTCAGCGTGAATGGAGACCCCACGATATTATTGTATCCCTTTTGTTAAAACTGTAAAAGTATTTATCTAAGTAATCTGGTTAATGTATTGTCGGATTATATCGGGTTATTACGGTTTATCTTCAATATCCTTATTGTGACATATTTCCAAAAGTCAAAACAAAGGAAAACAAGAAGAAAAAATGAGTGAAAGAAAATAAGAAATTAATGAGAAAAGAAAGAAACAGAAAAAGTAAAGAATGAAGAACGGAAGTTAAAAAAAAAAAAAAACTGAGAAAAAAAGAAAAAAAAACTGAAAAAAAAAGGAGAAACCCTAAATAAATAAAGGAAAATGAATAAAATAAAATGAAAAACGAATATAAAAAAGAAAGAAATGAGCAAAAGAAAATAATGGTGAAATAAATAAAAATAAAAATAAATAGATAAAAAAAGGAAAAGAAAAAATGAAAAACTAAAAACCTAAAGAAATGAAGAAAAACTAATAAAATAAAATGAAAAACGAATAAAAAAAAAGAAACGGTAAAAAGAAAAAGAATGAAGGACGAAAGTAAAAAGAAAAACTGAAAAAGTGGGGGAGGGCTAAAGAAATGAAGGAAAACGAATAAAAAGAAAGAAAGAAATGAGAAAAGGAAAATAATGAAGGACGGAAGTAAAAAAAAAAAAATGGTTAAAAAGTAAAAGAAAATTTCAAAGAAATACAGAGGGAAAGGTGGGGGGGACAAAAAACAAAAAAAAAACAGAAAAAAGGAAAACGAACGGCAAAGAAAAGATTTACAAAAAAAAAAAAAATGGTTAAAAAGTAAAAGAAAATTTCAAAGAAATACAGAGGGAAAGGTGGGGGGGGACAAAAACAAAAAAAAAAACAGAAAAAAGGAAAACGAACGGCAAAGAAAAGATTTACAAAAAAAAAAAAAAAATGATTAAAATCTGAAATGAGTCAACAAAAATAAATCAAACAACCAGACGAGATTTTGACAAGGCATAAAAAACTTTACACAAACAAGTCAAATGGTTAGGACAGAAAATATGTAGTAGTGATGATAGTGGGATCAAGAGGTCATTAAAAAAAAAAAAAAGAGAGAAAAAAAAAAAAAAAAAGGAGAAATTTCTATACGAAATCAATTTTAAGCAAAGCGTTTCTTCTATTATATAAGTGGATATTTACTTGCTGCTCACCACAGCAAGATGTGGCACAAGGTCAGAAAGCGGGAATGTCCAGCCAGCGCCCCCCCCCCTACCCTAAAGGAAGGGCACTTTGGCCTAGCACAAAATTGCCTGGGCAATCCTCATCAGCATTCCCCGGCAAGGGCTCCTCAGGCAAAAAGTAATAAACTTGCCCCCACTCAAAAGCCAGGTGGCAATGTCTGGGAGGGTAATACCCAGGCGGCGTACCTCAGTCCGACAGTTCCTGGCCCCGCACCTGTCGAGTTGATTGTCA
This sequence comes from Euprymna scolopes, assembly GCF_053919585.1. Lineage (NCBI taxonomy): Eukaryota > Metazoa > Mollusca > Cephalopoda > Sepiida > Sepiolidae > Euprymna > Euprymna scolopes. The sequence goes on from NC_136522.1 coordinate 61,385,022, forward strand.
AGAATGGCTTATTGACTGGTACTTTCTACCCCTAAGTCTCCAAGCAGTTGAAGCAGCAAGAAGACTCATCCTAAAACATTAAAAATAATGGGAGGCTACCATGTATGGCCATGATGTGAATGGATTCAGACCAAGCTTATTATCTATAATAATTTTTTGCTGACGACACTACACTCTATAACAGATTCGAGAAGAAAAATAATGAATAGATATCTAAGGAAATGGCTGAAACTCTAGCGGAAGATCTCCAGTCTATAGTGGAATGGGACCGTACCTAGTTGGTAACGTTTAATGCCGCCAAGACTAAGCTTATTTCCTTTAATAATTACAAGAAACCTTCTCAACCACTGATTGGCATGGCTAATGATACACGGCCTGAAAGGTGCTCGTCTGAACTCCAATCTTTGGTCCCCCCTCGCCAATCTGTCACGAAAAACACCCGTCTAGCTGAATCCACTGTGAAAAATTTCCCCCACTCTATATCTGTGCCTAAATCAAAACGCGGATTCCATGAACAAAGCTTCTTTCTTAGAACTGCACGCCTGTGGAACTCTGTTCCGTCTGCCTGCTTCCCTCCGGACTACAACTTGGATGTCTTCAAGTCCAATGTTAAAAAATTCCTAATGAACCGCCCCCTTAATTAAACATTTCATCAAATCTCCACACTAACATAATGTACTTGCAATAACCCTTATCCCTGAGTGGCTTCCGGGCCTTAATAAGTGGTGATCACTGTGTAAAAAAAAAAATTAAAAAAAAAAAGCAGCTAGGCTTAACATTCACAAACAACATGAATTAGAACAAATATATTGAGGGCATTGCCAAGGCTGCTGCGAAGAAGGTGGGCTCCCTCTACCGTGCTAGAAGGTTACTCACTCCTGAGAGTAGCCTGTATCTACAAGGGTACTATTCGCCCATGCATGGAGTATTGTTGTCACATCTGGGCTGGTGCATCTGCCACTAGCCTCTCGCTTCTGGATAGGGCTCAAAAAAGAGTTGCCAACCTATTAGGTTCCACACTGTCGGCCAAACTCCAACCTCTGTCCCATCACTAAAATGTGACATCCCTGCGCCTATTTTACAAGTACTTTAATAGTAAGTGCTTGGGTGAACTCAAAGCACTAGTACACCCTTGACGTAAATACCTCAGAAAACCCTGACAAACAGCAAAATCCTACCCCTACACTGTAGAGGTCCCTAGATGCCAAAAAGCCTTCTACTCAAATAGCTTCTTCCCTTAAACTGCTAGACTTTGGAATTCTCTTCCAGGTCTCTGTTTCCCTGACTGTACTGACATGCAGAAGTTCAAATGTAATGTGAAAATCTCGCTCTCCAACTCCCTACATGGTATCCCTGCAGATCTGGTCCCAAATAATAGCCTCTTATTACTTAGTAGCACTGTGCCTTGTTTGGGGGTAAAAAAACAAAAAAACAAAAAAAACACAGGTTTCTCCAAACATCCTGGATAAAAAAGTATTTGTGTGTCATCAGCTACAGTCGAAACCGAAAGCAAAACTGTAGCATTCAAAGCTGGTGACGTTACCACTGTACCAACGTGACACACATATGAACTGATTAAAAATAAACTGATTAAAAATAAACTGATTAAAAATAAACTGATTAAAAATAAACTAAGATGAATGTACAAAATATATAACGATTCTTTTCAATTTGGATCGCTTTTTGACCCCTTAATTTTTTTAACCAGCTAAAGACCCATAAAAGAACGGTCCATAAAACATCCAATCAGTTGAGGCCCCTAGCGCCGCTCTGTGACTTTTAGTTTTGAAAGAGATAGTGTTTGAAAATATGGAGACAGACAGACAGACATAGTGAGTTTTATAAATTAGATTAATGAAAACTCAAAGTAGACAAAACTAAAAAGGAAAATCTATCAACCTTCTCTACCTGACCTATAAAATTCTCAAAGCAGTTAATGTGTACGTTTGTGATAGAATTATGTTAGCAGGATAGCATTTTCTCGAGATATCCACCTCCAAACAATAATCAAAATATAGTATATCTCAGCAAACTCCAGGATAGAGTAAATGTGTATGTTGTGTGCGTATATGTGTGCATTTTATGTATGTGAGTGTTGTGTGGTGGATTGTGTTTTGTGAGTGTTGTGTGGTCGATTGTGTTTTGTGAGTGTTGTGTGGTGGTTTGTGTTTTGTGAGTGTTGTGTGGTGGATTGTGTTTTGTGAGTGTTGTGTGTTTGATTGAGTTTTGTGAGTGTTGTGTGGTGGATTGTGTATATGAGTGTTGTGTGGTGGATTGTGTTTTGTGAGTGTTGTGTGGTGGATTGTGTTTTGTGAGTGTTGTGTGGTTGTGTTTTGTGAGTGTTGTGTGGTGGATTGTGTTTTGTGAGTGTTGTGTGGTTGATTGTGTTTTGTGAGTGTTGTGTGGTGGATTGTGTTTTGTGAGTGTTGTGTGGTGGATTGTGTATGTGAGTGTTGTGTGGTGGATTGTGTATGTGAGTGTTGTGTGGTTGATTGTGTTTTGTGAGTGTTGTGTGGTGGATTGTGTTTTGTGAATGTTGTGTGGTGGATTATGTTTTGTGAGTGTTGTGTGGTTGATTGTGTTTTGTGAGTGTTGTGTGGTTGATTGTGTTTTGTGAGTGTTGTGTGGTGGATTATGTTTTGTGAGTGTTGTGTGGTGGATTGTGTTTTGTGAGTGTTGTGTGTTTGATTGAGTTTTGTGAGTGTTGTGTGGTGGATTGTGTTTTGTGAGTGTTGTGTGGTTGTGTTTTGTTAGTGTTGTGTGGTGGATTGTGTATGTGAGATTTGTGTGGTGGATTGTGTATGTGAGTGTTGTGTGGTGGATTGTGTATGTGAGTGTTGTGTGGTGGATTATGTTTTGTGAGTGTTGTGTGGTTGATTGTGTTTTGTGAGTGTTGTGTGGTTGATTGTGTTTTGTGAGTGTTGTGTGGTTGATTGTGTTTTGTGAGTGTTGTGTGGTGGATTGTGTTTTGTGAGTGTTGTGTGGTGGATTGTGTTTTGTGAGTGTTGTGTGTTTGATTGAGTTTTGTGAGTGTTGTGTGGTGGATTGTGTTTTGTGAGTGTTATGTGGTTGATTGTGTTTTGTGAGTGTTGTGTGGTGGATTATGTTTTGTGAGTGTTGTGTGGTGGATTATTTTTTGTGAGTGTTGTGTGGTGGATTATGTTTTGTGAGTGTTGTGTGGTTGATTGTGTTTTGTGAGTGTTGTGTGTTTGATTGTGTTTTGTGAGTGTTGTGTGGTGGATTATGTTTTGTGAGTGTTGTGTGGTTGATGGTGTTTTGTTGGGTTTGTGTATGTGAATGTCGTGTGTGTGCTTTGTGTATGTAAGTTTTGTGTGGTTGATTGTGTTTTGTGTGCAGGTTCACGTTTTGTGTATGTAAATGTATTGTGTGGTTAATTATATATGTGTGTGGGGGGGTTATATGTGTTGTGTGATGTATGTTAGTGTGTGTGTGCGTTAGTGTTACAATTTGCTGTTTGATTGAGTTTCTTTGTCGGTTATAAATAAAGTGTTAAGGACAACGAAGAGAACGTGAACTATTCTTCTTGCTTTACAAGAAGTTGAGGGTAACGGAGGAAGGTGCGGCGGCGGCGCTAGTGGTGGTGGTGGATATCTAACAAAACTTAATAGAAACCTTTGAAAAGAAACAGCAATTAAAAAATCAAATTACTTTCCTTATCTCAACTAAGAAAAAAAGATAAAAGAATTGAATTTGAATTAAAAGAAAAAAAAAACGTATGACTACGATGATTTGCGTATGAAGTTTTAAATAAAAGATTTTTTTTTCTTATGGCTGGGAAAATCGTGGTTGAAACGAACGTCTGTTGTGGAATGAGAAGAAAAAGAAAGCGATAATGAAGAAGAAAAAGAAGTATATGAAAGAAAAAAAGATAAAAGAAGGAAGAATATGAAAGAACAACAACAACAATATGAAAGGAAAAAAAAGAATAATATGAAAGAAAAAAGATAAAAGAAGAAGAATATGAAAAAAAAAGATAAAAAAGGAAGAATATGAAAAAAAAAAAAGAATATGAAAGGAGAAGGAAGAAGAATATGAAAGAAGAAAAAGAAGAATATGAAAGAAAAAAGATGAAAAAAAGAAGAATATGAAAGAAAAAAGATTAAAAAAAGAAGAATATGAAAGAAAAAAGATAAAAAAGAAGAATATGAAAGAAAAAAGATTAAAAAAAAAAGAATATGAAAGAAAAAAGATAAAAAAGGAAGAATATGAAAAAAAGGAATATGAAAGGAGAAAGAAGAAGAATATGAAAGAAGAAAAAGAAGAAGAATATGAAAAAAGAAGGAGAATGAAGAACAATATGAGAGAAGAAGAAAAACGAGGAGGTGGACGAAAATAAAAAGAATACGAAAGTAGAAGAAATTAAAATATAAAATGAAAGAGGTGGTGCTATTAGAAGAAAAAAAAGAAAGTAGAAAAAAGGAACAAGACTAGGAAAGTGGTAGTAGAAGAAGAAGAAGAAGAAGAAGAAGAAAAGCGGAAAAATAAAGGTCTATTGTGGAATGATAATAATAATAAGAAGAATAAAAATATGAAAGAAGAAGATAAATGAGGAGGTGAGGGTATAAGAAGAATATAGCAGTGGAAGAAAAAGAAGAAAAGTAAAATAAAAAAAAGTAGAGGAAAAGGAAGAAGAATAGGGTAGCAGTAGTAGTAGAAGGGGGAGACGATCGGCTTGTAACATGGATCCTAACAATAAAAGAATAAGTTTTAAAAAATATGAAGACGAAAGAAAAAAATTTGTCAATAAATAATGAATGAAAATAAAAGCAAAAATGGTGCATGTCTATATAAGCCCCCACCCCCCAATTTTTTTACAAGAAAAATCTGAAAAAAATCTTTATAATGTACGTATTTGTCACTGCATGAAGATGTCATATTCCAAAAATCACGTAAATCGATCAAGTAGTTTTTTATTTAAGAAAATCAAATATTATGAGACATTTTATCGAAGAATGACTTCACGCAATCTTGTTTATGAATGATACACTGCATGTGACACCTATTGGGAATGTTTGGAATATAAGATCAGTAAGGGGCAGACAGTCGACTTTCCACGCTCTAGAAAAAAAAAAACTTGGAAAATTAAGATATTTATAGGTTTTTGGGACGTTGAAAACGAAAATAACGTTTAAAATTCCAGCAAACAAGTAGTTTTCAAGATATGAAGAATTTTACATAAATTGAGCACTCATACGTACATTATAAAGATTTTTTTTTTCAGATTTTTCTTGGCCCTTATATAGACATGCACCACAAAAATAGTAAAAAAAAAAAAAGGGGGAATAGGTTGAAATGAGTGAAAGAAGAATTGTTCAATTTTATGTTAAACTTCATTTGTTTGAACTAAACAATGTGAACCAATTAATTTGAGAAAAGACAAATTCAACCAGGTCGCTCTTCGTGATATAGTTTAAAAAGAGGTATATTTGTTTGAAGTAGATGAGAGGTCTTAGCTACGCGAATCCAATACCAGAATCTAGTAAGTCGCCTTAATGAACGGGTCTTCATAGTCCTAGCTAGTAATATGTTTAAGCTTTATGCTTTTTCAGTGTATCTTTCAGCGTCTTCCCAGGCTGCTATACCCGTCCGTATTTATGGCGTACACCAGCCAATCATATTATTGTGTGGAGGAACCCGGATGTATTCAGTCATTACATCAGAAAGGTTATAATATATGTGTGTAAGTATGTATGTTATACTATGTGTATGTATGTACAGAGCGGAATAATAAATTTGTCGCCCTAAAGAAAACAACACTACAGCTTTATTTTAAAACTTTTACTGAAAAAAAAAAATCAATTCCGGTATGTTGATTATGTAGAAGAGCTAACATCTATTTAATGTAGCCACCTTTAGCCTCAATCACCGCCTCGATACGTGTCTGGAACTGAGAACATACTTTTTCAACACACACCTGTAGGAGCTTCGCGAATACTCAGTGGATAGCGGCGATCAGGCTGGCTTTAGTGTTGTGAGAGGTCATGTTGGTGATGTTCTCGATGTATGATCAAAGTCATAGCTCTCCTTCTGACGCCAAGCCTCGGCCTCTTTGGACTTATGGGCTAGGCTGTCACATCCAGGATCTGCCAGCAACCACCTGATTGCATCAGGGGATCACCACACACTTCAACACATCCAGGTATACTTTGGTGTTGACTTCAAACCGACTTTGAAGGTGTGAGGTGGCATGATATGGCCCTCATTTGGAGTCACATGAAAGACAATAACCGTGGCCGGAAACTTTGTTTTTCATCACCTTAGGCATGTCCTCACGTGTTGAACCGTCCGAATTTGCATTTTGAGGGTGCTGGCAATGGTCCCGTTGTCATAACTTGGATTGGTAGAGAGCATGAATTATATAGCAGTGCATCTTCGATCTCGCTCATTGAACATTGTGTCACTTTCACACATGATAGAAGACTCCTATTGTTCTTGGGATTTGTACACAACTGGCACACTAGTAGATGGTCTGCAACAAAAAAAAACGGTTTTCATCAAATGGAAATGGAATCATGTCGTCTTTTCTATGGTGACAAGTTTATCGTTCCACACTGTATGCATGTGTGTTTATGTATGTGTTCAGGCAGCAAATATTCCGTCTGAAACAAGAGTTTTAGTTGTTTCACTTAAAAAAAAATATATTTTAATCGACATTAACTTCCAAATCCATCCATATTAATTTCGAGAAGATATAGATTGTTAATTTGACTATATGAACATAAATTTTATCAATAAATAAATAAATAATTTAAAAACGAGAAACAAATGAACGGATAAAAAAGCTCGGAACAAAATAAATATTTAGAGCTTATCAATAAAATAGATGGATAATGACCTAAGATAGGAAAGCAACAGTGACAAGGGTATGATATTACTTCAGTTCAAAATGAAAACTTAGGCCGATAAACAACCGCCAAGTTAAAATAATACCCATACCTCCTCACTGCGACAGCTTGACAACACGGGATCATACTTCCTCTCCTCTTCCACCCTTATTCCCTTTCTTCACCACACCTCCCTCCAAAAAACTCTACTGCTCACATTCACAAAGTATACATTCCACTTTCTTTCAGAACGTAAACCACACCCAAATATATTTTATAAAAACGAATGTAATCTTGACTCTCGTTTCAATATCGCCCCTTTTTTGATCTGATGAAGTGGTTTATTTCAATTGGGATTCCACTGAAACATGTATGCACATATGTAACCAATAATGTTTGTATAATAATCAGACAGTATATATATATATATATATATATATATATATATATATATATATAGTAAGTTATAAAATATATAGTAAGTTATAAAATATATATGGCGATTAAGCTACACTGAATATTCCACGTTTCATCTACTCTAGGACTCTTCAGGCTTATGCGCGGATTTTGTGCTTGTCTGTCGTTTTTATATATGCACCTTCTATTGAGATTTTAGTTAGCCAACCAGCTTTCTAGTATCCACCGCGCTCTTCCTATCAGCCAATGAACATGCACTTACTGGACAAAGGCCTATTTGACCTCTGGTTGACCTGTTCCTTTATGCATGCTCTATTTATTATTCATTCTATATACCCTCACAAGCATATTTGATACTACGGATATCAGCCTATATAGAGATGATGGACTAGCTATAATAAAAGACTCCAACAAAGTCAAGGGAGATAACTTTAAGAAAATCATACACAAGGAAATGAAAAAATTAGGCCTAAAAGCAGATGTATCAGCTAACATAAAAATAACAAACCTCCTGGACGTCACGTTAAATTTAGATAAAAACACATATGAACCCTACTTAAAAAATAACGCTATTCCAATATACGTAAACCCTGAGTCCAATCACCCACCATCAATTATAAAACAGATTCCTAACTCGATCGTAAGTAGACTCAGCAATAACTCAAGCGATGAAAATGCATGTAACAGGTCAATCAATATCTATGAAACAGCCCTAAAAAATAGTGGATACAAAAATATCGATATCAAATATAAGCAAGAAAACACCAATAACTATAATAAAATTAAAAATAGAAGAAAAAGAACTGTAATTTGGTATATGGCCCCATACAATCAAATGTTAAAAACAAACCTTGGCAAGAAATTCCTAGATCTTATTGAAAAACACTTTCCCGCAACCAACCCCTTACACAAAATTTTCAATAAAAATACCTTAAAGTTATCCTACAGCTGCTGCAAAAATTTAGAGATGATAATTAAAGCACATAATAACAAAATATTAAATAAAAACAATGTAAACAGCAACAAAATAAACAATAAAAAAGAAGACACCATGACAAAAATAAAACTAACACTAGCAGAAATAATAATAATAATAATAATAAACAAACCCCGAACAACAACAACCATACTAGAAATAAAAATAAAAATACTAATAACGAACAAGATAAATGCAACTGTAGACACCGCACACTTTGCCCACTTCAAAAACAATAGAAAATAAAATACACACGTATATATATGCATACATATGTGTGTGATAGTTTCCGTATATTCATTTTTATTTAGTTTATTTATTTGTTTATTTTCTATTGTTTTTGTTAGTTTTAAAACTATTTTGTATCGCTATCCTAGAGTAAATTTTATCTTGTGAACACAGTTGTTTGCTATTTCTCTTCTACAGTTGAATAAATGTTGGGGTTCTTTAAAGTACAGTATAGCAAATTTTTCATGAAGGCATAATCTACATGGGTCGTTTAGGTTTCTACACGTGGTAGCTTGTCTTATTATTTTCCATATATATATATATATATATATATATATATATATATATATATATATATATAAACTAATGTAAAAAAACCTAACCTAGATTTAAAACTGGTCAACAAGCTAGATATCCAGGCTAAATAGAGCACACACAAAGGAACAGGTCAACCAGAAGTCAAATAGGCCTTTGTCCGGTAAGTGCATGTTCATTGGCTGATAGGAAGGACGCGGTGGATTCTAGAAAGCTGATTGGCTAACTAAAATCTCAATAGAAGGTGCATATATAAAAAAGACAGACAAGCACAAAATCCGCGCATAAGCCTGAAGAGTCCTAGAGTGGATGAACCGTGGAATATTCAGTGTAGCTTAATCGCCATATATATTTTATAATTTACTAACTAGCTCGACCTACGTATGGAGCACTTTTGAGGTAAATGCTTATAGTTTACGCATAAATTTATACTTTCGTATATTTATTTTATGTAAGTAAATTAAGTATTATTATATATATTACTTTTATTTTACTTATAAAACTGCTTTATAAGTAAAATAGAGATAATAAATAAATAAATATGTATGTGTTTACATCCAAAACTGCGGGCGATTTTCTAAGGAAAAAGATCTTCAAGGTTGGAGATGTTATTAACCATATTATCGTTAATATATATATATATATATATATATATATATATATATATATATATTCCGGTGGGGAAACATCCAATAGTTAAACGATGTTTGTACAAAAGTGCTCAATATCAAGATAGAACAAAATATACTTTTTCTTTATTTTTACATAAACATTTAGATACTGCTACACATTCATGAGTATGTTTCAGTCAACTAGTAATAACTAGCTTGAAATTCGTAAAAGCAACATCGCCTGACGACGTCTTTAGTTATTTATAACTATTTGACTGAAACATGCTCATGAATGTGTAGCGATACCTAAATGTCTATGTAAAAATCCATATATATATATATATATATATATATATATATATATATATATATATATATATAATTTCACGTGTGGTTCTAGAAATATATTTTTATAACGATCAGTGGTTGAAGCATAAATCGGTGTCGATTTTTTGTATAATTCTTTTATGATAATTCAGTATTTCAAACGCCCTGCGTAATTCATCAAATACTGAAAAAGAAAAAATTGGAAAATAAAAAATAATAGCCCCTAAACACATTTAGCCGACACCCCCTCCCTCCCACTACATATGTTCGTCCAATTTTTAGCATATTAATACCCTTCACATATGCGGCCTCATTTCTGTTTGTTAATTTTTTTTTTTTTATTATTATTACTCAAGTTACGCTCTATGATGAACCCATGTCGTTTGAAATATTGAATTTGCTTGGCCTTTTGGTCAAGATCAAAGTGTAGTATCTGTTCCGGCAGATGCTGCACTTAAGATAATTTGTACCAGTCAATGGAGGGGAAACCCTCTATACTGGGACAATTATTATTTTTGGTAACCAGAGTGTCCCCTTTTTGCCTACTTTTAGGGGAGCTGGTTTTTACCTCACATTAAAAACGGCCTTGTGCCTAATTTGCTCTGTGGGGGAGCAAATAAATACCATCTGTTCTTCGGATGCTGCACTTCTATTTCTTGTTCTCTTTCGGTGGAGGAGAAATCCTTCACGACTGAGACAATTTTTATTTTTGTACCTTTTCTCCACGTTAAAAAACGACCCTGGTGTCTAACTCTGTCCCGTGGGGAGGCATAGTAAATAGGTATAATAATAAGGAAAAAAACCCCAAAAAACTCAAAACAAAAAACTGACATCGTTTCATGTTTCGACTAACAACCCACTTGAATTTTTTCAATTCATGAGTGTGTAATATATTATCGATACCTTCGGTTTCAGCGGAAAAACTAAAATTTCAATCCGCGGGGCTGAAGATAACAAATGTACAACCCATCAGTCGGTAGTAACACACTACACTCCGTTCGAAAAGTACCATAGTGGTAATGTTACCATGAAACCGAAAGTATCAATGGAAACTCAAGTTAATTTATAGTGTCAATCAAAATAAAACAATATATATATATATATATATATATATATATATATATATATATATATATATATATATATATATATATGGCCTTGCACAAGTAACTTGCCAGTCTGGTCATTTCTCTTACAAAAAAAAAACACATTGTAATATGCGTACGTTAAAAAAAGACAGCGAATCTTGCTCAGACAAAGAGCTTGATATCTCGTAGTTTTAAAAAGATTTTTATGAAAATTTTAAAGGCCCTTCGACCTTGACACTTTTCTTTAATTGCGTAGTATTATCGACTCCTACATATTTTAATTATGTATGTGTATAAGTGTATGTGTGTATGAGTGTATATATTTATGTATATAAATATATATATTATATGTACGCATATGTATATACATATGTATGTGTATATAAACAAATATTATTTTATTTATTTTTATTTATTATTTATTTTACTAATAAAACAGTATGCATATATATATATATTTATATACGTATGTATATATATATATATATTTATATACGTATGTATATATATATTTGTATACGTATGTATATATATACGTATGTATATATATACGTATGTATATATATATATTTATATACGTATGTATATATGTACGTATGTATATATATATTTATATACGTATGTATATATATATATATTTATATACGTATGTACATATATATTTATATACGTATGTACATATATATTTATATACGTATGTATATACATATTTATATACGTACGTATATACATATTTATATACGTACGTATATACATATTTATATACGTATGTATATACATATATATATATACGTACGTATATATATATACGTATGTATATATATATATATATATATATACGTATGTATATATATATATATATACGTATGTATATATATATATATATACGTATGTATATATATATATATACGTATGTATATATATATATACGTATGTATATATATTTATATACGTATGTATATATATATTTATATACGTATGTATATATATATATTTATATACGTATGTATATATATATATTTATATACGTATGTATATATATATATATTTATATACGTATGTATATATATATATTTATATACGTATGTATATATATATATATTTATATACGTATGTATATATATATATATTTATATACGTATGTATATATATATTTATATACGTATGTATATATATATATATTTATATACGTATGTATATATATATATTTATATACGTATGTATATATATATATTTATATACGTATGTATATATATATTTATATACGTATGTATATATATATATTTATATACGTATGTATATATATATTTATATACGTATGTATATATATATTTATATACGTATGTATATATATATATTTATATACGTATGTATATATATATATATTTATATACGTATGTATATATATACATTTATATACGTATGTATATATATATATTTATATACGTATGTATATATATATATATATATTTATATACGTATGTATATATATATATATTTATATACGTATGTATATATATATATTTATATACGTATGTATATATATATATTTATATACGTATGTATATATATATATATTTATATACGTATGTATATATATATTTATATACGTATGTATATATATATATTTATATACGTATGTATATATATATTTATATACGTATGTATATATATATTTATATACGTATGTATATATATTTATATACGTATGTGTATATATATTTATATACGTATGTGTATATATATATGTTTATATACGTATGTGTATAAATATATTTATATACGTACGTATATAAATAGATACATATCTATATATGTATGTGTATGCATATATATATGCGTATATATACGTGTGTGTGCGAGAATAAAATAAGTTGCATGATTTATTCCTGTATTTATTTATGTATTTTGTATATATATATATATATATATTTCCATCTGCACCTTTAATATTATATATATACTATATTAAGGTGCAGATTAAAAAAAATTTTTAAACATCCATAAAAGTTTTCACTAATGCTATCAATTTCCAGAGATAAATACATAACAATGTCTTTCTATATAAATATAAGGATGTATGTATAAATATATCTATTTATCTATGTATGTATATATATCTATCTATCTATCTGTATATATATGTGTATATATATATATATATATATAATATATGAATAAATGATAGATAGATCGATGAATGAATATACGTATGCCATATATATATATATATATATATACACACACACACACACACACACATATGTGGTGCATATGTGTATACATACATATATTTATTTTATATACGTATGCATTTATTTCAATATACACGTGTGTGTACATGTACATATGTATGTGTGTGTATGCATACACAATCACGTATATGTGTGTGTGTGTGTGTGTGTGTGTGTGTGTGTGTGTGTGTGTGTGTGTGTGTGTGTGTGTGACAGTATCATTTCATAGATTTTTTTAATCAATTTAATACAATTCATGAGTTTTTGCTTTGTATTTTCAATACCAGTCGCCGTTCTCAATGCTGTATCCATGGTTACCAAACATATATAGAGCATCACGTTTCATGTCGATAAAATGCAAAAATATTCAAAATTAAAACAGGAAATACATTTTTTTTCTTTTTTAAGTTCAAAGTAAATAAAACGTTACACAATATTCAAAGTAAATAAAAAACGTTACACAATATTCAAAGTAAATAAAAACCTTACACAAGATTTAAAGTGAATAAAAACGTTACACAATATTTAAAGTGAATAAAAACGTTACACAATATTTAAAGTGAATAAAAACGTTACACAATATTTAATGGTTGATGAAAATCTGAGACAAAACAAGATGGTAATAATTTCTTTTTTTTTTTTTAATATATACAAAATTAAAAATATCGATGTGTTCATAAATCTCAATACGTCACGTGTTAAATGAAAAGTCTTCGTTAATCAAATGGTTTTAAAGTAGATACATTTTATTTAACAGGAATTTATTATATATTGTAAAATGAAATACGAATGAAATACGTTTAAAAGCCAAATTACAGCGCGATATTATGTAAAATAAACAAATATTTATTTTTATTGTTTTGGTTATTCAGACAATTATTTTCATCTTTCGGTCGTTGAAACCTATGACCTTCATCGGGTGTGACATTCATGTTTTTTTTTGGGGGGGGGGTTAACTAAAGAAAAAGGGGTTAGCTCTAAATTGCAAGAATTCGTACTGAGAGCTTGAGGGTGGGTCCGTAAATTATATTAAAAAACGTTCAATCTTAACTAAGATAATTATTAAGATGATCCTATGATTTAATTTTAACTGAATCCTCCTTATATATATATATATATATATATATATATATATATATATATATATATATATATATATAAGCTCATTTTCCCCTCTGATTTTGACCTTAATAGGATTAAAAATCAAGACATTTCATGCAAATGTAATATGCATAAACTGCAGCACAATATCTTAGGTGTGTTATAGGACTATTACCTATCCACTTCCTCAATAGTCGTAGATTCCTAATTTTTTTCTGCTGAGAGTTGCCAAAATCGGTTAAATTCAATGGAAGTAGTAAAATCTTTCCTCTCTAAATAATTCCTCTTCCCATCGCCACCACTTACACCCTTGCGAGATCGTTCACAAGGAACAGTTATGAAGGAACACCGGTTTGGGTATTCTTTATTTTGTAGTTGCTTAAAAAGAAACTGGAATGGAATTTTAATGTTCATTTTCGTTCTATGCTTTCTACTTGGTGAAACGCACCATGGACTTAACCGAATCGAAGGATTATTTATGCCATTTTTTTCACTTTATTTTGTTTTGTAGTTGCTTAAAAAACTGGAATGGAATTTTGACATTCTTTTTCGTTCTATGCTTTCTACTGGGTGAAACACACCATGGACTTAACCGAATCAAAGGGTTATTTATGCCATTTTTTTCACTTTATTTCGTTTTTTAGTTGATTAAAAAGAAACTGGAATGGAATTTTAATGTTCATTTTCGTTCTATGCTTTCTACTGGGTGAAATGCACCATGGACTTAACCGAATCAAAGGGTTATTTATGCCATTTTTTCAGTTTATTTTGTTTTGTAGTTGCTTAAAAACTGGAATGGAATTTTAACGTTCTTTTTCGTTCTATTCTTTCTACTGGGTGAAATGCACCATGGACTTAATCGAATCGAAGGGTTATTTATGCCATTTTTTTTCGCTCTATTTCGTTTTGTAGTTGCTTAAAAAACTGGAATGGAATTTTAACATTATTTTTCGTTCTATGCTTTCTACTGGGTGAAACGCACCATGGACTTAACCGAATCGAAGGGTTATTTATGCCATATTTTTCACTTGATTTGGTTTTGTAGTTGCTTAAAAAGAAACTGGAATGGAATTTTAACGTTCTTTTTCGTTCTATGCTTTCTACTGGGTGAAACGCAACATGGACTTAACCAAATCGAAGGCTTATTTATGCCATTTTTTTTTTCGCTTTTCGCTGTGTTTTTTTGTTTTGTTTTTTCCGAACACGTTCATCATTTTTTCCCCTGATTTTTGCTTTTTGTTTTTCCGATTTCTTTTATAAAGAAGTTTTACGTTTGTTCGCTGTTTTTTTTTTTTGGGGGGGGGGGTGCCAATGTTTTAACAAAGTTTTTTTTATAATATTTAACCAGGGTTATTACTTCGCTTATTCTTTACTTTACCTCCCCCCTTACACACACACACACCTACAAACAACCAGGCAGCGCCGGGTAACCCCGCTAGTTATCAACATTAGTGAAAAAATATTTTTATGAAACCATGGATAGACATCCCATGAATTTCTCACGCGATGAAGGTCGTAGGTTTCAACAACCGAAACGCTGTGTCAATAACACCCAAGATGAGAATAATTGTTCAAATCACCAAAACAATAAATAACATTCATATCTCATCTCAAACATTCAGAATTACAAATATTTATTTGTTTAAAATTAATATTTCGACGATATATGCCATCATCAGAATTTTTTAATACTTTTTTTTTCCTCGCCATGGTAGCAAATGGAAGCATTAGAAAATATCACCGCTGAATTCCATACTAACGGTATTCTTTCAATTTGCCACCATGCTAAAAGAAAAAATTGATAATTACATATATCGCCGAAATCTTCATTTTGAACAAATAAATATTTGCTTATTTGTTTAAAACTAATATTTCAGCGATGTATGCCTTTATATATTTGTTTATTTTATATAATATTGCGTTGTAATATGACTTATAAACGTATTTCATACATATTTGTTTTAAAATTTAAACAATGCTTGTACCTTAGAAAACACAAGTTTGAATTTCATATATATACATATATATATATAAATATATATATTATATATATATTATATATATATTATATATATTATATATATATTATATATATAATATATATAATATATATATGTAATATATATAATATATATATAATATATATATATAATATATATATATGTAATATATATAATATATATATATATAATATATATATGTAATATATATAATATATATATATATAATATATATATGTAATATATATATATATATATATATATATATATATATATATATATAAGAATAACAGCATAGTTACATTCCAAGATCTAAATGTTTATTTTTCATGTAAAACAGCTCCTCCAACATGTAAAAATTTCGGTATATCTTTTACAGTTCAGTTTCTTTATGCAGAAAATCCAGTTATTATTATGTTGATACCGACTCTTTTCGTGCATATACTCCTCAGAAAAATTAGAAATTCTTTGCTTAGAAAGAAAAAAAATGCATAACAATATAATTTCTTGGAATTTAACTGCACTGTTATTCTTTTATATATATTTAATATACATTGAGCTTCTAAACAAATAGGATTGGTATACACAAAGAGTGAAATATAATTGAAAAAAAACATATTTTACCAAACACACACACACACATATATGTGACAAAATTAAATATGGAGAAATTTAAAAACCTTTCGTTTCATGTTTATTTTATTTTTTATGCGTTTGTTTCCCTTTTTTCTTTCATACATTTTGTCTCCACGACACTTCACTGTATAATATATCGTGTATTTAATAATATATATATATATATATATATATATATATATATATATATATATTAAGAGAGAGTGATACATACATACACACACACACACACACACACACACACTTGACCAACCATTACCAGGGTGGGTCCAAAATTCTTCGCCGTTTAGACGTGGAAAATTACATCTTTTCCTGAAATCAAATTTTTTTCGGAATACATCATGCAACTACAATAACAAAAACATCTACAACTACAACAACAAAAAACATGGTCGTTCATGCAGTTTCACAGCATTTCCACGATCCTTCCCCCACCCCACAAAGAAAGGCGTCCAATTCTTCCACGTATCATTTCCTTAAAAGAATTAGTACTTTTTTTAGTGTAAGATCAGCAGAAATGCATTGCTTGACTAGAAAGGTAGATTTTTTTATCTAATAATTATTGGTAAATTATTTTTTGCTTTTTTTTTACATTTTTTTTTTACATAATTTGCATTTTTGTTTATTAATTATCGGTAAATTAATTTTCACGCTTTTTTTTCTTCTTCAAAGCATTTCAGCATTTGATTGATTGATTCATTCATTCATTAATATTTGACTCAGCATTTTTGTTAGTCTGTCAGGCTTTAATTTGAAATAGCATTTTTTTGGTCTGTCAGGAATTAATTTGAAATAGCATTTTAGTTTGTCAGGATTTAATTTGAAATAGCACTTTCGTTGGTCTGCCATAATTTTATTTGAAATAGCATTTTAGTTTATCTGTCGGGATTTAATTTGAAATAACATTTTCGATGGTTTATCAGGATTTAATTTGAAATAGTATTTTCGGTTGTCTGTCATGATTTAATTTAAAATAGCATTTTCGTTTGTCTGTCAGGATTTAATTTGAAATAGCATTTTCGTATTTCTCCCAGTCTTTAGTTTGAAATAGCATTTTAGTTGCTTTACTTCTAGATAGCATATTCTTTCGTCAAGAGGCTTAAATGATGTCACGTAAGATGCCATGTTAAACGTATTTCAATGATTCACAAAAACACTGAAGAACCAAACTCAAACATTGATTTCCAATTTATCCATACAGGAACACACATTACAGGTTTCATATTAGTTTTGTGGTTCGAACTCTATTAGTATCATCATGGTTTTAATGATAAGATGTATAATATATATTGGCTAAGTATAGTTTCAGCATCCCAATTAACTGAAAAGTTTCAGCTATTAACCTTGACCTTGAGAGGCGGACAAAGTTCATGGCCGCCATTAAGGCTCGTGTAAATGAAAGGGACAATGATAAATCATTGTTAAAAAAAAAAAGAGAGAGAGAGAGAGATAAATAAATAAATAAGGATTGGATTCAGGGGATCGGGACTTGTAAACAAAAAAAAAATAAAATAAAAAAAAAAGATTCACACAGCAATAAATTTACAGTTGGAATACGCCAATCTCTTTTAAAATACTCCCTCTCCCCCACGCACACAGAAAAAATTAGTATTTGGTGCAGTGTGTCAATATTCAGGCAATAACAAATCAATTCCACTAAGAATGGCACAGGCAGAAAATGGCACAGGTAAAAAAAAATATATATGATTTGATACAATTTACTGAAGTTCCAAATATGTAACGTTGTCCAGGAACCCACACGTTGTAACCTCAGTCGCAAAGTAAACAAAGAATAGAAAAGGGCTTTTTTTTTGTACATTCCTCATTCTCTTATTACCACTGTGACGTCCCTCACATGCTCTCGAACGTTATCCACGCCTCTAATGTGATCGTCTTCTCAAACATGCCTTCTCCTTCTCATAGGCTTCTTTTTCCTTTCCGTGACGTCATGTCGCTCACACCTCGGTGTTTGCTTATAGCTGTCCGTGCTGTGTTACAAACATAGGCTTTTTAAATTTGGTGTCGGAAAAGGAATTTACACCTAATTAATATTTCATGATTTAATTTATTCATTTATCAACCTAATATCCATATTTTCTCAAATCTATTTATTGATCTTAAGGGTGTGATCGTTTTAGAGTTTGTCTGTACGAAAATAGAAATATGATTGGCTGAGGAAAATAAGTTATTCAGCGTTAGTTCAAAGTGAATTATTTTTGCTTAAAAACATCATTGCTGATCTGTGCATTCATTCTTTTCGCGGACTGATACCCTCATCTTCATAGTTGCTGTTTTAACCTTTGGGGACCATAGCGCAGTGAATAGAAACGTTGTTGTTCCAGGTGAGCATTGTCTGAAGATAGCGGTTTCAATCCTACCCAAACAGACCAAAGGATTAGTTGGTCAACAACAACCATGGAAGGTTGTAATTACTGGGGATAGAGTTATGAGACTCAGCATTCCCATCCTGTTGAGGTTAATCATGTGAAGAAGGTCAAAGGATGAGTTGGCCGAAACGTGGTGAACAACTATGAAGATGATGATAACAATCCGAAAAAGAGTGAATGCACAAATTATAAAGCCTCATCTGAAAAGGATTAAAAAAAATAAAATAAAATAAATAATTGCTAATGTTTTTTTTTTGTAATTTTTTTTTTTTTGCTCATAAAAAACAATATGCAAATGCAGTCATCGTAGTTACTAACTCTCTCTCTCTCTCTCTCTCTCTCTCTCTCTCTCTCTCTCTCTCTCTCTCTCTCTCTCTCCAGAAATAACACCATTGATTTGCAAGTACATAGATAGATCTATATGTGCCATTATATATTATCTTTCCACCTGTGGCATATTTAACTGTGCCATTTTTTTTTACTACATAATAATAACACAACAGCAAAGTACAACAAAATGTAGGAAATATAAGGATGAGAACCAAATCGCGTTTAAGGGAGAAAATTAATTAAAAACAAAACAAATAACAGCATAGCAATAAAAATTGAACAAGTTGATGGCGAAATTTTTAAAAGATATAAATTCAAATTGAACTAATTTCCGAACAATATACAAAAGAAAATAGTGTTCCCAGCGGAAGATGTCAAACAAAATGTGTGTGGTGTATATATATATATATATATATATATATATATATATATATATATATATATATATATATATATATATATATACCCCAAAACAGCAACATGGTAAACATATATATATATATATATATATACCCCAAAACAGCAACATGGTAAACAGCTGATGATCCCCGTTTTCTATTTAACAGTTTAAGCTAAGTATTTTTTTCTACGGTTGTATAATTTAAACTGTACTTTTAAAGTATTTTATTTTAGTATCATTTTGTAAAATACTAAAATCTTCTTTAGACTATATATATATATATATATATATATATATATATATATATATATATATATATATTAACGAAAACATAAACATTGAAGTTTTTAATCATTTTTTTGTTGTTCGTTGTTTTTTTATTATTTATCCCTGAGCTAATTAAAAACAGAAAACATGTATAATTCAAACGTGTGTGTGTGGGGGGGGGGGAGTTTTGTTGTTATCTTACTAGCGATAATTATATTTGATATGAGTTACTGCCCCTGGGAGTTTTAAAAAGAATTGTCTCCCTTACAACTGAATAGTTGCCTCACGATTTAGGAACGTGAACGAATGCATGTATATACATATCTATATTTATATAAATATAAACATATACAAACATATATTCGTTATTTATTTTTTTTGCATTTATTTTATTAATTATAGATCAAATAATTCTCCACTAACACGTGTCCGTGGATAATCATTTCATCTATAATAAGCAAAGTGCATATATAATAATAATTAGAAAACACCTCCCCCACATGTTAAGAATGACTTTCTAAATAATAACGTTATTATTTCAGCACGGTAACATGAGTGCGTAAGTACCTATTATATTCTTGGAAACAAAGCTCTGTGCTGTAATTGTGAACTACTTGAGACTTTGCAAAAATAATGTCCACTCCAGTTAAAAGGTTCCCTGATAAGTAAGTTTTTATGTCCAATGATAAGACAGCCGTTAATTTTTGAGCAGCCAAACTGTGTGTTGTGGTGCCCACATTATAACACAGAATTCTTTCTCTTGCTATAAAGACTGGGAGAATATGTCGCTCATATATATATATATATATATATATATATATATATATATATATATATATATATATATATATATATATAAATTTCACAATAACCAAGACGGCCATAAATCACAACATGTGTTTCATTATACGATGTATCTTTTTAGTGTTACATCGTATAATTAAGCACACGTTGTGATATATGGCCGTCTTTTTTATTGTAAAGTTATAATATATATATGTGCTCTATTATTAGTACTGATAATCGTTGAGATTAATTAACTGGGTCAATAAATTCAATAAATTAACTCTGCTTTAATTGGTATAATTAGCATATATATATATATATATGGCCAATTTTTTAATTAGCATATATATATATATATATATATACATATATATATATATATGGCCAATTTTTTTAATCGGCATATATATATATATATATATATTTCTTTTATTAGGGGTAAACAGTTACATATGGTCGCTACAAATAGTCATCTGTTTCAGTCAAAGAGACTTCATCAGGCGACCTGGAACCACACGCCGTGAGGTTCCAGGTCGCCTGATGAAGTCTCTTTGACTGAAACAGATGACTATTTGTAGCGACCATATGTAACTGTTTACCCCTAATAAAGGAAATATTCCGCTCTTTTTATTGAGCACAATTTAACAACCTCGTTGTCTTCATTAGTTTTGACTTTTGAACACATCTGAATCTATATATATATATATATATATATATATATATATATATATATATATATATATATATATATATATATATATATATATAACACCAAGAATTTACTTATTAAATTCCGCTATTGTTCCTATACCAATTAAAGCATATATATATATATATATATATATATATATATATATATATATTAAAATTTTTTTCTTTAAGGCCTTATCGTCTGACCCTCTAAGAGGAAACGTCAGAATGATAGATTAAAAACTAAGAAAACGAATGAGGGAAGAGGGGAATTTTGGTTACAGTTGGAAGAACAGTGGAGAAAAAAAAAAAAAAAAAAAAAAAAAAAAAACTCACTGTTCAGGTGGTTTTAAATCAATAAATATCTCCAACTGATGTCTAAGAATCTTTTGTCTACACAGGCTAGATTCTTAGACATCAGTTGGAGATATTTATTGATTTAAAACCACCTGAACAGTGAGATTTTTTTTTTTTTTTTTTTTTTTTTTTTTCTCCACTGTTCTTCCAACTGTAACCAAAATTCCCCTCTTCCCTCATTCGTTTTCTTAGTTTTTAATCTATCATTCTGACGTTTCCTCTTAGAGGGTCAGACGATAAGGCCTTAAGGAAAAAAATTTTAATTTCACCTGCCCATTTCTTTGTTTTTTTTTTTTTGGTATTTAAATTAATTATGTTTCCTCTGAAATTTCTCCTTCCATTCTGTTGTACCAAAAATTTACTTATATATATATATATATATATATATATATATATATATATATATATATATATATATATATATATAAAGCTATAAAAATATATATGGCAATTAAGCTACACAGAATATTCCGCGTTTCATCCACACTAACAGTTACGTTTACTGTTTAAAATTTTCTAAATATGAAAAGATGTTTTTCCATTTTCTTTATTTAAAAAAAAAAAAAAAAAAAAAAGTGACTTTTACGCCAAAAGGAGATAAAAAGTAGCAATGACGAATGTACGTTATTAAGCTATTTAGACTGTTATCCTCACCTTGTTTGTTATTATCAAAATATTTCGATCAATGTACTCTCTGGCCTTCCGTAGCAGTTACTAATAACTTATCGCTAGAGTAGTATAAGGCGATCCGTTTGTGTTCTGCCTGTCTCGATCGAACTCGCAATTCTTCGTAAAATAAACGGCGTATTTGAACGTTAGGTGCGATGTGTGTTTTGATTCAGGTGCCCGGATGTGTTAAACCTTGCGTTGCTGCAGCGAGTCTGAATAGAGAAAGCTTAGTTCTCTCCCACTGCAAGAACTTAGGCACCAGGGTTGAAAAGTGGGATTAGGAAGTCAGCGCCCCCAGATGAGGGGGGGGGGCACTCTGACCTGCAAAAGCCCCGTCGGCATTTCCCGGTGAAGGCGCCTCAGGCGATCAGCAATAAACTAACCCCTTCTCAAATTGCCAATCAGACTGATATACAACCACTCTCGTTATTTGTTATACAGGATGGAACGATAAAATTGTCGCCCTAGAATAGAAATGACGACATGATTCCATTTCCGTTTGATGAAAACCGGTTTTCTTTTTTTGTTGCAGACCATCTACTAGTTGGCCAGTTGTGTACAAATCCCAAGAGCGATAGGAGCCTTCTATCATGTCTGAAAGTAACACAATGTTCAATGAGTGATATCGGAGATGCGCCGCTGTACAACTCATGCTCTCTACTGATCCAAGTTATGACAATAGGACCATTGCAAGCACCCTCAAAATACAATACGCTGGATTGCCACGAATAACAGATGTACCCAGGGTGATGAAAACAAAGTTTCCGAACACAGTTATGGTCTTTGATGCGATTTCAAGTTAGGGCCCTATCATGCCACTTCACATTTTCGAAGTCGGTTTGAAAGTCAACACCAAACTGTATCTGGATGTGCTGAAGATTGTAACGATCCCCTGTTTCAATCAGGTGGCCGCTGGTAGACCCTCAGTGTGGCAGAAGGACTCAGCACTGGCCCACAAGTCCAAAGAGACTCAGGCTTGGCTTCAGAAAGAGTGCTACAACTTTGTACCCTTCTCTCACTGGCTCCCCTCGACCTGAACTCGCTGGATTACTTTGTTTGGTCATACGTCGAGAACATCACCAATCACCAATATGACCTCCCACAAAACCAAAGCTAGCTTGATCGCCACCATCCGCTGAGTATTCACCAAGTTCCAGTCGGCGCTTGTGAGAAAGGCATGCTCCAAATTCCGGACCCGTACCGAAGCGGTGATTAAGGCTGAAGGCGGCTACATTGAATAGATGTCAGCTCTACTACATAATCAAGTTACCTGGATTGATTTTTTTCAGTTAAAGTTTTAAAATAAAGCTGTAGTATAGTTTTCTTCAGGGTGACACTTTTATCGTTCCACCCTAAATATTGAGTTGTGTCTTTCTTCTGGACCATTACGGCCCCCCAACACTGTGTGACTAATATCTCTCTATATATATTCAATCGCAACAGAAGGGGTCAGTTAGGTTTCTGTTGATCTGAGAGACAAATTGGACCTTAATCTGATACACTGTTCAGTAGATTTCCATGGCAGGTGCTCGTCTGAGCTCCAATCTCTCGTCCCCTCTCGCCAATCTTTCACGAGAAACACCCGTCTGGCTGAAACTACTGTCAATAATTTTCCCCACTCTTTATCTGTGCCTAAATCCAAACGTAGATTCCATGAGCAAAGCTTCTTTCTTAGAACTGCACGCCAGTGGAACTCTCTGTCGCTTGCCTGTTTCCCACCTGACTATAACTAGGACGTCTTTAAGTCCAACATAAACAAACTCCTAACAAACCGCCCCCCTTAAGTAAGACACTCTATCAAAACCCCCAATACTAATGATTACTACAATACTATCTCACTGATTACTGTACATGCAATGACCGTTATCCCTGAGTGGCCTTCGGGCCTTGATAAGTGGTGACCCCCATGTAAAAAAAAAAAAAAAAAAAAAAAAGAAAAAAGATAACACTTACATAAGTAAGTCTACAAACTAATGGAGAAACCGGGTGTCATTTTAAACCTCAAAATAAAAAAACCCATTGCTTGTTTTGAACTAGAGTTGTGACATTGTTTGGAATAAAAATATAAATTTTTATGTCCAATGATAAAACAGCTAATAATTTATTAAATGGGTTGGATGAGTGATCTACCACAAATGAAACCAGTATCTCTCTCTATATATATATTCCATCAAGACGGGCAGAGGAGGTCAGTTGGAGTTTCTGTGGGTCTTAGAAACAAATAAGTCTTTGGGTCTTAAGTTGATGAATTTTTTTAAATTTATATAAAAAAAATTTTCATTATCAAAAACTTTATTTACAAGAAAGATTTTTGAATCCATTACGATTGGTATACACAAGCTACATATAAAGAGAAAATAGTCTTTGTTACGATTGTTAGCGATTTTAATAGTAAATCGTAGCCATTACAAGGCTGATTTTGATCTCGGTAGTTCGAATTGAGTTGTCTCCCTTTATTGAATATGGCAAATCAAGACATAACTTACTCATAAAATTTGATGTTTTTAGTTTAAAAAACACAACAAAACTGCTTGATCAATTTATATGATTTTTGGAATATGACACTTTTGTTCCATCATTTTATTTTTATTTTTAATTAAGTTGAACTCTGGATTTGTTAGCAATACCATCATCATCGTCATCGGCTTAACGCCTATTGCATATTCTGGCATAACCTATTTCTGGACAGGTCTTTATTATCCCTCTTATCAATTCCTCCCATGTTTTTCTTGTCTTTCCTCTACCAACTGACCATGCTATCTCAACTGTCCCACATCTACTAACTGAAGAAACTCTCATCCAATTTTTCAATGTGGCCAAACCAACACAGTCTCCTGTTTTAGATATGTCTCCCTATATTGTCATCAGATCTATGTCCTTAAGACTCATATTTGTTACACATCCATCTTATCATTCTCATATAATTTCTGTCCATGCAACGGATGTCCTCAACCCTGATTGGCGAGGTGTCACTTCCCTATATCATAAAATTACATACGCATACTAGATAGATTATTTCCTTGGTCGATAGTGGTAATACTCTGCTAGTTAGTAATGACACAAGTTTCATGAACTTACTCCATCTACTCCTAACTCCTGCAATCACATTAACACCTGCTCCACCCTGTACCCCAATGGTATCATCAAAGTCGCATCCCTCCCTACAAAATTTCTGAACAATTTCAATAACTTTGTCATACACACTTATATCTACTAACCTAAGAAATTCTCATCCAATTTTTCAATGTGGCCAAACCAACAGAGCCTTCTGTTTTAGATCCTGCTCCACTTATATTGTCATCAGATCTAAGTGTGTCCATAAGAGTTATATTACACATCCATTGTATAATTGTCATATAATTTCTCTCCATGCAACGGATGTCCTCAAGCCTGATTGGTGAGGTGTCACTTCTGTACATTATCACATTACATACACATACTAGATAGATTATTTCCTTGGTTAACAGCGGTAACGCTCTGCTGGTTAGTACTGACAGAAGTTCCATGAACTTATTCCATTAACCGCTAACTCCTGCACTCACATTAGCACCTTCTCCATCCTGTGCTCCAATGCTATCGCCAAGGAAACAAAACTTCTGAAGAACCTCAATAGCTTTGCCATCCAAATGTACTTTCTCCACATCTGAGTTCTTACCCATCTCCATTGTCTAACAAGGTGGTTCTCAACTTTTTTTTACTCATGGACCCCTTTTCCCTTCTTTTTATCTTGGTGGACACCTTCATAACTATTGGTCATAAGACAATCTTCTATTTTTCACTAATATAAATTTTGAGGTTTTAATAATCAAAGAAATGTTATATAAATAAGCTTTATTTTTAAATGAAAACTAATTTAATGCAAATAAAGTATTCTACAACAACTATAATAATTATGATAATAATGATAATAAGTAATAATAATAATAATAAGTAATAATAATAATAATAATAATAATAATAATAAGTAATAATAATAATAATAAGTAATAATAATAATAATAATAATAAGTAATAATAATAATAATAATAATAATAATGATAATAATAATAATAATCTAAATTGAGTATAAGTGATAATAATTCTTTACCAATACATGTATATATTATATATATAGACAGCTGGCAATACAATTACTGCAGTTCATAATATCTAACTATATATATTGCTATTCATTTTTATAAAATTTTCGACAAATAAAACACATGTTTAAAAACAGAGTGCAAGGTAAATGTTTGAGGTAAACCTGGAAAATAGAAATATTATAGTTAAAATAAATTGAATGATTGAAAAAAAAAAAAAATACAAAATTACGGTAGAAATCAAAGTTTTAATAATAAAAACTATTCTGAATTGGTTTTCTTCATGGACCACCAAAATATCGTTGTGGACCCCGATTTTGTTATGTTTTGTCTGTGGACCCCCAGAAATATTCCATGGACCACTAGGGTCCATGTGGACCCCGGTTGAGAACCCCTGGTCTCACACGTTCACGGTACAGCCCCCTCCCCATAAAAAAAAAATGAAAAAATAATTATGCTTCACCAGTGTTCGTATTAGTATTCGCAAATTAAAGGTGCAATAAATCCGACAGTATGAGCTAAAAAAAGGGAAGGCCAGAAACTCAACGTTTCGGCCAACTGTTGCGAGAACTTTTCCAAGAGTGAAAAAAGACGAGAAAGTCTGTAATCAATCTAGGGAAATATATACAAGCGTAACATTGTACACACGTTTACACACGTAAACCCAACACATTGTAGTAGAGTACGTCGCAAGGAACAGAGTACAAGTAATAACTCGACTCCTTTTTTTTTCCGTTAACAATGCTATTTATTTCCGGGTACTTTCCCGAATAAAACGCGATTCGAACATGCTCGTCTTCTCTGATGCCTGTCCTCTCAAACGTGCTCTCGAACGTGCTCTCCTGTCTGTTGCACAAATTCTTTTTATAGTTTTTTTCTTCGTCCTTACGGTGATGTCATTTTGCATTTCCTATGCATTTGTATACGCACGTCCAGGCACTGTTATGCAGGGTTCTTAGATAGGTTTTGTATCAGAATGTCTTTGAGAAGTATTGATAATCGATAATCGACATAATCTGATGAAAGAAGGAACAGGCGATTTTGACCAGTTAACACCTTACACAGCCTAACATCACAAGTGCATTTGAGAATTTTATAACTACACAAGCCGAAAAGCCTGACATATAAAATCAATAGCAGGTTCTTTGATATGACAGGGGTGCAAGTGAAATGAATGCTTCTGTTTAGAGCACAATTGAACCATGGTACTTGACTTTTGCATTTTCAACTTTAATTCAACCCATTATGTATAAAAAAAAATAATTTCATAAAAGTGCAATGTAGACTACAATGTATTATGGACTAAGTCACTGTAGGGAGGCATATGAAGCTTCCTTTCGATGCACCGTGGTGGGTCCCCAGCTAGAGCAGGTAATCAATCAATTTGATTGGAATATTTAAATATTTATATATCTCATACTGTGATGTAGCCGCGGTGGACGCTGGTAGTTTTCTAATAAATAATATGTTTAAAAATATTGTATTTCTTGCCTTTGTGTGAGCGCTCCCAAGCTGTAGACGGAGGGGAAGGCAGGAGAGGGCGTATTCAACAGTGGGCTGGTCTAATGTCGCTTTCTGACTGCTGGCTTGTGCTTCTCTCCTTGTATATATATATGACCTGTTCCCTAACAGGTGTTTTAACCCCCCCCCCTATAGCTGTGGGAGTCAATTACATGACCTATTCACCTCTGGCGACATCAATTTTGACAGTTTCACCCCCATTGCTCAGTGCGTTTTGGCTACCGACTGTCATGCGTGTGTGTGCATGTGTGCGCATTTTCAATACGTGAAAATATAAAGATCAAGTATTAACCCCAGGAAGGGAGCTCCTCGATTTCTGAGGACTTTGACTGAAGTAAGATGAAACGTAGAAGACTACTTTCTTTTCATACACGTTTTTAAATTTACTTGAACATTGGTTACGATATATTTACCCAAAATTATAGATATTCTCATTTTTTTTTTTTTTCACTCTTGAAAAAGTCCTCATAACAGTTGGGCGAAACGTTGACATTGAAGTCTCCCCTTTTTTCATTTTAACTCATTAGCTCATCTATAGATATGTGTGTGTGTGTGTGTGTGTGTGTGTGTGTGTGTGTGTGTGTGTGTGTGTGTGTGTGTGTGTATTACAGAAGATCAGAATAACATTGATATTGTCGGTTTCAGATGCCGAAGAAAGTCCGATATAGGTAACCAACTATAAGTCTCCTTCATTTGGATTTGAAACCGATGGTACCAATGTTGTTCTGATTTTCTGTAACAAATACATAAGTAAATATTGTGCTGTTGTTTTTGAAATAATCTTAATGATCAAGTACTATGCAAAATTTATAGCCTGCCTGTGAATATCATTTTGTTAATTTCCTCTGAGGATAAGTAGACATTCTTAGAAACTCCATGGAATAAGGAAAAAATTTTAAATTTTAATATTCCCTGTTGGATAATAAATTGATGCAGTTTCTAATTTACAGTTGATACTGAATCCCTTACATCAATACTCTATCTCGAATACTGAGCTTTTTATTCTGGTTAAGATTGTCATATAAATATTAACGTTAATATTTATACTTGGTTTCAGTTTATTATTCAATTTGTAAATTTGAAAAAAAAATTTGTATGTATATATGTATATACAAAAAATTAAGTTGACCTCTTTCCTTCTTTGACACGTTAACTCTAAACCCTTAATCTAAGTTGATTTATAGTGTTTTCACCCCCTCCTATTCCTTATAGTACCTATTTACAATGTCTCCCCACGGGACAGAGTTAGACACTAGGGTTGTTTTTTAACGTGGAGAAAAGGTACAAAAATAAAAAAAAAATTGTCACAGTCGTGAAGGACTGCTCCTCCACCGAAAGAGAACAAGAAATGGAAGTGCAGCATCTGAAGAACAGATACTACACTTTGATTTTGGCCAAAAAGTAATGTAATGTAATCATGCTGACCCCTTCGTCCTTCTTTCGTCTTTCTGTTCTTTCTTTTTTCCTTCTTTCTTTTTCGTTGTCCTTTCCTTTCCCTTTTTATCCCTTTCTATTTCCTTCATTTATCCTGTCGAGTCTTGACATTCTCTTTCTCTTTATCCCCTTCTATTTTGAGTCTAAAATGTCATTTAATGTCACCCCTCCCACTCAAATTTTACTGTTTTAAATTTTATTTTTATATGAATAAAAAAAAATATTTTTTACTTCTTCCATTTTTTAACCAGATGCCTTTGGTGGCAAATAAACTTTATTACGTCCCCTGATGAGTGACTTTTGGTTTCTTGCAAACCAAATTGTCCGAAACATTAGCATGTTCAGTGTAATGACTATGTAATATTTGTCTATATAAATAAAATATATATATATATATATATACATATATATATATATGTATATACATGTATATATATATATATATATATATATATATATATATATATATATATATATATATATATATATTAGTGTTGAAACGATTAATCGGATTGGAATTGGAAATCATAAAAATCGGAACATTTGGGGGCATCAAAATCGGTATCGGAAAAATTGATGCCTATTTTCCAATGCGAAATCAATTCTCTTAATCGTCTTTTTCATTTGATTTTGTTTCAAGTAAAATCTTCCATTACTGGTCATATTGATAAATTAGTAAATATTCATTGATTTTAAAATACAAGTAAAGCTAAAATCGATAGATCATCCTCCACAAGTGTATTTTGGCGTTTAGGAAAATATCGGCACATTTAACATGTGTGTTTTTACGAAAATCGGGGAAAATAACAATCTTATAGTTAAATAATTTGAGATTTATAAAGAATCGGAATCGGTAATTGTATTGGAATCGGGAATTCAGCACGGAATCGGTTATTGTATCGGAATCGGAAAAAATATTGGAATCGTCTCATCACTAATATATATAGTTTCTGCAGAGGATGATGTATATTTTTGGGGAATTTTTTATGCTATCATCCGGGAATGATGTGATGGCTGCAGTGGTGGGTAGAAAGAAGCAGGATTATGTTAATTTTAAATGTGCTCTTGAGTTCTCTTTTGGGGGTTGGGTTGGAGAGAGTAATGTCCGTTTTGGGGTCAAAAAGTATGTGAAATTGTTTCATATATGTATTTAAATTACCCGTCTTAGTGTAGGTAAAATTATTTTAAATATGTGTTGTATATTACCCGTCCTTGCAAAGGTAAAATTATTTCATATACATGTTGTAAATTACCTACCCTAGGTAAGATACAATTATTTCATACGTGTAATAGCCGTCCTAGGTAGGTAAAATAATCTTTTGCTCGAAATAACAAATGATACATAGACATTAAAAATTCCTCTCTCCTAAGAATAACAAATATGTTCAAAATCAAATTCAATTTTCCCATTGTTTATACGGTCCTGAGCAACGCTGGGTAGCCCCACTAGTGTATATATAATTTCTCTTGATTATAGAATAAAAGATTAATTAGAAAACAATTCCTCGGTATACAGTATGGATTGTGTAGTTATTATTTCGTAGTAATTTGAGATATTAAAATTTAGACACCATGTTATGCTTATCTTTGTAAATTCAGTTTCTAAGTTAAAGATTTTTAAACATGCTAAAAAATGTTCAAAGCATTATATCAGACAATCAAGTGACCGAAATATATCTCCATAGAATCCCCCACCCGGATTTGAAGACTCTTGCAGCACAGGTGCCAGGCCTGTTATAGGAATAGTCTTGTTTTATACACGTTTGTTTGACCTTCTTCCTCGGCTCAATTTCTGAACACTACAATATTCGTATCCTTCTTGCTATATAAAAAAAAAAATAAAGCCATCAAGTTGTATCGGGTTCAGCTAGTCCAAAACGGCGCAGTGCATGGGGGTGTGAAGGTGTTACATACCAGAAGTGAACAGTCAGGTTGGGCCTCCATCACACATCGAAATTCCATATTTTTACAATGTGCACCTCGATATAATTCCGGGGCGGTTTCCGTACACGATTGCATACATCGAGCTTTCGCAAGATCATATCCCATTCTGCAAATAGGATTTTCTAGTCAGATTTCCAATCTGGAAATTCTACCACTCCCCCCCCACACTTACACAATTTTTTTTTTTTTTTTTAGATAAGGGTAGGGGGTGGATAGGAATAAGGGAGGTCATTATTTAAACTTATACCATACCATGTTTACCTCATGTCATTATACAATATTTAACTCATTCCATGTAATAGGACCGACATTTAAAATATATCAACAGCATATGGAGTTACAATATTTTTCTCCGTGCTACTAGCAGAAAGGAAGGCAACATCAACAGCTGAGTGAAGACATTTTGTCATGGGTACAATAAGCATACAGATTTTTTTTTTTTTTTTTTTTGCTTTTTACATATAGATGGAATTCTGGACAAAAACTGAAATTTAATGTGCAACCAGACACGACAGCAGCTGGGAAGTGACAGTGGCTAAGTGATTAAAGACACCCAGGTGTGCCAAGTTCGAATCCAGTTTGTTCCACAGAAACACTTTCACTTTGGAATATTGGCAATCTTCACATGGTCCCTCCCGTAAGTACCCAATGTTTTCTGAAAAGAATTCTAACTAGAAAGATATCAGGGAAGCGAATGGCAACAATAATCATCTGATTCATACAAAATTAGTGAATAGTGCTTAACAGCAACAAAAACATATCGACTTGTGATACTCCGTCAGTGTAAAGTGATCGAGTCTTTAGTATCTTGTTCATCTATATAGATATTAAACATGTTTGTCTGTCCGTCTGCTTGTCCACGTACTATTTGTAAGCTATAAAACCTAGGAACACACATGAAATTTGATAAGGATGATCATGTAACCATGCAAATTGCTGTAAAGATTCATTTACAAAGAAGGCATGAAACGCTCCATTTAAATAGTTTTTACCTTTTTTTTACCTTTTGAATATGAAAGAGATATAAAAAAAAAAAGAAGAAATTCCTTAAATGCATTATTCACTCATTCATTGCAGCATGATCATTACTTTAATTAAAAAAAAAAAAAACTAAACGTTTTCAATCTACTTCAAATAAATCTCGACGAAAACTTCTTGAATCAACGCTTGTTGCAAACTTAAACACAATTAAACAACGTGCAGGTTTCTACAACATATCACCTTAAACCAATAAACTCATATTAAAAGAACATAATTAAATTTTAGATACAGGTAACCTTATTTACACAACAGAAAATAATACCTATAATAAATTAATAATTAATCAATAAATAATAAAAGAAACATCTAATTTCAATTACACATCTAACATTTGAATTATAACAGCCATATTCATTCCAAAAAGAACAAAAACTGCATCATAGTCTTATCAAATCTCTTAGATGGTTTCAAAGGTTGTCAGAACCGAGGGTAATATTAGGGATAAGCTCCCCCTCCCTAAAAAATGCCCTCATGGTATGTATCTCAAATAGTTTCTGATAACCAAGTCCAGCTTCTGGCCTTCTTGTGTGCTACTAAGTCTTGTGTGCTACTAAGTCTGTGTGCTACTAAGTCTGGCGAAACTACTTATACTAACTGAGAGAAGATGCAAAGGCGTCTTAAAACTAGTCACTTTAGGCAGTAGGGGCTTGCCAATTTTAGATGATAGCTCACCTTGAAGAAAGCAGCTCTGATTCAAAACCTCTGCTGCCTCGCGGGATTACCCCATCAGGGGAAAGGCTAATGAAGCAAACCCCAATAGAAAATCCAGAGATGGAGTCCCTAAGGCGGTTTGACTTTATATTGTCATCACCAGCAACTCCTGCAGCACGGTTAGAGCCAAGCTGTATTGACTCTGTGTTTTCCTTGGATTCTCTGATTTTGTGAAGAGGGGGCATTGGGCTGCTGAATGAGGAAGAACTATCCTCCTATATCACCACGCCCAGGTTGTGTAGCTCCATTGCTACACCAGCGTCTCCTGAGATAAACAGTTGCTAACAACAAAGACATCCTTTTCACATGACAAACACAACAAGTATATCTTCAAATATTATACTGGTGTTTTATTTCCTTCATCCTGAGGAAGTCTTGAAATAAAGTCGAAATGTTGATGCATGTATAATTTGGCTTGTTCCTTTTTCATCTCTCCATCACATTGGAACATTATTATTATTTCCATAATTTTCATCATATCTATATATCTATCCATCCATCCATCTATCTATCTATCTATCTATCTATCTATCTATGTCTTATTTTGTTTATTATATTCATATTTTATATTATTTTATTTGAATTTTGAATTTTATTTTTGAATTTATTTTGAACAAATTTTTTGAACATTTTTCTAATCGCATTTTTCTTTTATTGTTGGCTCTTCTTTAGTGTTCCCCATTATTTTCAAAATGGTCTATTATTTATTTATTTTTTTTTGTACTATTACATATATACTTACATATATACTACCCCTCCCCTATTTACCCATATATGCTGTACCTACTTTTAATTACTATTTACCATTTGATTCTATTCCTTCATTCTCATTTTATATCTATATGTCATTAAGCCAGTTTTTTTTTTTATATATATATTTGCATTTTTTTTTTAAATTACATTTTCACCCCAAACAAGGCATATTGCCACTTTAATGTAGGGAGTTACTATCAGGGACATAAGTTACAGGGGTACTATGTGGGGAGTTGGGCAGCAAGATGTCGGTTTACATTACACTTGAACTTCTGCATGTCAGTACAGTTGGGGAGGCAGGAACCCGAAAGGGAATTCCAAAGTCTAGTAGTTCTGGGGAAGAAACTACTGGAGTAGAAGGCTCTCTTACATCTAGAGATCTCTACTGTGAAGGGGTGGTATTTTGCTGCTTGTCGGGTTTGTCGGGGGGTATTTATGTCGAGGGGGCGCAAGTGCTTGCAGTTGCATAATCCTGGCCCTTCTGATGAGAAACATTTAGCTTCGAAATGCCATAGTCTAAAGAGGTTTTCTAAAAAGATTTTAAATTTACGAAAATGCATATTTTTAAGTTTAAATTGTCTTTGTCGTCTGTCTTTTTTGACTGTTCAGCAACCTGACTGAGAGAGAGAAGAGTACCCAAGCCACATCAGTTCCAGTCTGGAGAGCGGAGCAGACATTATCCTTAGCCTTTTGGCGGAGTATGGTTATATGATAGGAGGTTTAAATTAAAAATTAAAATGAGTTTATTGCATCTCAGGTAACACTGGTTAGATATAGATGGTAAATTATAAAATAAAATAAATATTTTAAGTTTGTCGTCCATTTTTCATGAGGGTCCAACAATCTGGCCAAGAGAGAGAGAGAAGCGTACTTGAACCACATCATCAGCTCCAGCCTAAGGAGCAGAGATTGTTCTTGGTCTTTTAGGGTAGTTGGGGTATATGACAGAAGGCTGAAGAATTCAGCATCCTAAATGCAATCGAAAACAAGGACGAGGATAACAGTCAAGGAAACTTGTGGAATTTAGACTGGAAGCGTTATGAGGAGAGAGGGAGACAGGAATATAAAATACACAAGTGATCAAGAGATGTAAAACAGTAACAAAAAAAAAAACAACTCCAGTGAACAATGACAAAAAATAAAAACAATAACAAATAATACATACACACACAAAAAACAAAACAAAACAAAACAAGTGTCAGTTAGTTTTTCTTTTTTTTTTTTTTTCTTTTTGTGCCAGAATAACTGAAACAAAGATTCTAGAGATCAAATGGAACGGTCGAACGACCAACCAAGAAGTCAGAGACTGCACTAGCCAACAGCTGGTATCGTTAACAATCTATAAATGACATCTAGATTATATTATTTATTTTATCATGTGATATTATTTTCTTCCAGCCAGGTGCGCGTCCATGTGAAGTGCACCTACTTCTATCGAATAACCTTTACAGTACACCTGGCTTTGTTACTTAACAAAATATCGCTAGAGAAATGATTTACCCTGATGCTCACCATATGAACGCATATTTACGTTTTATTCAGCTCATACGAAGTTTTGATATATCAAAGTTAAAATAATATAAGTTTTATAATGAGGTAAATATTGAAAATCAATATGGTAATAAAAAGACAAAAAGAAATGACTCTCCATCCCATAAT
The DNA here is from genome assembly GCF_053919585.1 of Euprymna scolopes. Classification (NCBI taxonomy): domain Eukaryota; kingdom Metazoa; phylum Mollusca; class Cephalopoda; order Sepiida; family Sepiolidae; genus Euprymna; species Euprymna scolopes. The sequence goes on from NC_136522.1 coordinate 61,420,829, forward strand.
TTTAACATATTGTTTTGTTTTTCTAAAGAAACAATGTAATAAGGTATGTATGCATATGTGTGTGTATATATGTGTGTGTATATATATATACACACACACAGATACATACATAGATTATATATATATATATATATATGTACATAACCTATATGTATAATAAAAATATAATATTTAATATTATTGTTTGCTCCTCTTAATAGTGTTGAGCTTTTCTTATGTTGATAAGTTTTGCTTTGTTAAAGATTTACTCTTTGATAACATAATTTTATATATATATATATATATATATATATATATATATATATATATGTTTATATTTATGTGTGTATATGCATGTTTATATTTATGTATGTATATGTATGCTTATATTTATGTATGTATATGTATGCTTATATTTATGTATGTATATGTATGCTTATATATATGTGTATATGTATGTTTATATATTTATATATATATATGTGTGTGTGTATATATATATATATATATATATATATATATATATATATATACAAACATTGTTAAAGAAAGAGAGCTTTTGTTTATTTTTTTAAATTTTTCTGATGATGGTTTTTGTGTATAGATCAAAGGTATTAATAAATGTTCCATAGTTAGATTTTTCTCTTCGAAGCATGTTGCGAATGAATTTTTTTTTTTTGCTTTTCGTCTTTCATCAAGATATCGTCAGGAGAATGTGTAAGGTTGGTTGTGCTGACGGGCGGATGGTGATTAGTAGTAGTAGTAGTAGTAGGAGGAGGAACGGTTGATGCATGCAAGGCCGTTTTTGCGCAGTGGGGAAGGAATGAGTGTCCGGTTTTTTAGGTAAGGGCACGGTCAGTTAGGGGGAGAGAGTTACGATAGGCATTTTAAAATGTTGGAGCTAGATCGGAATGAAACCATAATTAGGACAGGTTAGGATATATATATATATATATATATATATATATATATATATATATATATATATATATATATCCGTATGTATGTATGTGTGTGTGCACGCATGTGTTAATTTTCTACTTTCTATTATAATTATCTGTACTGCAAAAGTCACTTTGTGTGTAAGTTCCTTCCTCATAAGTTCTGAAACAGCTGAGCTTATTGTTTTTACAAATTTCACACAAAGTTAATTTATATGTCTGGCAGTGTTCTTAGATATGTTTTGTACAGAAATTAACCCGATAAGTATCGAAAATCAAAAAAAATCCAACCCTAAAAATACGTTACACCTGCCAAGGAAGATAATTCTCAGCAAATCAAGAAAAATTCAATTCTCAGCAAATCGTTTTTTTTTTAAAAAAAAACAGAACCATATCGAATGATTTCCTGTTCAAGCCCGAGTGTACCTCACCATTTTATTCTAATTTTTTCTCATTAATAAATTCAATTTACAATAAAAGAAGAGGTATCATTTAAAATTGTTGCAAATCATTTCTTCGTTTGTATATTCTAAAACTAAACATTAATCAGAAATTACTTTTCGAGGGCGTTCATCATCAATCCCAAATATCAGATGACGTGATAGTGTAAACAAACACAGATGGAATTTTATGACATTTTTTTGTTATTTTTTTTTTATTTAACAATTTTTTTTACACCAGGCAAATTATTCCTCATAATATATAATAATCAACAGAAGATTGATTCTATGATAATACTATTAATAATAATAATACGCAACTTGATAAATTAAAATATCATGTTTTAAGCATATTGTATGACAAGGCAATGCCAGGCGGCCAGCTAGTCATCAATGCAAATAACATCTAGGTTGTACTCGGACATATCCTAAGATTGGCCCCAAGAGAGATTTGATTGCAATGGGGATGAGCTGGAAGGATGCTGTGGATCTGGTTTCAGATCAAAAACGATGGCATACTTTGACTGCCTCATGTATTGCAATAGGGTGATCGAACTACTAAGAAGTCCGCACTAACCAATAGGTGATACCATCAATAATCTGCAAACCATGATTAGGTTAGCTTGAACATACCCCAAGATTGACATCCAGATGATTCCTACTACTACTACTACTTCTACTACTACTACTACTGCTACTACTACTCATACACTCACACACACACATATTTATATATAAGCTATATAATGCAGTTGAATTTCAAAAGTTGAATCTAAATAACATTTAAACTGACAAATCAATGTTTGATTCTGCCTAGCCAATTTTTTTTTTATCTGTTGACGTTGTACCATGTTGTTTGCAATAAAATAATAAAACACAGGTTTTACTAATTACGTACGGCAAATTAGGGCACGACAAGGCACAAAAAGTGGCTCCTGCTAATGTTTAAATCAAAGACCTCAAGTTGATGAAGATCTTCCGTTCACAATGGCCAGATCTCATATCCAAAGAGAAGAATTGTTCTAAACATGGCATAGTAGATTCGCAACTTCATGGATAGTCTTATCTGTTCACAAGACCAAAGTCGTTTTTGGAGACGGACAAAGGAGGTTCTAGCCAGATCGATAAGAGTGTTGACTTCATCTTTCGATTGGCCAGTGGTTACAAAATTGGCACCAAGATATTTGATGGTTTTGACCTCCTCAGTGAGGAGTATAGTCATCGAACTACAAAGAACCAAGTCTCACAAATAGAAAATAATTGTGTATATGTGGAGACACATTAGTCTGAGTTTCATGGATAGCAAACACACAGACACAATGCACAACACTTTCAGTTTCGAGACATATACGATTATCGCCCCTGTTGCATGTTTCAGCCTATAGGTAGCGATATCAACTTTCTTTTTCTCTCTCTCTTCTTTCCGTTTATCCCCGGGTAACACACAACCAGGGATGACATGCGCAACATATTGACAGAGATCAAAAACATGCATGTGCGCATGCACACATATGTATTTTTCATCAAAAGCTGTTGTCTGTAAAAAATGTATAAATATTCAGGTCTTTAAATAAATTTTATTATTAAATTAATTGTATATCCATATAAACTCGGTATCTATTTTCATTAATTTATGTTGTTGAACACGCAAGCAAGCATACTGCAACATGGAGAGAACTTGAATGCCTACTAGACACTGTCCTCGAGTGTCTAAGATTTCTCTGTACAGGGGTTTGTCAGAACAATCTGGCATGAGGATACTTTTTCCTAAAAGTAAACCCTGACCAAATATTCAAAATCACATAGTATTCGCTGCCCAAATAAGATCTCCTCACTACGGCTACCCCACAGATTTTTCGAGGAATGGTGTACCTTCTCCAAGTGATCTTACCTCAAGTAATAGCACAAAGCTGGATACTCCACCAGACTAGATAAATTTTTGTCCTGGAATCCAGTAAGACCAAGAGACTAAAATAAAAGATATACTACAACGTATGAAACTGGTTAATTGGGGAGAGGGAAGTTATGTTCTCAATTTCTTTACTAACTCAGTGCTTGAGAGATAAAGAACTTTAATGGAACATTCGAATATCACTGTATTTCATATTAGACTTCAAGTGTTTGCCCCAGGTAGTGGGCCCCTTGATTTCTGAGAACTTCGACTGAAGTAAAATAAAACAGATCAGATGTTTACCTTAAAAAACTTATAAAAACACCATTTTGGACAACTTACATGTGTCTAAGGTCTCTCTGTACAGGAGTTTGTCAGAACAACCTGGCATGAGGATACTTTTTCCATAGAAGTAAATCCTAACCAAATATTCAAAATCACATAGTATTCACTGCCCAAATAAGATCTCACTATGGCTAACTCACATTAGCTTTTAGGAGGAATGGTGCACCTTCTCCAAGTGATGTTACCTCAAGTAATAGCACAAAGCTGGATACTCCACCAAACTAGATAAATTCTTGTCCTGGAATCCAGTAAGACCAAGAGACCAAAATAAAAGATATACTACAACATATAAAAATGGTTAACTGGGGAGAGGGAAATTATCTTCTGAACTTCTTTACTAACTCAGTGCTGGAGAGATAAAGAACTTAAATGGAACATTCGAATATCTATGTATTTCATATAGACTTCAAGTGTTTGCCCCAGGTTGTGGGCACCTTGATTTCTGAGAACTTCGACTGAAGTAAAATAAAACAAAAAAACAACATATATATATATATATATATATATATATATATATATATATATATATATATATATATATATAACTGTAGCCATCGCTTTATTGCAGATTAGTAAAATATCAATATTTCACTAAATATATGTCACAAAAAAAAAAAAAAATTGTGTAATCCAAAATTGTATTCCAATTCATGTGATATTCACAGTTATTACATGTTCTTCTTCATCAAGAATTTCCACTGTCCATCGCTTTATTGCAGGTCTCTTAAAATGCTGTATTAGGGCAAAAATACAATGTCTAATCATGAAAACTTTACTTTTTATTATATTTTTCTGTGAAAGAATAATAAACAAAAGCACATCCTAGGTGCTAAGCCTCAAATAAATGAATTATTTATCGCCATATCCACCATTTTTTAAAAATAACTTCAAACAACCTTTTGTCCACTGAAGAAGTCAATTGTACACTCTGAAAAGGAGTTATAGTTCTGGTGACATCAACTACTTTCCTCCACCTCCTTTGAAGTAAATTGCTCTCTTCTCTCATAAACTCCTCTTTTTAATATTGACCAGAGATGTTCAATGAGGTCAAGATCCGGTGAATATGGTGGCCAGCTCATGAGGGTTTCTCCAAAGAATTCCATAGACTCAAGGAAGGCTGCAGTCACCCTAGCAGAATGGGATGGTGCATTGTCATGCATAAAAATCATCTGAAAGCGACGTGACAATGGTAGGTCATCTAGCCAGGGTGATAAATGTTTATCCAAAAAACCGTGTACGCATTGCTGGTAAGTTTTACACCCTCTGGAACTTGGAATGGTCCAACCAACTTATCCCCAATGATTTCTGCCCAGAACACGATGCTTCCACCTCCTGGGGATGAACTATGTAAGGGGTTGGAGTTCTGTTTGAGTTCCAAACTTTGGCCCATCCATCTGGACCGTCAACAGTAGCACGAGTCTCATCTGTAAATAGGACACATTGGAAATTCATTTTCATGTAATTATGTGCCCAAGCCAATCGTTTTTACCCATGTTGTTTGCTCAATGGAGGCCTTGGAATAGTTTTGATGTTCCTTGCCATCTCATTCAACACATTCCATCGGGCCTGCCTGGATCTTGGAGCGATTCCAGCTCTTGCAAAAATGGAAGCACTGGTGCTGTTTGGATTTCAGTTGACTTTCCTACGAATTTTCCAAATATCACAATGTAAAAGGCTTCTTATCCTTATTGTGCCCTTAAATGCCATTATCCTCTTTGGATTTGGTGTTGGGGTTAATGATGAATGAAGCCAAAGTTCTTGGGTCCCTTTCCAGCTACATAGCTAAATCTTTCCTTTTCAATAACCGTTAATCGCTCCGTTTTTTGGCATTTTAAAAGACCTGCGATGAACAGTATAAATTACTTGATGATAAATAAAATGTCATAACATCGTGAATATCGCATGGATTTGAACACATTTTTGGGAAATGACTAACCTTGAAACAGTCATTTGATGATACAATTTTCATCTTTTGTGACGTATATTTAGTGAAATATTGATATTTTACTAATCTGCAATAAAGCGATTGATGCAGTTATATATATATATATATATATATATATATATATATATATATATATATATATATATATATAATGAATGACAAAAGTCTATATTCCAAAGTTCATGATGTTGACCATCTTACAATTTATTCTTTTAATTCAGTTGACATTTACAATTCTTGACAGTATCTGTTTTGAAGTACAAAATCAATCACTTAATTATTATATCAATCAGTGAATCTATTTTGCCCTTAACTCATCAGAAGAAATAGCAACAATCAATTCGTCAAAAGGAAATAAAGTGATTTTTGACATGATTAAAATCCGAAAATTGGAAGAGAAGCTGTAAATACCTTATAATATGTTTCCATTATGCCATTTTGAATTGTGCTACAAAACAGACACTGTCAAGAATTGTAAATGTCAACTGAATTAAAGGAATAAATTGTAAGATGGTCAACATCATGAACTTTGGAATATAGACTTTTGTCATTCATTCATTATATTGCTCCATAATTACATTGAACTTCTTAAATAAGGATTGGTATATATTATAAGGAAATAAAGTATTTTCCACAGAAATATATATATATATATATATATATATATATATATATATTTGAGCAACCTGCGATCCTTACGCCAGGGACAACAAGAAACATTCACAACAAAATCTTGCTCTATAAAATATGCTAAAATTCTTTGAATTTTTCAGTTATAGATTTTCGTCTTGACACAAGAGGAAGGCCACTGCTGAACCTGACTGGATTAATACTACTATTTTTACATGGAATTCTTTTACACCTTACTGTTTACTCATACAAAGTTGTTTAGGCTATATCTCTTGACATGCTAGTTTTTAGAATCAGCTGTTGACTTGACTTGCTAAAAAATATCAAGGATTGAGGTAAGTGCAGTCTGAAAATGCGGGTCATTAACTTATTAATTTGGTAGTTCCTTGATTCTTTGACTTTTATTATTAATTTAGAATGGCATGACCAGATGAAAATGAATTTTGTTTTTTTAGTCGACAAAAAATATCCACACGTACACAGGACACAAAACTACAAAGAAAAAAAAATGTATGAATTTATTAAACCTCTTTGGGGATTTTCCTTAAGGCGGTTCTGCATTTATACCTCCCTTGGGAGAGAAGCAATTAGGGATTCAGAATCACTTCCATTGTTGAAACACTAGTTGATACATGTAAACTGTTTCTAATATTTACATATATATATATATAAAATCAAGAAGTAAAAATTAAGCTTAGAAGCCAAAAAGCTTCTGTAAACTTAGCGTGAATATAAATATTGAAACAAAAATGTAGTAGGCAAAAAAAAAAATAAATAAATAAATGTTCTGTCAGCAACAGTACAACTTCAAAATAGTCAATATCGCCCACCTCCAGAAGAGAGGGAATTCCTGTCCGTGATAACCGTGGTAAAAGAAGACACACTCCAATCGCCAGAAACACCCACACACACAGTTTGCAGGACACTGCCGACTCGTCTCTAGCCTCCTGCTTTTATAGTGGCCGGGAATTATCCATTTGCATAATCACATGAGACAGAAACGTGATTTTCCGAGAGTTGCATGGGGTAAATGCTAATAAAAACCCCCGGACGCCATCTTGGAATTCTCTTTTTCCCCCCAACTGGTGACACAACAGACGTACCCGAGGTAAGCTCTTTTTCCCCTCATTTTAGTTATTGCTACTTCTGCTACAAATATTAATATTTATATAGTAATCCCAACCAAATAAAAAAGCTCAATACAACCAAAATGGGATATAGAGCTTGTCATAAAAGAACACAATTTAAGGCTGTAAATTATAATTTACAAGAACATTGTTCGACAGGATACTCATAAAAGAAATATTAAGATTTCCTTAATCCGCAGAGTTTCAAAGAATGCATTTTTATCAGAGGAAAATGACTAGTTCTAATATAATTCAGTTTCAATTTCTGCCAGTGAATTCATAGTTTTGCTATAATATTCATTTGCTAATTATAGAAAAACTATGAATTTACTGGCATAAATTGAAACTGCATTATATTAGAACTAGTCATATATGCAAAATAGTTTTAGTGCAAAGAGTTCATGAAATGGGGAAAGAAATGAAAAAAGTAAATTAAAAATTAAAAATCCAGATGAAAGGGACTCTTATGATTCTTTCATCTTTTGGAAAAACCTAACCACTGCATATCTTTTCATCTGGATTTCTAATTTTTAATTTATATATTTTTTTTTAATTTATATTTTTTATTTTGACTTCTGCTTTTATAATTTATTTCCATTGTATTTTTCAAATCAAGTTTTACATTATTACAAAACTGTATAAACGGCCATGGAACAAGTGTTATGCCGGCTCAATTATCCCTTGAAAAAAACTTTAGTGATTTGAAATAATCTTTATTACTCGACTGTTTGCAAACGAATTTTTCTACAAACCTAGATTACATACATTTTTAATTTTTACTTTGGATCTATTTTTCAACAGTATCATGGAACATTGACTCTTGTCATCATTTCGTCTTAACATTTAATTAAAGAAATGAGAAAACAACAACTGAATGTCAAGAAGCCTAAAAAAAGGGTTAAATTCGCAAAGTTTGTCTGGAAAAGTCGATGTTTCTAAAATGGGGGATCGATTTACTAGAGTCTTGTATTAGAAAGAGAGCACGCCTTTAAAAGTTGTCAATATAGAACTTTTTTTACTCTGGTAGATTAGTGATTATTCAATAATAATTCTATGAAAAAATGAAACAAAAATGAAAATAAAAAATACATGGGGGGAGGTGCCGCTTTCATAACTGCGCCAAGCTTTTTTTTTTTTTTTTTTTTTTACTTTAGACTTGCGAAACAATGAAAAACATTTTAAATCTATAATTTTTTTTTTTGTGTGTGTAAACGATAAAGAAGTTGTTTTTATATTTAAGTCAGTATTGAAAACAAAAAAACAGTCGACAGCGAAAAATTTTCAACGATAAATCAACATTTTCATTAGGATTAACCACTCCATATCATTTCATCTGGATTTTTAATCCTTGATTTTTAATTCATCTTTTTATTTTTCATTTCTTTTCCCCATTTTTTTTTTTTTTTTGCATTTATGACTATTTTTCGTGTAATGCTGTTTCAATTTATGCCAGTACCAGCAAATTCATAGCTTCACTATAATACTCATTTGCTAATATCTTTTCTTTGAATTTCCGTGAATTAAAGAAACCTCAATATTTCTTTTTTGAGTATCTTATCCAGCAAATATATATATTGACAATCCACTTAACTGGAGTCTCCTTTTTGAAAATTAAATATGTTTTTAACTCTTCTTGAAGTGTTTTTAACATGTTTTATTAATTCTTTGTGCTTATATATGCATATATATTTAATGTCAGATACTATATAATTATTTCCACAATAAGACAACATCAAAACCCACAGAAACCATAACAGCCACAGATCAAAAGCCCTAAATTCAAGTTTCACCCTCTTTTGGACTCATCAGTAGGACATATCCGAACTCAGGATCTAAGTCATGATGTAACATACAAGAAAATCTATCAAACCAAATCATGCAAACTGCCGCAAATGGTCGACTGTGCGATGGGTCTACTTTTGTCAACAAAGGGTATAGTCATCCAACTTGACTTGTTGCGACGTTCACCTGGGGTGGGTTCAGCTGACTCTAATGGAGTTAACTACATCCCGCAATAATGCCGGCCATCCTCGATGATCAGCAGCAGAGTCAATGACCTAGTCATTCACAATTACAATAGTGACCTAGTCATTCACAATTCCAATAGTGACCTAGTCATTCACAATTACAATAGTGACCTAGTCATTCACAATTCCAGCATCAAACACCAAAAACATGAAGACTGGATACAAGTTCCATATCTGCCTTTACTGTCGCAAGCCATGCCTTGAGTTGGCCACCTCGTGGCTTCCTCCAACCAGTAGATGCATTAGGTGCTACCAATTTATGGATGAATTCCTCATCCGATGATCGGTGCAACAGATGACTGAACTACCAGATCCTCCTTTTGAGCAGAGTTTTTTTCCAGGCTAAGAATATTACATTTAGCGCAGATGGTCAAGTTGCGGATCCGATCAGAGAGGTGGACACGCAAGATATGACAGGCAGTAGTGATCGAAGACCTCAATCGAGAAAAATTGTTCTGAGCATGACTTTGTAGATCGCAACGTCATTGATCGTCTTATCTTCTGACGAGACAAAAGTTGTTTTTAGAGACAGACAAATGAGGTTCTAGCCAGATCAATATGAATGCTGATTTCATCTTTCTCTCGGCCAGTGCTTGTAAAATTGTCACTTGAAGATACATGAAGCTTTCGATCTCCTCCACAGCTCGCCTTCAAAGAGGTACAGTCATCAAACTACAAAGAACCAAGGCTGATGTCTCACAAATAGGAAATAATTGCATATACATATATATATATATATATATATATATATATATATATATATATATATGTGTGTGTGTGTGTGTGTATACACTCTTTAAATTATTTCAACTTGCTACATGAAAACGCTATACCACGTTCCCAAGAGACGTTCAGAAAAAAAGAATGCCACTTCCAGGAGGATGGCGCACTTTCTCCACTATCATCATTACGTAAGAGTATATCTTGATAGTCACCTGCGAAACAGATAGTTAGAACGAAGAGGAAGTATCGAGTACTGTCCACGCTCACCGCCCCCCCTCTTCAATGGATTTTTCTCTTTTTTTTTGGGGGGGGCATGCTAAACACAGGGTTCACACCACAAAACGAGCTACAATGAATGAATTGAAAGCAACTATTCAAAAATGTGTCAACAAGCCAATTGAACTGATTAGGAACGTTTTCAATTCAATCAGTGAGCATCGTCAGCTGTTCATGGACCACAATGGCCAATAATTTGAACACTTTTGATAATTAGCTGGTTTCTATATTTGTTCAGTGTTTTGATGTATGAAACGTTTATTTCTTATAGTAAATGTTGGTTTTATGGTCATTTAAAGAGTGTATACATTTTATTAAGACACCCTATATATATATATATATATGAATGGAGTCACCAACAGTTGTCCTGTTTTTTATATACTTGTTTTATTATTTGATATTTTTATTTTTCCAATTATTGAAATAATTTTAACGCGTTTTGGACGATTTTCTTATGTCCTCTTCAGAAATTTTGTGGAAAGAGACGATTTGGGGGAGCCATTTCAAGAGTAAATGCTCTTCCCAAGAGCTGGAAGTGGAATATATCTTTAAATTATTATTTTTTCTAACTTTAGTTTGTCTTACCATTGGTTTTGTTGGGGTCAAGTTCATCGAGTGGAAATTGAGGTCGTGAGTGTGTCATAAATAAATATATATATATATAAGTGTGGAAATATTAATTTTTTTTCTTGGGTGGGGAAATCCCCACTTATTTAGGCTCAGGGATCGTTGATGGATGAGGATTAGGGTTAGGTAGATGGTGAGACATGATCAGTAACGGTGGAACTTGGGTAGGGCTTAATTATTTAAGAGGAATGCTCAAAAGTAATTTATTTATATTAGATTTGAAAATTACAGTGTTATAGTTAACTGGTACTGTATTCCATAGACAGACAGTTATGGAAAAGAAACTCTGCTCATGGAATTTTTGTTTAGTTTTAGGCACAGATAGGGAGTGAGGGAAATTGTTGACAGTTGTTGTAGATAGACGAGTATTTTTACATATATATATAGATTAGTAATGAAACTTATGGCAATTAAGCTACACAAAATTTTCCACGTTTCATCCTCATTAGGACTCGTTTTTTTAGCCTGACGAATCCTTACAATGATGAAACGTGGAAAATACTGTGTAGCTTGATTGCCATATATTTTCAGACCTTACTACCTAGCTCTACTTACGTGTTGAGCACTGTTGAAGTAAATGCTAAAAATCTATATATAAAATATTATATGTCCCGATGAAATTGTATATGTGTATACATAAAATAATATATATATAAAGTAAAAAATGTAAAAAAAAAAAATGAAAGATATCAACCCTAAAACCCTACATGTGATGACAACAACAAACACACCAACAAAAACAAAAAAAAAGGAAAATACAAAAAAATAATTTTCAAAAACAAAAAAACGAATTCTCTAAAATAAAATTCAAAATAAAACATCCCCTACCCCCCTAAATTTTTAATGTAAAATTGGAATCAAATAAAAGATTCAATTTTTTTTTTTTTATAGAAAAAAGGAAAAAAAAAAAAGGTTCTTTGATACAATAGCGGCGAGTAATAAAACAAATATTTTCTTTTGTTCGAGGGCACAAATGAACCGTAACACTTGACTTTTTTTAAAATTCAAATTAAAAATGACTTCCAATTCATCAATTTGTAGAGCGTCAAAATCAGATGATAGCCATTTTCTAATCTTTTACGGATTGCACAACCATCTATGGCAGCACTTTGATGAGAATTCATCATCGTAATCATCATCATCATCATCATCATCATCGTCATCGTCATTGTCATAATCATCGTCTTGATTATCGTTGTCATCATCATCATCATCATCATTATCGGTCCTAGATATGACCTAAAACTATATCCGATGGTGAGGCCCCACCTTGCGGGCCTTGGGGAATGTGGAGCCACCCTTTAATTGCCATTGCTCCCAGGTCCACTCTGACCCGGAGTGGTAGTACCTGTTAGGGTTCCAACTATGGGTTAAATAGAATCTGACTTTAAAAAAATATATATATATATATATATATATACTCCATTAAAAATCGTTCCTCAAAATAACTAGATTCGGCATTAAATAACCCGAAAAAGGTTGATATGCAGTAAAACAAAAACAACCAACCATCATCATTATCATCATCATAAACATCATTGTCATCATCATAATTGTTGTGATCGTCGTCATCATCATCATCGTCGTCGTCATTATCATCATAAGCATCATTGTCATTGTCATCATCACCATCGGCGTCATCATCATCATCATCATCATCATCATCATCATCATCATCATCACCATCATCAGGATCTCATATGAATCCAAAGATTCTAATTGTTGGCATTGGTTTCCCCGATACTTTCTAGTCAGAATTCTTTCTAGAAAGAGATCAAGTACCTACGGGAGGACCAACGTGAAGGTTGCCAACATCCTAAGTGAAAGTGATTTTTGTGGAACGAGCTAGATTCGAACTTGGACACCCAGGTTGTCAGTCCGTGTCATTAACCACTTGACCACCGTCACTTCCCCAAAGAATATTGACCATCAAAATCTTGCTGATTCTCTCTCTTCTGACCTGGAGTACATGGTCGAGTGGTGTGTGTATGTGTATGTGTGTATGTGTATGTGTGTATGTGTATGTGGGTGAGGTGATGGTCGATTACTAAAATCTGAACTTTCATTCTCACAACCAACACTTGGATCTTCACTTTGCCCCAGTTTAAATGTATAGCTTTTTCCTTGAGGAACACAATACCGTGTGGTTGCTTCCCAGCTAACTACAACATGGTCGTTTCCAGGTCAAATTTAAATAAGTTCTTGTTGAGCTGTCCTCTTGTATAATTAAGCCCGACCCAAGTTCCGCCATTGCTGATCATTACGGTGTTGTTCCACCATCTACCTAAACACTCATGACCTTTTGTTCTGGAGTGGCTTCTAGGCCTTAATAAGCGGTGACCTCCAAGTAAAAAAAAATAATAATAATGTGAAACTGCCACTTGATGCATATGGGTGAGATCTTCCTCAACGAGCATCAGTTAATCCATGGGTTTTGCTACATGTTAAAACATGCAATAACAACTCCATATAAAAATAACAAGACCGACAATGGACATTTAACGTTTCGGTGGCTTTTATGCACAATAAAAGTTTGGTCTGAATTTGACTGTTAAAAAAGTCCGGTTTCATACTTGGAAGGAAAGAGAAAGGAAGGAATTGAAAGACGAATGTTTTTAAGAGTACTTACCCCCTTTTTTGCAGGGGAAATATCTTTTCTTTAGTTTTTGACTAGCCTGGGTGCCCGGCGTTGCCTGGGTGCCCGGAGGTGGGTGTTAAGCAAAAAAAAAAAAAAAAGGTGGTAATAGGCAGGCAGGCAGGCTCGAACTTGTACCATAAAGGAGAAAAAGAATGTGAAAAAAAAAACCCTAAAAAACTGACGTCTTTGCCATTGCGTCCATCGCCAAACTGGAAGTGGCAAAGATTTAAATTAAGGCGAGTCGATCGAAAAGAGGGGATGACTTTTGAAAATATCAGTGAAAAAAAAAACTACCCCTCTTTGTAGAAAAGTGCCCAGTTGAGAGTGAAGAAATTAATGTTTTTAACCAGTTTTTCGATATTTGTCTTCTGAAGGGTCGTACTTCAAAACAATACCAATCTAGTGAAAATCCGTTTCGTCTGTCGAAAGTTTTAGGCATACATACATGATGATGATTGATACATACATACATGATGATGATCGCAACGTCTTGTCAGACGAGTGCCACTCCCTCAGACATTTAAAATCCATGAGCCCAAATGTCTGAAGGAGTATCTATACAAATATGATGTTACAGAGTCTTAGCTTTGTATGACAGCTAAGTCTCTCTCTCGGTTCAAAATGTTGAGATCCAGCAACAAGCAAGAGCAAGATAGCCAGCAACAAATTAAACTGCAGACCAGCTTAATGCGGGTACTGGTCTTCCGCTTTATGGTTTTTTAAATCAAAGATTTGCTTCTCCTAGAAAGGTTGCCTTCACCACGGCTTACGGGAGCCCTCTCTACCCCAAAAGAGAGGGCTCCCGTAAGCCGTGGTGAAGGCAACCTTTCTAGGAGAAATACACACATACATACATACATACAAACAAACAGGTGAGATTTATATTATAGAAGATGGTTTTGTGATAATCCTTAGCAGAGAAGTATTGTCAGCTTTAACTGCGAAAGTAGATCTTTTTCTCGCTTGACGCTGTCTTCTGTTTCTTGTTTACTAGGTCACTCTTCTTTTTCTCTTCCCTTGGTTCTCAAAACTTCGGCTATTTATCTCTCCCAATCGGTTCCCACAAGATGCCGACTTTTCATATTTTATTTTAGGTGCGCACGATTCCCATTAGCCAGATTAAGTCCTACTATTTTTTTCTTTTTCTCGGCTGAAAGGTGCGTGGAGCCGATGCGCAGAGACGCTTTTTGTACTCTTTGTATGTAATAGTCAACGAGTTAACATCCGATTGGAAGTTTTATTATTTCATTCATAAATCCCCACTGAAGTAATTGTTGACCTCCGTGTCTACGGTAATCTGAAATCATCCAGGGAGATAAAATGTCCCAAGTTTAAAAGGACCCCAATCAAAAGCAGACGATATTGATATCGCTATACGTGATAACTCACGTAAAAAAAAAAAATAAATCATTCATTTATGGCTTACACCTGCATGACGCCTTCAAACTGATAAATTCAGAAAAATTTCTTGCTTGAATTAAAGTTTGATAACAAAGGTCAAGTATTATGGTTCAGTTGTGCTGCTATATCAAGGTAAAACATTAATGTCAGACTGCGTTCCTGTCGTATCAAAGAACCAAAGGAAAAAACCACCAACAACAACAACAACAACAACAACAACAAAAAAAGAAAACAGAATTAACAAGAAACAATAAAGAAATAAAAAAGAAGAAAATCAAAATTTCGAATAATAATAATAATTTAAAAAAAATGGTTATTAGAATCTCAGAGCCAAGAATTTAGTAGGATTGATCAAATCTTTTAGACCATTAGTTTTTTTATTTATTTCCTTATTTATTTATTTAGTTAGTTAGTTATTTAGTTGGTTATTAATTGTTTTATTTGCTTAATTATTTATTTAACCGTTTATTTATTTATGTATTTATTTACTTTTTTTAGAAATTAAATAGTTTGTGTATTTATTTATTTCCTTGTGTATTTACATATTTGTTTGTGTATTAAATAATCTGTTTATTTATTAACTTATTTATTAACTTATTTATTTATTTACTTATTCATTAGATTATTTGTTCATTTATTTAATTATTATTTACTTATTTATTAAAAAAATTGTTTATTTATTTATTTATTTATTGAGCAAATATTAATTTTAGTATTTACTCATTTCTTATTTGTTTATTTAGATATTAAATAATTTTATTTATTATATTAATAATTTGTTTATTTATATGTTTTTGTTATAAAATAATTTGTTTATTTTTTATTTATTTATTTATTTACTTATTTATTTATTTACTTATTTATTTAATTATTTATTTAATTAGTTATTTATTATTTGTTTACTTATTTATTTAATTATTTATTTAATTACTTATTTATTATTTGTTTACTTATTTATTTAATTATTTATTTAATTACTTATTTACCTATTTATTTACTTATTTATTTACTTATTTATTTATTTATTTACTTATTTATTTATTTACTTATTTACTTATTTATTTACTTATTTATTTATTTACTTATTTATTCAATTACTTATTTACTTATTTATTTACTTATTTATTTATTTACTTATTTATTTAATTACTTATTTATTTACGTATTTATTTACTTACTTATTTATTTAATTATTTATTTACTTATTTATTTAATTACTTATTTACTTATTTTTTTACTTATTTATTTATTTACTTATTTATTTAATTACTTATTTACTTATTTATTTACTTATTTATTTATTTACTTATTTATTTAATTACTTATTTATTTACGTATTTATTTACTTACTTATTTACTTATTTTTTTACTTATTTGTTTAATTACTTATTTACTTATTTACTTATTTATTTACTTATTTATTTATTTACTTATTTATTTACTTATTTATTTACTTATTTATTTAATTATTTATTTACTTATTTATTTACTTATTTATTTATTTAATTACTTATTTATTTACGTATTTATTTACTTATTTTTTTACTTATTTGTTTATTTACTTATTTATTTAATTACTTATTTACTTATTTACTTATTTATTTTATTATTTATTTATTTACTTATTTATTTACTTATGTATTTACTTATTTAATTACTGATTTACTTATTTATTTATTTACTTATTTCTTTATTTACTTATTTATTTACTTATTTATTTATATACTTATTTATTTACTTATTTATTTTATTATTTATTTACTTATTTATTTACTTATTTATTTACTTATTTAATTACTTATTTACTTATTTATTTACTTATTTATTTGCTTATTTATTTAATTATTTATTTATTTAATTACTTATTTATTTAATTACTTATTTATTTCCTTATTTATTTATTTACTTATTTATTTATTTACTTACGTATTTCCTTATTTACTTATTTATTTAATAATTCATATATTTACTCATTTACTTATTTATTTCTTTAGTTGCTTATATATTAAATAATTTGTTTATTTTTATTTGTTTATTTATTTTTCCCTATATACTTTTTATTTACTTATTTATTCGTTTTCTTGTTTAAATATTAAATAATGTGTTTATTTATGTATTTATTTATTTATTAAATAATTTATATATTTACTTATTTATTAGATATCTTGTTTAAATATTTAATTATTTATTTATTTTTTATTTATTTTGTAAATAATTTATATATTTATTTATATATTTATTTATTTATTTATTTTATTTTTTAGATTATTATATAATTTGCGTATTTATTAGATATCGTGTTTAAATATTTAATTATTTATTTATTTGTTTATTTACTTATTATTTATTTACTGATTTATTTGGTAAATAATTTATATATTTATTTATATACTTATTCATTTTATTTTTTAGATTATTATATAATTTGTTTATTTATTTATTTACTTATTTTTACCCATATACAATTTTTATTTATTAATTTTTAAAATAATTTATCTACCTTTAGAGGGATTTTTCATCTCAACATCTAACCACGGTCTCCATAGTAACCTACAGAAGATATACCATTATTGCTTCCATTTAAACAAAAGAAAGACAGCATTTTCTATCTATGTTTCTGCTTTCTGGAACAGCCTGCCATGGAAGATCATGATTATGCCTACTTCAGCCATGTTTAAAATCACTTTGATTAATCATTCAGACGGTACATAGATGCAATATCTTCTGCCATTTTATTTAGCTTGCTGCACTTTGCTGATTTTTTTTTTTTTTTTTTTTTTTTTTTTGCTAATCAGAAAGTGAGTGATGGTAAACTGTCTTTCATGGTTTGAGTATGTTGAAAGAAGCAACGGGGTATATCAATACTTGCAGAGCCCTAAGACTGAACCGCAAAAAGAAAGCAGTGGGAAATGGACACAATTAATCTCCACAATTGTAATAACTGTAGACTTAGCATAAGGACAACCAGACAACTTAGAATCTGGAACTTAGCCGATAAACCGGGGTTGTGAGTGCAATTTTCACTACCCTACCAATGAGCTGTGTAATACAGCGAAACAGTACTGTATGTGGATGACTATAAATGCTCCCTATCTTGGGTTGAGCATATTGGGGAGCTAAATAACAAACTGCTGCCAGTGTACAAAGCAAAGCGTTTTGTGTAAGCAAATGGAGCTTAGGTGTTTGGAGAATGTTTAAACATTGTAATTTTCGCATACCCATCTTAGCAGCAGCCATATATCATAATGGTGAGAAGCGCTGATTGTCACCTAAACAGTGGAGTTTCAATTCTGGATTTCATTCTCAGCAAATCATTTCTTCTTAAAAAGAAACGGAACTATTATCATTTGGAGGTATAGGTCAGAGGTAGAGTATTCGACTGCAGAACGAATTTTTTCCTACTTAAGCCTGGGTGTACCTCGCTGTTTTATGTTAATTTTGTTAATTTTTTCTTATCAATGAGTTCAGTTTATGATAAAAGAAAAGGTACCATTTAAAATCGCCACAAATCATTTCTTCGTTTGCATATTTTAAAAATAAACATTAATCAGAAATGACTTTTCCAGGGCATTCATCGTCAAGCCTAAATATCAGCTGACGTGATATTGTAAGCAAACAAAAATAGAATTTGATGAACAACATTATCATTATTATGTTTTTATTTTTTAATTTGTTTTGCGAATTAGTCCACCAGGCAAATTAGTCTTCTTAATATATCATATTCAACAGAGGATTGATTCTATAAGAATACATATGCAATCTGCATAAATTAAAATATCATGTTTAAGCGTATTGTACGACAAGGCAACGCTGTGCTGCCAGCTAGTATATATATATATATATATATATATATGGGTTGAACATATTGGGGAGTGAAATAAAAAACTACCGCCAGCATACAAAGCAATGTTTTTTGTATAAACAAATAGAGCTTAGGCGTTTAGAGAATGTTTAAATGTTGTAATTTCGCAGACCCATCTTAGCAGCCAGCCAAATCCCGTAATTACAAAAAAAACATAAATGTCAAACCGATGTAATACTTGTTTGTGTATATATATACACGTGTGTGTGTGTGTGTGTGTGTGTGTGTGTGTGTGTGTGTGTGTGTGTGTGTGTGTGTGTGTGTGCAGAAGGAGAGGGGATGGGGAGGTTTACAACAAGAATCATGACTACTGTGACTTGTTTGAAAGGTGATGTGAATTATTCCATTATTATTATTATTATTATTATTATTATTTGAGGTAGTTGCTAGTCTAGCCGCACTGATAAGCTGTAATACAGTGAAACACTATTGTATGTAGATGACTATAAATGCTCTCTATCTGAGGTTGAAAAATTCATTTTATAGTTGAGTTTTTGAGATAAGGATTAATAATTTGCACTATTTTGTATATTTGGACTATTGTTCACATCTTGAGTGTTATTTGTACAACGTTTCAGCCGATGTAACCTCCGACCTTCTTCAAGTGTATCATGGGACTTGGGGAATTTTTGTGTTGAACTCGGGAATCAGCCATGACCAGGTAGAAGTCTTAAGAATCCTGAGTTCGACAAGGTACACCTGAAGAAGGTCGGAGGTTACAATGGCTGAAATGTTGTGTGAGCCACACTCAAGATGAGGGCAGTAGTCTGGATAATTAAAATGATCTAGATCCATTTCATTTTTACCAAGCTCCGACTCGTTCCTGGCTCCAAAATTTGATAACACATTTTTAAGAATCCAAAAACATACTCTATTCACTGCCATTAATGTTTGGTCAAACTATTTGTTTATTTATATATTTTTTTTTAATTCTGGTTTTATGATAATTTCCATTTTTTTTTTAACCTTTCTTTTGGTTCCTTTTTTCTGAAAAAGATTATATTCTCGAAATATCCAAGATTTCTACCACCCTGGTTATTTCAAACAGTAAGTCTATTTTACTACTTTGTATCTATGATTAATCTGGAAAATAAATGGACATATGAAGAGATAAAAAAAAAAAACAAGCTCTATACTGGCCTATGTATATTTAAATGAAAAATAAATGAATATATAAAAAAACAAGCTCTATAAGACCCTCTTTCGTTCATCCATTTTTGTCTACACATATCATTTTAACACCCGGTTCCCTGCATTGCTATAGCCTTCTTTTACTCTTCCTTATTTTTATTTATTTCTTTTGAAAAGCAGGAAATCTATCTGTATGAATAGATGTTATAAGCTCTTGTTAAAAAAATTTGAAGGGTAGTATATATGTAGGTAATTACAATATATATATATATATATATATATATATATATATATATATGTAGATCATTATGAAAGTTTTTTATTACCTACATATATACTACCTTTCTGATTTACCCTTATATGTCGTATCTACTTTTAATTACTATTCACCATTTTATCCTATTCCTTGGTTCAGATTTCATGTTTAAATGTTATGCAGCCAGTTTTTCCTATATTTGCATTTTGTACGATTCTGGCACTTCTCTTCTGATGAGAAGCATTTAACTTCGAAATGCCATGGTCTAATGAGTTTGTTTTTTTTTCTTAATTTTCCCTTTAACTTTTCTTTATTGTTCTGATGATATAACAAAGTAATATATGAATTTTATTCCTCATCTTTCATTCAATATTGTTGTTTGCTCCTCTTAACAGTGTTGAGCTTTCCTCATCTCGATAACTCTTGCTTTGGTAAAGATTTACTTTTTGATCACATGATTGTATAGACACCAGACCTCCGTTTGGAAACCACTCAGCAAGACTTTTAGGTAACTTTGGGGCTAGTTATCATCATCATCATCATCGTCGTCATCGTCATTATCCTGCTCCTCCTCCTCTTCCTCTGCCTCCTCCAAGTCTCTGACTTTAGAAGTAGATTTTCCATAGTTTCACTCTGTGTACCCTTCATTCTTAATATCATATTCCAGTTTCCATATACAGACATTCAAGTTCAGGCTGGAATAACCCCACCTCTCATTCTTCTCTATAATAAAGTAGTTAATCCTAATTTTTTTTTTCTTTTAAATCTCTGTAGCTGTGTGACACAATGAGGAATTTGCTCGTACGATTTCAATTCATTTTTTTTTTAAACCCTTATTCATCCCACACAAGACATATTGCCTCTTGAACATACGGGCCTACTATTTCGGACCATGCCTAAAGGTGCACTATGTAGGGAGTTGAGTAGCGAGACGTCATTTTGCATTACATTTAAAACTTTGCATCTTAGCACAGTCAGGGAAGCAGGAAACAGAAAGGTAATTCCAAAGTCTAGCAGTTCAAGGAAAGAAACTATTAGAGTAAAAGACTGTTTGGCATCTGGGATGTGTAGATTGAAGAGGTGGGATTTTGCTGCTTGTTGGGTTATTTATGTCGAGGAGGCACTAGTACTAAGAGTTCATCAGAGTAGATTACATTAAAGTACTTATAAAACAGACACAAGGATGCAACGGTGATGGGACAGGAGTTGGAGCTTGACTGATAGTTCAGGGGCTATTAATTTGTAGAAATACAGAATTCTCTCAGGTGTGAGTAATTTTCTAGCAGGATAGAGAGACCCAACCTTCTTTGTAGCAGCCTTGGCAGTGTCTTCAATTCACGTTCCAATTTATCTTACTGGTAAATGCAGAGGAGTTTGAACAATGAACTCTCGGGCTTCAGTAACCTCGCCCCTCATTCTTCTCTCTAACAAAGTAGTCAATCGTAATTTTTCGATTGCTGTAACTGTGACGCAGTGAGGAATTTGCTGGTGCGATTTTAATTAAGTTAAACTGATTTTTGAACAATTAATTAAACTGAGATGAAATACTACTCAAATACTCTTGTAATATGAATCTAAATGCTACATTAATGGCAGCAATAAAGGATGAAGGGTTCTTATTTAGAATTCAACCTAATTAAAAAAAATAAAATACAGAAAAATCTTTAAGCTGTTACATACCCATCATGGAATGAAGAAGTCATATGAAAAAAAAAATCACGTAAATTGATCCAGTAGTTTTATTTTTAATTAAGAAAATCAAATTTTATGAGGAAGCAAAAAGGGACTATTTCCCATCGCTATTTTGAAAAAAAAAAAAAAACAAGAGAAGATAAGTCTACAATAATTCGAACTTGTGTGATCAGTCTTGTAACACTGCCGATTTCATATCAACTGCTTTAAATCTTTAAAAAAAATATTTTCTTTATAAAAATAAAACTACTTGATCAATTTACGTGATTTTTGGAATGTACCACTTCCGTTCCGTGACGGATACGTATATCATAAAGTTATTTCTGTGGTATTTCTTTCTTTTTAATTGGGTTGAATCCTAAATAAGAACCAGATGAAGTTATACTTGTGCAGTTAGTGTACATACTGTCAACTTCCTTCTTATTAAGCTCATCTTCCAGCCTCCCAAACGTTGTGGGCTGGCCACCATGCGGCAAAAGATCACGTGATACATTGCATGCTTCAGAATTATCACCTGGAGCTGAGGCTGGGTGCACAGGAGAAGGTCCGACAGTTTGGCCGCTTACGTTCATACTGAAATTAAAAGCAAATTTTTTTTTTTTAATTTTATTAAACAAAAAAAATATATGTGTGTGTGTGTGTGTAACTAAGCAAACCAAAAAACGGTAATATATATATATATATATATATATATATATATATATATATATATATATATATATATATATATACACTAGCAAAAGTACCCGTCGTTGACTGAGTTCAAAAACAGCCTACAGAAAATGAACTCTGATTTATGAAAGTATCATAGGTTATGAAAAGGAAGGGTTGTAAAGAGATAGCTTCGAATTTAGGGGTATCAAAACCAAAGCAAAATATGATGAAAGTAAAAATAAAATAGATAAACCCCATAATTTATTATACCATACCTGTTCACACTGAAACACTTATCACAATATTCTGTGGATCTATATTAAAAAACCTTGTTAAAATTTGTGACATATTTCCATTCTATGGAGGTCAGGCGCGAACGAACACCCCATAATTTTATTATACCATATTTCTTCAAACTGAAACATAATTATCAAAGTATACTTACACAGATAAATATGAAAAGTCTTTATTAAAGTTTGAGCCTATTTCCATTCTATGGAGGCCGGGTGCGAACACAGACTCCACAATTTTATTATATCATCCCTATTTAAGTTAAAACATACTTATCAAAGTATTCTTATGTACATCTATATCAAAAACACTTGTAAACGTTTTTTTTTTAATTTTTTTATTTTTTATTTCCATACTTTGTGGACCAGGCGCGAACGCAGACGCCACAATTTTAATGAACCACCGTTCTGCCAGATCAAACATACCCATTCCTGTGTCTCGATACATCTTCTATCATTATATGCAATCAGTTTTTTAAAATAGTCAACCATATAGGAGCCTATTCGTGACCAGACACACACACACACACACATACATACAAAGACATTCAGCTTTATATTATAGATATATATAATTACCGTTTTTTAGTCTGCTTCGTTACACATTTCCACTACCAGAATCAAATTAACAGTCCGATAGTTTCTTCAGACTTAGCAGACTAATTAAGATTCTGGTAGTGGAAACGTATGTATCTAAGCAGACCAAAAAACGGTAATAAAAATATATATTTTGCTCTACAGTAACATTGAGCATTTTTTTCAGGTTTTTATCGTTTAACATTTACTCAGTAAATATATTATATATATATATATATATATATATATATATATATATATATATATATATAAACTACTTCATTTACTCACATAAAATTAATATACGAAAGTATAAATTTATGCGTAAACCTTAAGTATTTACTTCAACAGTGCTCAATACGTAGGTAGAGCTAGTTAATAAGTTATAAATATATATGGCGGAATATTCAATGTAGCTTAAATGCCATATATATTTATAACTTATATATATATATATATATATATATATATATATATATATATATATATATATATATATATAGTATGTGTGTATGTATCCGGGAAGCTTTGAGAAAGAGTTTACTAATCAAGGCAAAAGCCAACGCAAAAGACAAACAGAAATATTGTTATTTATATAGTAATCCCAACCAAATAAAAAAGCTCAATGCATTCAGTGATAATAGTAGAGCAGATGATAAATCATAGTAAGAACAAAGCTGTAAAATAGAAGTTTCAATTAGTTATTTTTATTGGGCAGAATACTCCAAAACTGTTGTGTCAGGTAATCCTTAATCCGCGGAGTTTCAAAGAATGCTAATTCTTCTCATCAAAGGAAAAACTGTTAGCAAAATAATCAGATAGGTTCTTTCAGAAATACATATAGTTTCAAGTTTTATTTTGCTTAATTTACGCAAAAAAAAAAAATTACATTTTATTTGGATGTTATTATGATCAATATAGTTTAGTTTTTGTTATGTTTGCAGGTTGAACCAAATAACGTATAGGGCAATACAAATGAAGACTCAACAAAACAAAGGTAGATCAATAAGAAGTGTATTAGGAAAAGTATATTTACAGTATATTTACATAATGGTTGTCAGTTAAGAGAGTCTTGGCTGGAGAACATATCTGCTCTCGGCTCGGCCTTCGGTGGCTTCTGGTTAACACACACTCAGACTAACCGAGTCTTGTTATTGATGTGTAATATTATCCACATATCTAAATGAGTGGGTGCCACCACAACAGTTTTACTGATAGCTTAAAAACAATACAGATTTATCACCAGTACAAGCAATGGAAAATTAAGTTTAAAAAATATTAAAAGAATCGATTGTGGAATTCGAAATTAGGCACAAATTCTTCCAATTCTGAAGCCCCAAAAAGTTCCAATTTTTCCAATTCACGATTCCAATTAATCGTCCCAACACTAATATATATATATATATATATATATATATATATATATATATATATATATATATATATATATATATATATATATTTATATATATATATATATATATATTACTGATTGGACGATTCCAATATTTTTCCCGATTCCGATCCGATACAATTACCAATTGCATGCTAAATTCCCGATTCTGATACAATTACCGACTCCGATTCTTTATAAATTTTTAAATATTTAACTATAACATTGTTATTTTCCCCGATTTTGGTAAAAACACTTGTTAAATATGCAGATATTTTCCTAAACGTGAAAAATACACTTGTGGAGGATAATCTATCGATTTCCCCATTACTGATATTTTAAAATCAATAAAAAAACATTTATTATTTTATCATTATTACCAGCAATGAAAGATTTTACTTTAAATAAAGTCAAATAAAAAAAGACAATTAAAAGTTCAGTTTTGGCATCGGAAAATAGGCATCAATTTTTCCAATTCTGATACCGATTCCGATACCCCGAAATAATGTTCTGATTTTTCTGATTTGTAATTCTAATTCCGATTAATCGTCCCAACACTAATATATATATATATATATATATATATATATATATATATATATATATATATATAATAATTTCTTATCGTATACTTACTTTGCCACGTTATCTCGTACAGACGCTGTTTGATCAACATAGGTCTTGGCAAGGTTTTCTGCTGAATACAATCCAATTGGGGTGTTGAACTGGCTGTGGACTACAGACGGGCCACTGTTTGGAGATGGAGGTCCACCACCAGCGCCAAATGGCCTCGCTGATCGATTATGGCTACTCCCAATGGTGCAAATTTCCTGAAATCGACCAAATATTTGATGTTTATTTCATTTATTTATAGATTAAATAGCAACATAAATATAATGACATAAATTTCAAACAATCTCTTCGTAGTGTAACGGTTTATGCACCCAATTATGTGCTTTGTGGTTGTGGGTTTGAATCCTGCCATAGTCACTCATGTTGATAAGCTCTAGTGACGACAAAACACACGCCTTTTAAATAACTATTTTATTTGTATAATATATACCTGTCATCCCGCTTTGTATAATATATATATACCTGTCATCCCCCTTTGTATAATGTATATATACCTGTCATCCCCCTTTGTATAATGTATATATACCTGTTATCCCCCTTTGTATAATGTATATATACCTGTCATCCCCCTTTCATAAAAGATGCAATCGCTCAATCATCAAAGACAAGATTCAAGCAAGCACGCAAGTACGCTCGGACGGGCCACAGAATTTTATAATTATATATATATATATATATATATATATATGTATTTAGTGGAGATGGTAATTAATAAAAACTGAAGAAAGTGCTCAATACTGTTGTAGAGCAAATATGCGTTTTATTTTTTATTACCGTATCTTTCTGTTAAGTTACATTATTGTTTCAGCTACCCGGCCGTTTTTTTGGCCGTCTGTAGCTTCCTCAGACTTTTACAGAAACGTTCGTTATGATGGGATGAAAGAGTGAATGATGTCAATGATATATATATATATCAGGGAAACTCGACGTTGCCCCGTATTGAATGATGATCAATGAATGTTTTACACTTCCAATGCGTTTATTGTCTTGAAATCGTCCATTTTTCAATCAAATTGATTGATTGCCTTTTCTAGTCGGGGACCCACTGTGGTGCACCTAGAGGAAACTTCGCACGTCTCCTCACATTGCATTGTAATCTACATTGCACCGTACAGACCTACTATTGATTTTATAACATTTTTTTACATAATGGGTTGAATTAAAGTTTAAAATGCAAAAGTCATGTATCATAGTTTAATTGTGCTCTAAGCGGAAACATTTATTTCGAAAGTGCCCCTGTCATATCAAAGAACTTACTGTTGATTTTATGTGCCGGGCCCTTCTGCCCAGGAGCATGCTACAGCCGTGGATAAAATGAAGGGTCCGGCTTGAAATTCTGTGCAGCTTCCCGAATTCGACAGAAAGATTCCTGAGTTCAGCAAGCTACACCTGAAGAAGGTCGGAGGTTATATCGGCCGAAACGTTGTGAAGATAACATTCAAGATGAGAACAGTAGTTCAAAGAATCCAAATGACTCGAGTAATCAATCCACATCTCAAAAATTCAGAAACAAAATAATTTATATATTTATATATCTATAAAAGTGAGAATGTGCATGTGTGCGTGTATGTATGTATGTGTGTGTGTGTGAGGACAGTTCTCAACCTATATACTCTACAAATTTTTAATCTACGGGCTTGAAATTTGGTATCTAGGGTATTCAGACACGTGGAAAACTTTTTAATTGGTTTTCATCTGGGAAAAGGGCCTGCTAAGTGGTCAAAATTGAAAAATTGGTATGTGGGGTGGGGGTTTGTCAGATTTTTATCTTCTAACTGTTTAACAAATTTGCATGAATGAATGGTTCCCATGACAGATTACTTATATTAAGAATAAGTTGGTTTGAAAACACTTTATAAAAACTCTGTCAAGCTGGTCTAATGGTTATCGTACTTGACTCACTGTGTTTAGGTTTTGGTTTTGATCTCAGTTTGAGTATTTTTTTTATTTACAAGAAGTGAACTGTTTAGAAAAAAGCATAATACTCGCATGCACATGTCTCAGTTTATGTATTAATCTCCATATACAATATTTTTATTGCAGAAATTCCCCTTTGAACCAAAGTATCATAGGTTTGTAATAACAGATGCCACATGCAAATTTTTTATGTCTAAACTATTAGCCACTATCTTATGTAACTTTAGAACAACATTTTAGACACATTTAGTCGTTATAATAAAATCCTACATTTCATCCTAGGAGCAACATCATCACAATCGCAACCATCTTTATAGGAAGTAGTTCCTATTTTTCCCTCTATATCTCTAGTCATCCTACCGCCTCCAGTCAACACTTTATGTTTGTCAACTGTTTCAAAAATGCGCCTGCGTGAATGGTTCACAAGACGGATTCTTTATGTTAAAAATAAGTAGGTTTGAAAACACTTCGTAAAGATCGTGTCAATCTGGCCTGATTGTTATCATACCCTATGGGAAGTTCTATGAATAAATATTCATTTTTTTTTTGAATAACAAACAAAGAATTTTTGATGAGAACCATAGTCAGAAGACTAACGAGTAAGGTCGGGTTGGTTCAATTAGCGGAAATTAAATTTTATTCATATTTACTCTCTCTCTCTCTCTCTCTCTCTCTCTCTCTCTCTCTCTCTCTCTCTCACACACACACACATACATATATATACATGAAGGTCGTTCCAAAAGTAATGCTTCCCATTTTTTATTTCCTCCGAATGGATCAGAATGGATTGCAAATTTCATTGCTATGATGACTCAACATGCATTCATGACCTGAAACTTTCATCCCTCTGTTGCAGATATTGACGATGTGAGACTCTAAGAAACATGGACATGCATCAGAAGCATAGATGAGTCATAGAATTCCTCCATGCAAAAAAAAAACCTGAACCGATCAACATTCACTTATGCCTGTTGAACGTTTTCAAACTCAATGCCGTTGATGTCAGCACAATTAGGAGATGGGTTCGTCGATTTTAGCAAAGAAGAAGTTCAGGACATCTGCAGGCAAAGTGATGAGCACCATCTTCTAGGACAGGAAGGGCGTCATCTTCCTGGATTTCTTGAAACCAGGGTTGCTTGTCAACTTTAATCATTATGTTGAAATATTGACAGACTTCGTAGCCTAGTGGGGGTGGGGGATGCCCTTTTCCCTTCGTTGCAACCTCTTTCTCACAGAAGCGACGTTGCAAGCCTGTCTCGGCTTGAATGTTATTTTCATGGCAAGTGTTCGTCTGAGCTCCAATCTATGCTCCCCTCACCAAACATTCACGAGAAACACTCGTCTAGCTGAAAACACTATCAATAGTTTCCCCCACTTTTTATCCATGCCTAAGCCTAAACATGGATTCCATGAATAAAGCTTATTTCTTAGAACTGCACACCCGTGGAACTCTCTTCCGTTTGCCTACTTTCCAGCTGACTACAATATGGTCGTCTTTACGTCCAATGTAAACACGTTCTTGATGAGCCATTCTCCTTAAGTAATCCAATTTACCAAATTTATACTTCTAGCGATTACTATAATATTGTCCCATTGACCACTGTGCACTTATTAACCCTTATCCTCGGGTGGCCTCTGGGCCTTGATAAGTGGTGATTCGTTGGTTCAGTTTGTGGAAATTAAAATGACTCACATCGGGTTTTTCTTTGGCCAAGGATGTTTTTTGAACGGCCACAATTTCATCGCCTGTTGCGGAAATAATTGGCTTCAATTCTGAAGGACGCAATTCAGAAAGTGGAGTCACCTGTGGCTTCCATATCGTAACCGCTCCTCTGAAAGATTAAAAAAATAACAAGGTTTAATATTATGAAAGCAATTCGTATTATTTAGATTTAATGAAAAATTAATTGAATAATGAAAATGATTTCAATGAAAAATTAATTGAAAAATGCAAACAATTTCAATGAAAAAATATTTGAAAAATAAAAACGATTTTAATGAAAAAATTAATTGAAAAATGAAAAAAATTTCAATGAAAAAAATTAATTAAAAAATGAAAACGATTACAATGAAAAATTAATTGAAAAATGAAAACGCTTTCAATGAAAAATAAATCGAAAAATGAAAACAGTTCCAATGAAAAATTATTTAAAAAATTAAAATGAAAAATTATTTGAAAATGAAAACGATTTAAATGAAAATTAATTGAAAATAGAAAATGATTTCAATGAAAAATTAATTAAAAAGTGAAAACAATTTAAATAAAATTAATTAAAAAATAAGGACCAAATTAACTGAAAAATGAAGACGATTTCAAGGAAAAAGTCAATTGAAAAATGAAAATGATTTCAATAAATAATTAATTTAATAATCAAAATAATTTCAACGAAAAATTAATTGAAAAACGATAAATATTTCAATTAAAAATGAACTGAAAATGAAAACGATTTCAATGAAAAATTAATTGAAAAATGAAAATGATTCCAATGAAAATTTAATTGAAAAATGAAAACAAAATTCATTGAAAATGGAAACGATTTCATTAAAAAATTAATTGAAAACTGAAAACGATTCAATGAAAATCAATTAAAAATTGAAAACAATATTCTTAAATAATTATTGGACAATTTTTACGAAACTGTTAAAAAATCCAAATTCAAATAATGAAAAAATAGAAAGTTCTTCGTAGAACTTTCCATTGCGTTGCAATTTTTTTGGGTTATAATGGGGTAAATATTTAATTGCTGCCCACATCAGCAATATGCCACTCAAGGTCAGAAAGTAGGGATCTAAGCAAGCTCCCCTAAAGGAGGGGCACTCTTGCACTTACAAAAATTACCCAAGTATCCCCGTTGGCATTCCCCAGCCTGGGCGCCTCAGGCAACAAGCAATAAACTTACCCCATCCAAAGCCAGGTGGTAAGGCCTAGGAGGGTGGACCTCCTGAGTAATACCTAGGTGGTGTACCTCAATCCGATGGGTACTGAGCCAGTTGCCGGGCTGAGTGTGAAGAACAGACCCTTGATGAGTACTTTCTACTCAGTCTCCAAACCGCTGAAGCCGCTAGGAGACTCATCCCATCACAAACGAGTCATATTAGGATAGCTATTCAATTGCTACTCACATCAGCAATATGTGACACAAGGTCAGAAAGCGGGGATCTAAGCAAGCTCACTTAAAGTAGAGGCACTCTTGCAATTACAAATTTGCCTGAGTATCCCCGTCAGCATTCAACGGTAAGGGAACCTCAGGCGACAAGCAATAAACTTGTCCCAACTGAAAGTCGGGTGGCAAGACCTCGGAGGGTGGACCTTCTGAGTAATACCCAGGCTGCGTACCTCAGTCTGACAGGTACTGGGCCGGTTCCTGGTCCCGAACCTGTCAAGCCAAGTGTCAAGAACAGATCATTGACGAGTACTTTCTACGCAGTCTCCAAGCCGCCGAAGCTGGTAAGAGACTCATCCCATCATGAACGAGTCATAATGGGGAAGTTATTTATTTGCTGCCTACCACAGCAAAGTGTGACACAGGCAAGCTCCCTTAAAGGAGGGACACTTAACATACTAATGTGTAACTAATACTTTTACTAAAAAGAAAAATAAATTTTAAAAAATCAAAAGAAAAAAAAATCACCTTTTGAAAACATTTCCTTTGTATATATTTTTTTTTTACAAATACTTTTCGCATGCTTTTATTTTAAGGCGCGCATAAATTACAATTGACTTTCTTTTACTTTTATCTTATGCACATTAGTTTCTTTCTAATTTACCGAAAGTTTCCTATTCTTTTTGCTTTGTTTTAATTAACACGAAAACAAAAATTTCTCTTTTATTTTAATGGGTACATATTACATGTATATTTATTTATATGCGTACATGTATGCGTTTTTGGAACGAGGCTGCATAATCAAAATTAAGAAATGGCTTTCTTTTTCACATACGCTAACTTGAATGCCTACTAGACACTGTCCTCGAGTGTCTAAGGTCTCTCTGTACAGGGGTTTGTCAGAACAACCTGGCATGAGGATACTTTTTCCATAGAAATAAACCCTGACCAAATATTCAAAATCACATTTCGTATTCGCTGCCCAAATAAGATCTCCTCACTATGGCTAACCCATATTAGCTTTTACAAGGAATGGTGCACCTTCTCTAAGTGATATTACCTCAAGTAATAGCATGAAGCTGGATACTCCACCAGACTAGATAAATTCTTGTCCTAGAATCCAGTAAGACCAAGAGACCAATATGAAAGATATATTACAACGTATGAAAATGGTTAATTGGGGAGAGGAGAATTATGTTCTCAACTTCTTTACTCAGTGTTTGAGAGATAAAGAACTTTAACGGAACATTCGAATATCTATGAATCTCATATAGACTTCAAGTGTTAGCCCCAGGTTGTAGGCCCCTTGATTTCTGAGAACTTCGACTGAAGTAAAATAAAACAAAAAAGGTAAAATTAAAAATACATTTCTTTTATTTCTCTTTTCTCTACACACACACACACGCGCACACACACACACACACACACACACACACACACTTTTTTTGACATTTGAACAAAATTAAAAATGGTTTCTTTTTACATATTCAAATTTTCAAATCCAACTGACTTCTGTTTTTATTATGTATAATTGAATATAAAAATATATATTTATTTTTTAATAGAATTAAAAAATTAACCAAAAGGACTCCCCCAGTAAAAAATGGAGGGGGGGTGCAATATTTTTGACTCATAATGGGGTAGATATTTAAATTGGTGCCCACATCACCAATATGTGACACAAGGTCAGAAAGTGGGGATCTAAGCAAGCTCCCTTAAAGGAGGGGCATTCTTACAATTACAAAAATTGCCTGAGTATCTCCGGCGGCATTCTCCGATCGGGGCGCCTCAAGCAACAAGCAATAACCCTGCCCCACCCGAAAGCTGGGTGGCAAGTCCTGGGAGGGTGGACCTCCTGAGTAATACCCAGGCGGTGTACCTTAGTCCGACAGGTGCGGGGGCGGGAACCGACTGACTGAGTGTCAAGAACGGATCCTTGACAAGTACTCTACGCAGTCTCCAAGCTGCCGAAGCCATTAGGAGACTCATCCCATCATGAATGAGTCATAATGGGGCATGGTCCCGCACAATTAGGAGATTCTATTTATAAACGCTGCTAAGAACTGCCAAATCAAATTAATTCACGTTCTGCTGTCAACCAATCAGAAACCAGAATTGCTCCATAAAAATTAAACCGTTTTAGCAAGGTTGCATATGTTTCTTCGTGTAAAATTGGGAGATTCTATTTATAAACGCTGCTGCTAGGAACTGCCAAATCAAATTAATTCACGTTCTGCTGTCAACCAAACAGAAACTAGAATTGCTCCATAAAAATTAAACCTTTTTTTTTAGCAACCTTGCATATGTTTTCTTCGTGTAAATTGGGAGATTCTATTTATAAACGCTGCTGCTAGGAACCGCCAAATCAAATTAATTCACGTTCTGCTGTCAACCAATCAGAAACCAGAATTGCTACATAAAAATTAAACCGTTTTAGCAAGGTTGCATATGTTTTCTTCGTGTAAAATTAGGAGATTCTATTTATAAACGCTGCTGCTAGGAACTGCCAAATCAAATTAATTCATGTTCTGCTGTCAACCAAACAGAAACCAGAATTGCTACATAAAAATTAAACCTTTTTTTTTTAGCAACCTTGCATATGTTTTCTTCGTGTGAAGAATCTTTTGCTGTTTGACTTCAAAATTATAAAGTCCGGAACCTGTATAGAACCTCTGTCTATTGAGAATTCTTCATCTCCAGGACTTGTATAGAATAACTATGCATTGGAAACTCTTCTGAAACTAAACATGGCATCCAACTCAAGACTATGTAGGGAGTTGAGCAGCAAGATGTCTGTTCACATTACACTTGACCTTCTGCATGTCAATACAGTCAGAGAAAAGCAGGAACCCGGAAAGGAATTCCAAAGTCTAGCAGTTCTAGGGAAGAAACTATTAGAGTAGACGGCTTTCTTACCACTAGAGATCTCTATTGAGTAGTGGGTTAGGGTTAGGAGTGGGACTTTGCTGCTTCTTGGGTTTGTCGGAGGTATTTACGTCGAAGGGCTACTAGGGCTTGTAGTTTGTCGGAGCATCCACGATTTAAATACTTGTAAAACAGGCAGAGGGACGCAACATTTCGTCAATGGGACAGAGATTGAAGCTTAGATGTCAGTTCAGGACCTATTAGGTTGGCGACTCTCTTTTGAACCCTGTCCAGGAGCGGAAGACTAGCAGCAGATGCACCAGCCCAAATGTGACAACAATACTCCATACATGGGCGAATGGTGGCCTTGTAGAGGTACAGGATACTTTCAAGCATAAGTAGCTTTCTAGCACGGTAGAGAGAGCCCACCTTCTTTGCAGCGGCCTTGGCAATGCCCTCAATGTATCTGTTCCAACTCATGTTCCCTGTGAACGTTAAGCCAAGGTGTCTGAAGCGATTTTCATAAAAGTACTATTTTTTTTGTGTATAGATTGTGGGAATTTTGCACGTTTCTTTGTTGTTGTTATTTATTGTATGAATGACGTGACATATTGTTAAGATTTGAAAGTTTTTTCTTTTGCATTCCAATTCATCGTGTGTGAGTACATACCATAACTTCAACAGAAACCTATGATTAAGCCATTTTCAGGTTAGTGTTTCTATGTGAATATACGGCAAAATCACGTTGACACACACAGGTTCCCGCTGGATCACCGAAGTTAAGCAACGTTAAACATGGTCGGTACTAAATGGGTGACCATTTGGGATTTCCAGGTGCTGTATGTGCTCTCTGCTTATCTCGGCATTGTTTTGAGTCGTTCTGGACTTCTTCTTGCCACAGGACTCAAACGGTGTGACTGAGGATTGCATAACACTTGCCTCACAATTACACGTGCAGCTTTCCCTACAGGAGGTATCCTTTGTCTTTCGAGACTGGACGGAGGCATCGATATGTTATGGGAAGAGAAAAATGAAGTAATTTTTATTTTCTGTTAATAATATGAACTTTTATTATCAGGTCGGTGCAAAAGTTTTTGCCGATTTAAAATTTCATCTTAGAAATAAAAAAAAAATGAGTTTAAAAATCTTTATTCATAACAAAAACGACCTTTGCTCTCTATAACTTGATCTTGTGCCATTTTTGTGTCATTTTTTTTTCTTTCTTTTTGCAAGCAGTTTTTAATATTGGGGTAAAACTAGACAAACATCAAATTTTCTTTTAATATATATATATATATACATTCATCCACATACAGTACTGTTTTGTTGTATCACAACTCATCAGTGTGGTTAGACTAGCACCTTTCCCTAGCCGGGGGATTGAACCTAAAAACATTGCGTTGATAGTCGGCAGTTCTAACCTCTGTCCCATGGGATTGGTGCTCGCAAATGACCTCAACACTCGCCCACCGCTTTTACAGTTCTCAAGCTGCTTGTTTATTTACAAATATATATTCCTGCACTGATAATTGCGAAAGAATGAAACACTAGTATCTGCAGGTATAAAAATAATAGTTACTTTTTATAATTATTGGCATCTTCAATAGTTATTAAAGTTGAGCACTGTCTGGGAAATAAAAACAAAAGGCTGTCAATTAACGTCTACGCAGCGTTCACGATTTCCGCTCACTTGAACCCTTTCGACTGTTTACGGTTGTGACCATATTTGGCCATTGTAGGTGCTTAGTTGCCATTAATTCTCGTGGCAATTGTTAGTGGCTTAGAGGTAATGTCTTAGCAAATGGAGCCAAAGGTGACTTTGTAGCTGGGTTCAAATCTTCCGACCAGTAGGAATTTGACCTTCCTGTACTGATGAATGAGAAAGCATGAAAAACTAGTGTCTATAGGTAAAAAAATAATTATTTATTAATATATATATATATATATATATATATATATATATATATATATATATATATATATATATATATATATATACTCGGTTTTTTTTTTATTCAAAAGTAATGGACTAGTGAATTCAACGAGGTTGTTAGATAGTGCTCAATAAAAAGAGCTGATGATACTTGTTTATTGTTATATAAACATGGTCACATCCCGCTGCTACAAACAGCCATTTGTTTCAATCAAACAACAGATATCATCAGACAGCGACTTGACTATTCAAATGTTCATTGAATAACCTCAATTCCAATGAACATTTGAATAGTCAAGTCGCTGCCTGATGATATCTGTTGTTTGATTGAAGCAAGTGGCTGTTTGTAGCAGCGGGATGTGAGCATGTTTATATAACAATAAACAAGTATATATATATATATATATATATATATATATACACACAAGGTGCCTTAAATAATTTCCCAGACTCTGTATCGTCGGGAAATAGATGTGTAGGTAGAGAATTTTTAAACTAGTATCTTCTTTGTGTGTCTTTGAAGCATGTGGTCATTCGGCAGTTTCCCCACCCCTTTTATGCAGTCATTTCTATTATTGTAATATTGCAAGATCTTTCAAGCTGCATTGGTTGGGCTATCGAAAGCAGACAAGACAGTACCTATTTACAGTGCCTCCCCACGGGACAGTTAGACACCAGGGTCGTTTTTTAACGTGGAGAAAAGGTACAAAAATAAAAATTGTCTCAGTCGTGAAGGATTTCTCCTCCACCGAAAGAGAACAAGAAATGGAAGTGCAGCATCTGAAGAACAGATACTACACTTTGATCTAAGACAGTACTGCCATCTCTTCACATTCACAAATGGTTGGAACAGTTTTGTAGATCCATTTAGCCCAGGGGTTCTCAACCTTTTGGCACTCGCGACCCATTACCTAACAGTTTTAAACCCATGCGACCTCCCCTACTATCAGCAGCTTAATTTTTTTAAATTTTTTGTGAAGTATTATTATATATATATATATATATTACTTTTATTTTACTTATAAAACTGCTTTATAAGTAAAATAAAGATAATAAATAAATAAATATGTATTTGTTTACATCCAAAACTACGGGCGATTTTCTAAGGAAAAAGATCTTCAAGGTTGGAGATGTTATTAACCATATTATCGTTAATATACATACATATATATATATATATATATATATATATATATATGTATATATATATATATATATATATATATATATATATATATATATATATATATAAATGAACGTGTCTGTGTATCTGTGTGTCTGTGTGTGTACATTACCCTACGCAATAACTCTGTCAATTTTTAGTCTACACACTCGAAATTTGATATACAGGGTACTATCATCATCATCATCATATATATATATATATATATATATATATATATATATATATATATATATATATATATATATATATACACACACACACAAGGTGCCTTAAATAAATTCCCAGACTCTTTTTGTACTGACATATAAAATTGTCGTAGACACTTGAAAATTCAGTATGTTATTGCTATACATCTTATGAGACGACTGACCAATTTTTATGATTTCATATTCAAATGAACAGCTACGGCAGGAATTGGAATGCACTCTACTAAAGCCTGATTGTCACAGCGGGTGAATTTCAAAAATGCAATCTGGACGTGAGGACACTTTAGAAGAACGAGATGCAACAAAATTCTGTTTTAAACTTGGAAAAAAAAATACCACAGAAACGTATGGAATGCTTTAGACTGCTTTTGGACCATTTTGTATGAATCGAGCATCAGTTTTTAAGTGGCATAAGAGATTCAAGGAAGGCAGGGAGTTTGTGAGGGATGATAAGAGGTGTGAGAGGAATAAGGAAGTTAGGACACAAGAGTTGATTGGCCAAATAAAGAATTTTATGGATAAGGATCATCGTGTGTCTATAGAGGCAATAAGTGCACAGTTTGATGTCAGTGTGGGAACTGTACATACAATTATTTGCGAGGAACGGATGATGGGAAAAATTTACGCAAATGCATCAGTCCACAAGTCCATCCGTGTCACAGACTATTTGACCAAGATGGTCATCAAGGCAGTTCCTCACCCATCCTATAGTCCAAACCTTGCTCCCTGTGACTTTTTGCTATTCTTTAAGCTCAAGGAAAACCTTAGAGGTTGTCGATATGGGACAATTAAGGAGATGAAAGAGGCTGTGACGAGGGTCATTGACATGCTCAAACATGAGGACTTCCATGGGGCCTTCCAGAAGTTGTTGGAACGGTACAACAAATGCATTGCAGTCGGAGGAGATTACTTCGAAGGGGACTAGAGTTTCGTGTATGTACTATACGAAAAAGTCTGGAAACTTATTGAAGGCACCTTATATATAAATCTTTGTACATGTATATCAATATAAATATCCTTTTTGCATCTTTATATTATCTTTTAACGATTATTTTTTTTCTAATTTTGCAGGTTTCAATGTTTTTATAACCAGCAACGTCTATAAAAAGTTTCGTTTGCTAAGCATTTTTCTTTGAAGAAAAAAAAAACAAATTTTTTAAACTCCATGGAATAAGGAAATGATTCACTTTATCTTGTATTTCTCGCTTTTAAACAATGTTTGTAAATCATAATTTGCGTAATTTTAAATCCCCCTCGTTAGTATGCATGTGTGTGCATGTATGTATGTGTGTGCGTGCGTGCGTGCGTGTATGTGTATATGTGTGTTCATGTGTGTATACATATTTGTTTGTGTGTGCATGAGTGTGCGTGAGTGTGCATGTATATGTTTGTATGCGTGTGTGCATGTGTATATGTATGTATGTGTGTGTGCATGTGTATGTATGTATGTGTGTGCGTGTATGTATGTGTTTGTGTGCGCGTGTATGTGTACGTATGTGCATGCGTATGTATGTACGTGTGCATGTATGTGTATGCATATATGTGTATGTGTTTGTGTGTGTATGTATCTGTGCATGTGTGTGTATGTACGTATGTGTGTGCATTGTGTATGTGTAAATGTGTGTACGTGTGTGTATGTGGAGATATGTATGTATGTATGTATGTATGCGCGTGTGTATGCGTATGTATGTATGTGTGTGTGTGTTTGGTGTGCATGTGTGTGTGTGTATGCCTGCGATCTTTTGTCGTTTTACTTACCAAAACGTGAGAAAGTTTTTAGCAAGCTTTTCTTATTACTCACGATGACGCAATCAGTTTCTCATGGAAGTATTTGCAGATATTGTATAAATATTCCAGGTAATGAAAACCTTAACACCTCGGATTTCATATGCAGAAAACAGTGTTCCTATTTACTTGCCTCCCAACGAGGGCAGAGTTAGACACAGCATCATTGGGAACACTAACTTCTACTTAGACGATGGAAATGTAAAGAAGCCAAGATGATTCCCATTATTACTACAAATCTATATCTATAAAAGTGAACGTGTGTGTGTGCGTCTGTCTGTCTGTGTACATTTTCCTATCTATACTCCTATAAATTCGGGGGGGGGGGTTGTGTGTGTATTGATATTCGTATTAAAACCCTCTTTTCTATTTATTTAAAAAGAAAATACAATTTTCTTATATCTGGATCATGGAATTGAATTCATCAGCAAAAGATCTAGCTAATTTGCATATTCTTTTAAACATTCATTTTAATTAATTCCCTATTAGTTTTTTTTTTTCGGTTTTCTTATGATCATCTTTAGTTAACAATTACGGGTAATTATATTCATGCAGATATTCTACATGATTTATACTTGCATAATATTTGCATAAAAAGTTTACAGGACACACAATATTGTTTCCATATATATTTATGTATACGTATATATTTTTGTTTAATCTATCTATCTATATATCTATATATCTATAAAAGTGAACGTGTCTATGTGTCTGTCTGTCTGTGTAGACTCGAAATTTGATATACAGGGTATTGAGATTTGGGAAAATCTTTGTAATCCGTTTTCGGCCAGAAATTTGGTTGTTAAGGGGTCAAAGTTCAACGATTTGACGTTTGAGAACTCTACCAAACTCTTCTGCCAATTTTGGGTCTAAACACTTGAAAATTGGGTCGAAAATTTGAGCTATCAATATATAAATGCATGTATGTTTGCATGTCTGCCTAAAACTTTCGACAGAGCAGACGAATTTTCACATGATCAGTATCGTTTTGAAGCTCGACCCTACAGACGACAAATACCGAAAAATTGGCTAAAAATATTAATTTCTTCACCCTCAACTGGGCACTTTTCTACAGGGAGGGGTCGCTTTTTTTCGCCGATATTTTTTAAAGTTATCCCCTCTTTTCGATTGTCTAGCCTTAACTTAAACCTACGTCACTTCCGGTGTGATGGTGGTCGTAACATCAAAGACGTCAGGTTTTTTTCCCCCGTTCTTTTCCTCGTTCACGGTACGGGTTTGAGCCTGCTTTTCAACTACCACTTTTATTTATTTATTTTATTTTTTTTGCTCAACACACACCTCCAAACACCCGGACAACGCCGGGTACCCATGCTAGTAATTAATAAAATGAAGTTAATTATTAAAATAGTTTTTTTCTTTAATGTAACATGCAAATGAGTGTAGATTTCCATTTTAATGCATAGTGTATACAGAAATCATGTTGCAATATAAATCTGTAAATGTTAGTTTTCAGTATGAATATATTTTTGAGAAACAGTGCATCTTTTGTACATATTAATCAAATTGTGGACGAACAGACAGGAAAGCGACTTTATTATAATTCAAAATCCAATCAAACAAGCAGAGTTTTGTAATCAAATTTCGGTATCATCGATTTCTGTGAAATTTTACCAATAAATATTAAACCTGAGTCCAAACACATTTCTTAAGATTAAGTGTGTTCTATGATTGTTCATATTTATTTGTTTGGTTTAGTTGTTTTTGTTTTACGGCATATCAACCCTTTTTGGGTTATTTAATACCGAATCCAGTTATTTTGAAGAAAATTTTTTTAATAGAATATATTTTTTTATTTTTTCGAGTTGGTTTCTATTTAACCCATAGTTGGGACCCTAATAGGTACTACCACTCCGGGTCAGAGTGGACCTGGGAGCAATGGCAATTAAAGGGTGGGTCTACACTCCCCAAAGCCCGCAAGCTGGGGCCTCACCATCGTATATAGTTTAAGACCATATCCAGGACCCATATTTATTTGTCCGTTAATATTATTGACACAGTTTTATAAAATCGTCATTAAAGTAGATGTTTAATCACTAGACATAAATTACCAGTAAATTTCAATTTTTCTTTAAACTATTTAAGATTTTAATACATTTTGAATACATGTGGCTTCCTTCAGTCTTGACAGACTATGGATACCCACTGTAAGGGAGCCTGCGCGTGAAGTTTATGTGGAAACACTTGCGCAGTCTCCAACCACACCTCTCTCAAGTCAACATTGTTGCATACCAGAAGAGACGTTGCAAGCCTGTCTTTATTTTATCGTTATTTCCATGGCAAGTGCTCGTCTGAGCCTCAATTTCTGCCCCCCCCCCTCACCAATCTTCCACGAAAAACGCCCGTCTAGTTGAAACCACTGCCAATAATTTTCCCCACTCCTTATCTATGCCTAAATCAAAACGTAGATTCCATGAACAAAGCTTCTTTCTTAGAAGTGCACGCCTGTGGAACTCTCTTCCGTTTGCCTGTTTCCCACCTGACTACAACTTGGATGTTTTCAAGTCCAACATAAACAAATTCCTGATAAACCGCCCCCTTAAGTAAGACATTTTATCAAATCTCCATTACTAACGATTACTGCGATATTATCCCACTGATTACTGTACACGCAATAACCCTTATCCCCGAGTGGCCTCCGGGCCTTGATAAGTGGTGACTACCATGTCAAAAAAAAAAAAAATACCAGTCGCAAGTTGTGGTACAGGACGACTGAAAACAATGCCGAGATGAGCGGAGAGCGCATACAGCGCCTAGAATTCCCAAATGGTCACCCATCTGGTACTAGCCAGGCTCAACGTTGCTTAAATTTGGTGTTAACATGATTATGTCGTGTATTTTGAATACATTTGAATACATAGTATTTTTTTTTTTTTTTTGCAAAGGAGTCGCCACTTATCAAGGCCCAGAGGTCACTTGAGGATAAAGGTTGATAAGCGTACAGTGGTCAATGGGACAATGTCGTAATAATTGTTAGTAGTGGAAATTTGGTAAATTGGATTACTTAAGGGGAACGGCTCATCAAGAACTTGTTTACATTGGACTTGAAGACGACCATATTGTAGTCAGTTGGAAAGCAGGAAAACGGAAGACAGTTCCACAGGTGTGCAGTTCTAAGCTCAGGATATCAGCACCTTCCAGCATTTTCTGTAAACCATCCGGATGTAATGCTTTATCTGTATAAGAGCCAAATACATCCGAAGATGGAGTACTGTTGCCGCATCTGGAGAGGAGATGCTGAGAGTGCCGTTTCCTACCTTGATAGCATTCAAAACTAGTTGTTTCGAAATCTTAGTGATGTCCTTTTCTCTTCCTTGCAAATGTCTTTCTCACAGAAGAGACGTTGCAAGACAATCTCTGCTCTATCGTTATTTTCATGGCAAGTGCTCGACTGATCTTCAATTTATGGTCCCCTCTTCCTGCAAAACATTCACAACAAACACTCGTATAACCACTGTCAGCGATTTCCCCCCCCCCACACACACACGCTCTATCTTTGCCTAAATCTAAAACACAAATTCCATAAAAAAAAGTTTCTTTCTATAAGAACTGCCAGCCTGTGGAACTCTGTAATGTAGGTCTGCTTTCCAGCTGACTACAACAAAGTCGTTCTCAAGTCCAATCTAAACAAGTTCTTGTTGAGCTGTCCCGTTAAATAACCAAATTCTACACAATTTCCACCACTAGTAATTGTTACACTGTTATCTCATCGGCCACCTTACACCCATTAACTCTTATCCTCGAGTGGTCTTCAAGCCTTGATAAGTGATAACTTCCTTGTAAAAAAAAAAAAATGAAATAAAATAAAACGTAAGGGAAGTGAAAGCTACAAGGCTGTCGAAAGTTGCATGGGCATATCAAAAGTAAATATCGCTATGCTTTAACGAATCTAGCCTAAATTTAGAAATACGGGGTTTATACAGATTATCAATGTCCATTTTCCAGCCGTTTTCATGGCAAAATTCAAGTTTTAAAATCAAAATTGTCAGACAAAATTCAAGTTTTAAAACCAAAATTTGATATATAAACAATGATATAATGAACCAAAAAGCTATCTCTGATCTTCCTGGCTTTTCTTTTTTGGGGTGTAGGGTATACCTTCTATGATTCATATCAGCTGCTTCATCCAGCCACCCTTATGCCGTAAACCGAGACCCTTTTTTTACCTTTTCACAAAATCGACGACTCTTTGTCCAAATGTGTCCTGATCCTTTCTTTCGCCTGGTTGTTCTACTAATTAGAGTTTTGTCTCATTTTCTAACTATTTTATTTCTTTTGGAACATACGTCAAAGCTTATTTACTTAAATCTTTGTGGTTGGTTTCTAATTATTAGAATATACCTTTTCATCATACTGATTCACTTGGATTTCCTTGCTTGAACTCTTGGAACTTTGATAAAGACTTAGAAAATATCGCCCTTAACTAAATAACCCCCATCCCCTGCGCCAAAATTCCTATTTGCGCACTGAATTCTAACTATGGCCTAGATTTCTGTGATTTTTCTTTCTTTTTTTTCTTCCATTAGTGTCCAAGATCCCAAAACAGGGATGTTCCACATTCATACATCTCCAAAAAAAGTTTTAAGGTTATATATTTTCTTCTTACGTACTTAATTTAACAATAGACTAAATTTTATCATTCCAATTCTTGACCTTGCTTACAAGGTTCGAGTCTCGGCTTATCCTAATCTTATTTTCACCTATCTAATACTCTTTCTTATTTACATGGAAAGGGGACAGCCTTTCCCTGTAACATCAATAGTATTTATTTCGATTTTATTGTTAATCTTTAAAAATATTTTATTAGTATTTTTATTAATAGTTAAAAAAATATTTTAATAGCATTTTATCAATTTTATTGTTAATCTTTAAACATATTTTATTAGTATTTTTATTAATAGTTAAAAAATATTTTAATAGTATTTGTTTCTAATTTTATCCTTAATATTACAAATATTTTAATAGTGTTTTAATTAATAGTTGAAAAATATTTTAGTAGCATTTATTTCGATTTTATTTTCAGTATTTAAAAATATTTTAATAGTATTTTGATTAATAGTAAAAAATCTTGTTTGATAGTATTTATTTCGATTTTATTTTTAATATTCTGATACAATTTTTAACTGGATATAAGGAATACAATTTTCAAAGCCTTTTGAAGATATTCCCCATATTTGCAAGGCCTTTCTAAGACATTTACCATGTTTTCAAAGGCCTTTCTAGGACATTTACCATGTTTTCAAGGCTTTCTAGGACATTTACCATGTTTTCAAAGGCCTTTCTAGGACATTTACCATGTTTTCAAAGGCCTTTCTAGGACATTTACCATGTTTTCAAGGCCTTTCTAGGACATTTACCATGTTTTCAAGGCTTTCTAGGACATTTACCATGT
The DNA here is from genome assembly GCF_053919585.1 of Euprymna scolopes. Taxonomy (NCBI): domain Eukaryota; kingdom Metazoa; phylum Mollusca; class Cephalopoda; order Sepiida; family Sepiolidae; genus Euprymna; species Euprymna scolopes. The sequence continues at coordinate 61,464,712 of NC_136522.1, forward strand.
TTTCAAGGCTTTCTAGGACATTTACCATGTTTTCAAAGGCCTTTCTAGGACATTTACCATGTTTTCAAGGCTTTCTAGGACATTTACCATGTTTTCAAGGCTTTCTAGGACATTTACCATGTTTTCAAGGCTTTCTAGGACATTTACCATGTTTTCAAGGCCTTTCTAGGACATTTACCATGTTTTCAAAGGCCTTTCTAGGACATTTACCATGTTTTCAAGGGCTTTTCAAGGTAATAACAGAAATAAATCCTTTCCAAGACAAAGCTCAAAAACTCAAGTCCTTTTCAAGCCTGTGTGAACCCTAAAATATTACCTATGTATATATACACTTTATTTACCTCCGATCCCGGAAGTTAGACACAAGATAAAGTGTACGTTTGATCAAAATGTTACTTTGAAACGAACTGGATTCTAACTGGCACTCTATGGTGTTCAGTCCATGTTGTCAACCTCTAAACCTCGAATCACCCGACTTGCAACCAAATCCAACCCCTTCACAGTAGAGGTTCCTGGATGCTGGAAGGTGTTCTACTCTACCAATATGCAGAAATTTAAATGTAATGTTAACAGAATCTTGATATACAACTCTCTACCAGCCTCCCCATCCTAAATATGGCCCCTATTACAGTAGCCTATTACGCTTCAGTGTAAATATGCCTTGTTTGGGGTAAAAAAAAAAAAAAGGAAAAAAAAAGAAAAGAATTGAGGAAGATAGACCTACTCCCCTCCCATAACCATCTATGTGGATGACTATTTTAAGCCCCCCCTCCCCTCTTTGAGTAGAGCACTGTCGTAAATGTATCTCACCTGCACTGTAAATGGCTATAAAGTGAGGCTCGCTATTCGTTTGTAAATAAACAAGCAGCTTCAGCACTGTAAAAGCAGTGGGCGAGTGTTTATTTAAATATACATTTGTTGACGTCATTTGCGAGCACCAATCCCGTGGGCCGATTGCTGATTATCACAGCGATGTTTGTAGCTTCAATCCCCGGCTAGGAAAAGGTGCCAGTCAAGCCACACTGATGAGTCATGATATAACGAAACAGTACTTCATGTGGATGACTATACATACATATATATATATATATACATATATATATATATATATATTTGTTTTTACATAATAATATATTGCTACATAGTCATTAGCATGTTTTGGTCAGCTAGTTTTTAGAAACTGGAGACCTCTTCAGGCGGTCTCGTCCATATGAAAGCAAATATGAGCAAGACCGCCTGAAGAGGTCTCTACTTTCTAAAAACTGACTGAAACACGCTCATGACTGTGTAGCAATATATTACTGCTTATGCAAAAACAAATAAATATACTCTGCTCTACTTCGGTATTGAGCACTCTTGTATTAACCTCGTTATACTTCACTGGTTATCTTACCTATGAACGATAAAAACCTAAAAATTATATATATATATATATATATATATATATATATAAAATGAAATAAGTATTACAGTTAAGTTTACCAAAATAATCCAAGATGGAAAAACTAAAGTATATTATAAATATTGTAGAGTTAATATTTATAAAGTAATCTCAACCAGATGTAAAAGCTCGATAAAACCAAATAGGAAATAGAGCTTATATATATATATATATATATATATATATATATATATATATATATATATATATATATATATATATATATATATATTCTGAAACTTTGCACACCTAGGTGTTCAGGTTATGTCGTTAGCCACCGTCACCTTTCCCCCCCCGTGTATCCGTATATAAACAGTCATATATATATATATATATATTATATATATATATATATATATATATATATATATATATATATATATATATATATATATAGTGTAAATATTTGTATATGAGTAAATACCCGATCCCTCACTCGGGTACATTTTTTTCATTAAAAAAAAAGGAACCGTTTCTTCCTACCTAAATATTGACCTCTGCTCTTGACCTTTCCGTTTAAAAAAGTTGTCAACGAAACTAAAACAAAATAAAAAACTAACGAGTTTATTTTAAGGATATTTGGTATTTCTTCAATTGCAGACCGAAAAGCAAATCCCATTAGTCCTGTGGAATGACCCCTTTCTTTCTGTCTTTCCTTCTTTCTTTCTCTCTCTCTCTCTCTTTCCCAACTTTCTCTCTACCTACTCTGTCTTTCCTTTCCCTCTCTTTCCTTTTCTTTCTCTCACTCACTCTCTTTCTTTCCTTACTCCACATCTCTCTCCCTACTTCTCCTTCTCCTCCATTAGTCCTCTGGTATGTGGAATGCCTCCCCTTTCTCTCTCTCTCTCTCTCTCTCTCTCTCACTCACTCACTCTATTTCACTTCTCTCTCTACTCTCTTGCTCTCTACTTTCCCTTTCTTTCTCTTTGTTTCTCTCACCTTACTCCCCCTCTCTTCCTACCCCTCATCTTTCTTTCTTCTTCTCTTTCTCTCTCTCTTCCTAGTCTCTACTATCGCTACTTTTCTCCTCCTTTCCTTTTTGTCTCTCTCTCTCTCTCGTGCCTTACTTCCCCTTCTCTCTTTCTCTCTCTTTTTTTTCTCTCTCTCCCTACATACTCTTTTTTCTCTGTTTCTGTCGTCCTAATCTCTGACTCTCTAATCCCTCTCTCTTTCTTTCGTTTTCTCTCCTTTCTATCTCCCCCTCTTTCTCTCTCTTTCTCTCTCTCTCTCTCTCTTTCTATCTCTCTCTCTCTCTAATCTATTCTCTCTTTCTATCTATCTATCTATCTATCTATCTATCTATCTATCTATCTATCTATCTATCTTCACGATACTTAATCTGACTCCACAGCCGAAAAACGACAAAGTTGAAAATAAATCTTTCTTGAAAAGAAAGAGAAATTTTTTAAATTCCATTATTCGCTTCTGTTACCAAATTTGGTCAGCATCGAAATTCGAAACTTGTGGGTTTCTTTTACAATGCCATACCTATGACAAGACTGGCAGCCAAGCAATTGGAATCTTAGACTGGAAAGAGCGGAGAGGATCGAAATTTGACTTTAGTTCAAGGGGTTCTCTTACTCAAGAATATCAAACTTTAAAAACCATGTTTCGGTATCGTTTGGACGAGGATATATAATTTTTATATTTTGGATAGTATGGATATTGAAAAGTTAGGAACAACAGTGCTTGTTTGGAATAATAACAAAAATCGAAAACTTGAATTTCAACTAAAATCTATGTTATCTACTTAATTATCATGTCGGAATTAGTAACATATCCAAAAATTACGAAAAACGATAAAGTAGAAAATTTGCAAATTCATACTAGAACTGTCCGCAAGGACCTATGATGGAGTGCTTAGAATATTTGACAAAAAAAAAAAAAAAAAAATCAATTATAAAAGCGATATTCTCAGTGTGGGCGACTGAAAAATACAATTGCGAATTACTTAGGACCTTTATCCAGTTATGTAGATTCCCGAGTTTGACAGACACAAACATTCCTGAGTTCAACAAGATACACCTGAAGAAGGTCGGAGGCTACATCGACCGAAATGTCATAAAAAGCACATTCAAGATGAGACCGGTAGTTCACAGAATCTAAATACGAACTACCTCCATGTTGTCTTATTTTTTCGAACCCTCTATGGTCGAAACGCTTCTCATGTTATGAATAATGATAATGGTGGTAACAGGCAGAGTCGCTACGGCCAATTTACAAATAATCTCTGACAACCCATTACTTGTGTACTGTCTGTAAATCCGAAGTGCCTTAAATAAGTTTCCAGACTTTTTTCGTATGGGAACTTTCATTGATAGTACACACATAAAACTCTAGTCCCCTTTGAAGTAATCTCCTCCGGCTGCTATGCACTTGTTGTACCATTCTAACAACTTCTGGAAGTGCTCTTGTGTGAGCGTGTCAATGACTCTCGTCACAGCCTCTTTCATCTCCTCAATTGTCTCATAACGACAGCCTCTATAGTTTTCCTTGTGCTTAAGGAATAACCAAAGTCACAGGGAGCAAGGTCTGTACTATAGGGAGGGTGAGGAACTATCTTTATGCCCATCTTGGTTAAAGAGTCTGTGATCTTCTCTGAACACCCTTGAGACAAACTTTGCACAAAATTTCTGCATCTTTAGTTCCACATGAATAATTATGTGTACAGTTCCCACACTGACATCAAACTGTGCACTTATTATCTCTATAGACACACGATGGTTCTTATCCATGAAATTCTTTATTTGGCCAATCAATTCTGGTGTTCTGACTTCTTTACTCCTCCCACACCTCTCATCATCCCTCACAGACTCCCTGCCTTCCTTGAATCTCTTATACCACTCAAAAACCGATGCACAATTCATGTGAAATGGTCCAAAAGCAGTCTGAAGCATTCCATACGTTTCTGTGAAATTTTTTCCAAGTTTAAAACAAAATTTTATTGCATATTATTTTTCTAAAGTGTCCCCGCGTCCAAATTGCATTTTTGAAATTCACCAGCTGTGACAATCAGGCTTTAGTAGGGTGTATTCAATTTCTACTGTAGCTGTTCATTTGAAGCTGAAATCATGAAAATGGGTCAGTCATTTTATAAGATGTATAGCAACAACACACTGGATTTTCAAGATTCTATGACAATTTTAAATGCCTGTACAAAAAAAGTTTGGAAACTTATTGGAGGCACCTCTAACTCTACCTCCTTATTGTCTTATTTCTTCTCGATCCTATCGAATATAGAATGCCTGAATTTGAAGCTAAAAATGACTCTATAGTTTGAAGATTGTGTGCTTATTCTTAATTTCCACATGTGTGGGCGGCTCTTGGATGCATTTATCTGATGATGGCAAAATGCCACCAACTGAAACCTCAACCGAAGCTGCGTGTAAATGTTATCTCGTTACATGCATGTTTTCTGCGTGTTAACGGAGATTGTAAACTGCGGCAAAGTCAAAGAGAAACATTTGCGATAAAGGTCATAAAACATAAACATGTACATACACTGCCGGACAAAATCTTAAAGCAAATGAAAATGTAGAAAATATAAACGGGGGGGGGGAGGTCTACCGTATTTACCGATCCAAGCGACGGTCTTTCAGACCCAACAGAGACCAAATCAACCTCCTCTGCTTATTTTGTTGGATTATATGTATATATATATATATATATATTTTTTTTTTTTTTACA
>NC_136522.1:61474839-61507339 GCF_053919585.1 Euprymna scolopes
ACTACTTGGAACAGGGGGTGACAAGTTCTAAAGTTTTTTTCAATAAGGACTGTTCAACATTATTTATAAATTTCAATAATTATTTTTATTTATTATAAAAGTTTAAATTTATAAAAAAAAAACAGTTCGTCTTTTTTTTTAACATATATTTTCATATAATGAGAACTTTCCTTCATTTTAGAATGTTTTTTTTTTTAGAGAAAACTATTCATTAAAAAGTTCGTTTCAAAAAAAGTGATTTTTTTTTTAGAGAAAATTGTTCATTAAAAAGTTCGTTTGAAAAACAGTGTTTTTTTTTTTTAGAAAACTGTTCATTAAAAAGTTCGTTTCAAAAAAAGTGATTTTTTTTTTAGAGAAAACTGTTCATTAAAAAGTTTGTTTGAAAAAAAGTGTTGTTTTTTTGTAGAGAAAACTGTTCATTAAAAAGTTCGTTTGAAAAAAAGTGATTTTTTTTAGAGAACTGTTCATTAAAAAGTTCGTTTGAAAAAAAGTGATTTTTTTTTTTAGAGAAAACTGTTCATTAAAAAGTTCGTTTGAAAAAAAGTGATTTTTTTTAGAGAACTGTTCATTAAAAAGTTCGTTTGAAAAAAAGTGATTTTTTTTTTTAGAGAAAACTGTTCATTAAAAAGTTCGTTTCAAAAAAAGTGATTTTTTTTTTAGAGAAAACTGTTCATTAAAAAGTTTGTTTGAAAAAAAGTGTTGTTTTTTTGTAGAGAAAACTGTTCATTAAAAAGTTCGTTTGAAAAAAAGTGATTTTTTTTTAGAAAACTGTTCATTAAAAAGTTCGTTTGAAAAAAAGTGATTTTTTTTTTAGAAAACTGTTCATTAAAAAGTTCGTTTGAAAAAAAGTGATTTTTTTTTTAGAAAACTGTTCATTAAAAAGTTCGTTTGAAAAAAAGTGATTTTTTTTTTAGAGAAAACTGTTCATTAAAAAGTTCGTTTGAAAAAAAGTGATTTTTTTTAGAGAACTGTTCATTAAAAAGTTCGTTTGAAAAAAAGTGATTTTTTTTTTTAGAGAAAACTGTTCATTAAAAAGTTCGTTTGAAAAAAAGTGATTTTTTTTTTAGAGAAAACTGTTCATTAAAAAGTTCGTTTGAAAAAAAGTGTTGTTTTTTTGTAGAGAAAACTGTTCATTAAAAAGTTCGTTTGAAAAAAAGTGTTGTTTTTTTGTAGAGAAAACTGTTCATTAAAAAGTTCGTTTGAAAAAAAGTGATTTTTTTTTTAGAGAAAACTGTTCATTAAAAAGTTCGTTTGAAAAAAAGTGTTGTTTTTTGTAGAGAAAACTGTTCATTAAAAAGTTCGTTTGAAAAAAAGTGATTTTTTTTTTAGAGAAAACTGTTCATTAAAAAGTTCGTTTGAAAAAAAGTGTTGTTTTTTGTAGAGAAAACTGTTCATTAAAAAGTTCGTTTGAAAAAAAGTGATTTTTTTTTTAGAGAAAACTGTTCATTAAAAAGTTCGTTTGAAAAAAAGTGTTGTTTTTTGTAGAGAAAACTGTTCATTAAAAAGTTCGTTTGAAAAAAAGTGATTTTTTTTTTAGAAAACTGTTCATTAAAAAGTTCGTTTGAAAAAAAGTGATTTTTTTTTTAGAGAAAACTGTTCATTAAAAAGTTCGTTTGAAAAAAAGTGATTTTTTTTAGAGAAAACTGTTCATTAAAAAGTTCGTTTGAAAAAAAGTGTTGTTTTTTTGTAGAGAAAACTGTTCATTAAAAAGTTCGTTTGAAAAAAAGTGATTTTTTTTTTAGAAAACTGTTCATTAAAAAGTTCGTTTGAAAAAAAGTGATTTTTTTTTTAGAGAAAACTGTTCATTAAAAAGTTCGTTTGAAAAAAAGTGATTTTTTTTTTTAGAGAAAACTGTTCATTAAAAAGTTCGTTTGAAAAAAAGTGATTTTTTTTTTAGAGAAAACTGTTCATTAAAAAGTTTGTTTGAAAAAAAGTGTTTTTTTTTAGAGAAAACTGTTCATTAAAAAGTTCGTTTGAAAAAAAGTGTTGTTTTTTTGTAGAGAAAACTGTTCATTAAAAAGTTCGTTTGAAAAAAAGTGTTGTTTTTTTGTAGAGAAAACTGTTCATTAAAAAGTTCGTTTGAAAAAAAGTGATTTTTTTTTTAGAGAAAACTGTTCATTAAAAAGTTCGTTTGAAAAAAAGTGTTGTTTTTTGTAGAGAAAACTGTTCATTAAAAAGTTCGTTTGAAAAAAAGTGATTTTTTTTTTAGAGAAAACTGTTCATTAAAAAGTTCGTTTGAAAAAAAGTGTTGTTTTTTGTAGAGAAAACTGTTCATTAAAAAGTTCGTTTGAAAAAAAGTGATTTTTTTTTTTAGAGAAAACTGTTCATTAAAAAGTTCGTTTGAAAAAAAGTGTCTTTTTTTTTAGAGAAAACTGTTCATTAAAAAGTTCGTTTGAAAAAAAGTGATTTTTTTTTTAGAAAACTGTTCATTAAAAAGTTCGTTTGAAAAAAAGTGTTTTTTTTTTTAGAGAAAACTGTTCATTAAAAAGTTCGTTTGAAAAAAAGTGATTTTTTTTTTAGAGAAAACTGTTCATTAAAAAGTTCGTTTGAAAAAAAGTGTCTTTTTTTTTAGAGAAAACTGTTCATTAAAAAGTTCGTTTGAAAAAAAGTGATTTTTTTTTTAGAAAACTGTTCATTAAAAAGTTCGTTTGAAAAAAAGTGTCTTTTTTTTTAGAGAAAACTATTCATTAAAAAGTTCGTTTGAAAAAAAGTGATTTTTTTTTTAGAAAACTGTTCATTAAAAAGTTCGTTTGAAAAAAAGTGTTTTTTTTTTTAGAAAACTGTTCATTAAAAAGTTCGTTTGAAAAAAAGTGTCTTTTTTTTTAGAGAAAACTATTCATTAAAAAGTTCGTTTGAAAAAAAGTGATTTTTTTTTTAGAAAACTGTTCATTAAAAAGTTCGTTTGAAAAAAAGTGTTTTTTTTTTTAGAAAACTGTTCATTAAAAAGTTCGTTTGAAAAAAAGTGTCTTTTTTTTTAGAGAAAACTGTTCATTAAAAAGTTCGTTTGAAAAAAAGTGATTTTTTTTTTAGAGAAAACTGTTCATTAAAAAGTTCGTTTGAAAAAAAGTGTCTTTTTTTTTAGAGAAAACTGTTCATTAAAAAGTTCGTTTGAAAAAAAGTGATTTTTTTTTTAGAGAAAACTGTTCATTAAAAAGTTCGTTTGAAAAAAAGTGATTTTTTTTTTTAGAAAACTGTTCATTAAAAAGTTCGTTTGAAAAAAAGTGTCTTTTTTTTTAGAGAAAACTGTTCATTAAAAAGTTCGTTTGAAAAAAAGTGTCTTTTTTTTTAGAGAAAACTGTTCATTAAAAAGTTCGTTTGAAAAAAAGTGATTTTTTTTTTAGAGAAAACTGTTCATTAAAAAGTTCGTTTGAAAAAAAGTGTCTTTTTTTTAGAGAAAACTGTTCATTAAAAAGTTCGTTTGAAAAAAAGTGATTTTTTTTTTAGAGAAAACTGTTCATTAAAAAGTTCGTTTGAAAAAAAGTGATTTTTTTTTTAGAGAAAACTGTTCATTAAAAAGTTCGTTTGAAAAAAAGTGATTTTTTTTTTAGAAAACTGTTCATTAAAAAGTTCGTTTGAAAAAAAGTGTTTTTTTTTAGAGAAAACTGTTCATTAAAAAGTTCGTTTGAAAAAAAGTGATTTTTTTTTTAGAGAAAACTGTTCATTAAAAAGTTCGTTTGAAAAAAAGTGATTTTTTTTTTAGAGAAAACTGTTCATTAAAAAGTTCGTTTGAAAAAAAGTGATTTTTTTTTTAGAAAACTGTTCATTAAAAAGTTCGTTTGAAAAAAAGTGTTTTTTTTTAGAGAAAACTGTTCATTAAAAAGTTCGTTTGAAAAAAAGTGATTTTTTTTTAGAAAACTGTTCATTAAAAAGTTCGTTTGAAAAAAAGTGATTTTTTTTTTAGAGAAAACTGTTCATTAAAAAGTTCGTTTGAAAAAAAGTGTCTTTTTTTTTAGAGAAAACTGTTCATTAAAAAGTTCGTTTGAAAAAAAGTGATTTTTTTTTAGAGAAAACTGTTCATTAAAAAGTTCGTTTGAAAAAAAGTGTCTTTTTTTTTAGAGAAAACTGTTCATTAAAAAGTTCGTTTGAAAAAAAGTGTCTTTTTTTTTAGAGAAAACTGTTCATTAAAAAGTTCGTTTGAAAAAAAGTGTCTTTTTTTTTAGAGAAAACTGTTCATTAAAAAGTTCGTTTGAAAAAAAGTGATTTTTTTTTTAGAGAAAACTGTTCATTAAAAAGTTCGTTTGAAAAAAAGTGTTTTTTTTTAGAGAAAACTGTTCATTAAAAAGTTCGTTTGAAAAAAAGTGATTTTTTTTTAGAAAACTGTTCATTAAAAAGTTCGTTTGAAAAAAAGTGTCTTTTTTTTTAGAGAAAACTGTTCATTAAAAAGTTCGTTTGAAAAAAAGTGTCTTTTTTTTTAGAGAAAACTGTTCATTAAAAAGTTCGTTTGAAAAAAAGTGATTTTTTTTTTAGAGAAAACTGTTCATTAAAAAGTTCGTTTGAAAAAAAGTGATTTTTTTTTTTAGAGAAAACTGTTCATTAAAAAGTTCGTTTGAAAAAAAGTGATTTTTTTTTTAGAGAAAACTGTTCATTAAAAAGTTCGTTTGAAAAAAAGTGATTTTTTTTTTAGAGAAAACTGTTCATTAAAAAGTTCGTTTGAAAAAAAGTGATTTTTTTTTTTAGAGAAAACTGTTCATTAAAAAGTTCGTTTGAAAAAAAGTGATTTTTTTTTTAGAGAAAACTGTTCATTAAAAAGTTCGTTTGAAAAAAAGTGATTTTTTTTTTAGAGAAAACTGTTCATTAAAAAGTTCGTTTGAAAAAAAGTGATTTTTTTTTAGAGAAAACTGTTCATTAAAAAGTTCGTTTGAAAAAAAGTGTCTTTTTTTTTAGAGAAAACTGTTCATTAAAAAGTTCGTTTGAAAAAAAGTGTCTTTTTTTTTAGAGAAAACTGTTCATTAAAAAGTTCGTTTGAAAAAAAGTGTCTTTTTTTTTAGAGAAAACTGTTCATTAAAAAGTTCGTTTGAAAAAAAGTGATTTTTTTTTTAGAGAAAACTGTTCATTAAAAAGTTCGTTTGAAAAAAAGTGATTTTTTTTTTAGAGAAAACTGTTCATTAAAAAGTTCGTTTGAAAAAAAGTGATTTTTTTTTTAGAAAACTGTTCATTAAAAAGTTCGTTTGAAAAAAAGTGTTTTTTTTTAGAGAAAACTGTTCATTAAAAAGTTCGTTTGAAAAAAAGTGATTTTTTTTTAATAAAAAAAGTAATTTTCTTGAAAAAGCAACTCATTTTCATATAATGAATTATTCATTTCAGAAAAAGTACAAAAAAAAATAACTGTTGTAATTTATTTCTAAATTCTACTTATGTCATATAACATGAAAAATATTTTAATTCAATTAATGTTTAGATAATTAATATTTCATTTTGTTTTAATTTAGTGTTTGTTTGGCTTTTTTTTACCAAAAGATTACAAAAAATTTTCACCCCTGTTCCCAGTTTAAGTCGTCAAAAATGTAAACAAAAAAATTATCCTCAAAAACTAAAATGCATTATACATGTACAGGAAGTTTGGGACAATCTTAATACGTATAGCAGCAGGACTCAGCTCCGTGTAACACATCCAGAGGAGGGGGACCTAAAAGTACTATCTGAGAATTTCGACAACTGCACCATTCTTAACATCTGTCCACCCCCATCACCACTTGCTTGATTGCAATCCCATGGACTATCACATGTTGGATGCAGTTGAAAAGACACCAACCGTACCACTTCTAAAGTTCAACTTTTTTCTCATTTCAGTAGGGGTACTGTCAGAGCTAGCCAGCTAAGAGAATTCTGGGGAAAATAGTATTGCTATAACAGCCTTAAAGATATAAATATGATAGCAATACAGTGTACTTATAACAGCTCTATAGTGTAGCTATAATAGCCTTATAGAATAGCTATAATAACTCTATAGTTATACATATAATAGGCCTATAGTTATACATATGATAGCCCTACACTTATACATATAATAGCCCTATAGTGTAGCTATAATAACCATAAAACTATACATAATAGCCCTATACATATATATAATAGCCCTATAGTTATACATATAATAACCCTATAGTGTAGCTGTAATAACCCTATAGTTATGCATATAATAGTATTGAATATAATATCCTTATAATATCCCTATAGTTATACATATAATAGTCTTATATGAGAGAGAGAGAGAGAGAGAGAGAGAGAGAGAGGCCCCCTGACATAGGAGATTAATTCATTCCTGGATAAAGCTTGTATCTCGAATTAAAATGGCACCATTAAGGAGACGTAGTGAAACACGACACACACTCGACCACCTAGCGGTTGCATCTGGAAACTCGGAACTTGGATTTTCACTCGTATGTAAGGGAGGATTTTTGCACTTAAGTCATCTCGTATCTCGAATTTCTCGCAACTCGGGTAGCTCGTATGTTGAGGAGTCCACTGTATATATATAATAAGCTTTAGAGTATACCTATAACAGCACTATAATTATAAATACAATAGCCTTATAGTTATATATATATATAAATCCTGAAGATGTCCTCTGCAATAGGGACGAAACGTTGATCATTTCATAAATTCATTCGGTTTTTCTTTTTTCAAAACAACATATATATATATATATATATATATATATATATATATATATATATATATAACTTTACGGTAAAGCTATAATAGCTGTATAGTTATACATATAATAGCCCACAGTGGTTATAATGGCTATGTAGTTAACGACACGGACTGAAAACTTGAGTGTGCCATGTTCGACTCCAGTCAGTTCCATAGAAATATTTTCATCAAACTCACACTTGACCTTGTGTTTAGCCTTCGGGAGAGGAGGCAAATAAAATATATATAATAGCCCACACAAGAGTTGGGCGAAACATTGCGTTTAGGTTTTCTGTTTTTCCCCATTGGAACTCCTAATAGTCCTATACTTCTAATTAGGATAATTCTTGCTTCTCTTATATTATCCTATAGTCCTCGTGTTCCATGATTAATGCTTCTGACAAAGTGGAAGAATTGCTATTTTCTGGGTCAAAAGCTATCTATCTCACAGTTATTGTTAGCTTGAAATAGATTTTTTTTTTTTTTATACAGCTCCTTACATCAATGGCTTCATGCCTTGTCTGGAGCGATATGTTCTTTGAAAAGTACAAGAAAACACAAGTGTGTCACGCGTGTGCGTGCTGTTGCCGTGTGCAACTTAACAGCTACTGACATCACGAACGCATGCATATTAGACTCTTGGCTGCTCATGCAAATGTCGACATGTCCATTGAACCAATCAGTTATTCCCTGGTGGTCGATATAAGGCGCTGAAAATCTGAAGCAGTTTTGCTGGCAATTGCATAACACTGCACGTTTTTCATGAAGATTACCCAATTGTTGAAGGTTATCTGTCCGTCCCGAACTTTCTAGTTTTTTTTTAAACATCAAATTGTGGAGAGAAGCTATCTACATCAGCCGGTTGAAACATTTTGTGCTTTGTGTATTATTTTGATTCTCCAGACTACTGTTCTCATGCTGGGTATTATTTGCACAACGTTTCGGCCGATGTAACCTCCAACTTTCTTCAGATGTATCTAGTCGAACTCAGAGATCTTTCCGTTAAGAATCTGCATGGAATTTTGAACGGAACCCTTTATTTAATTCACAGAGCTAGTGTAATGTAATCATCACAGGTCAACACCAGGGACCCACACGTTGTATGCAGACAGTCTCAAGCTAACAAGGATAAGGAAAGAATTCAACTCAATTTCTTTTCAGTTGAAACAACAGACATTTATTTACAGGTACTTTCAGAATAACACCTTGTCTCTTGTTCAAAAGTTTTCTCATACTCCAATGTGCTTAACAAGATCCTGCCATGTTGAACATGTGGCACTCTGTCTTTGTTTAGCCATGTTTAGGGCATGTCTTTTTTTGTCACTCTGGGGTCACATGTGTAACATGTCTATTTTTGTCCTCTTGTATCTCGAATCATCTATGTCACGAACACATCTCAAATTCTCTATGTCTTGAACACTTCTCGAATTCTCTACATCTTGAACATGTCTCGAATTCTCTACGTCTTGAACACGTCTCGAATTCTCTATGCCTTAAACATGTCTCGAATTCTCTATGTCTTAAACACGTCTCGAATTCTCTATGTCTTAAACACGTCTTGAATTCTCAACATCTTGAAGACGTTTCAAATTCTCTACGTCTTGAACATGTCTGGAATTCTCTACATCTTGAACACGTCTTGAATTCTCTATGTCTTGAACACATCTTGAATTCTCTATGTCTCGAACACATCTCGAATTCTCTATGTCTCGAACACATCTCGAATTCTCTATGTCTTGAACACTTCTCGAATTCTCTGGAATTCTCTATGTCTTGAACACATCTCGAATTCTCTATGTCTTGAACACATCTCAAATTCTCTATGTTTTGAACACGTCTCGAATTCTCTATGTCTTAAACATGTCTTGAATTCTCAACATCTTGAAGACGTTTCAAATTCTCTACGTCTTGAACATGTTTGGAATTCTCTACATCTTGAACACGTCTTGAATTCTCTATGTGTTGAACACGTCTTGAATTCTCTATGTCTTGAATATGTTTCGAATTCTCTATGTGTTGAACACGTCTTGAATTCTCTATGACTTGAATATGTTTCGAATTCTCTATGTCTTGAACACGTCTTGAATTCTCTATGTGTTGAACACGTCTTGAATTCTCTATGTCTTGAATATGTTTCGAATTCTCTATGTCTTGAACACATCTTGAATTCTCTATGTCTTGAATATGTTTCGAATTCTCTATGTCTTGAACACGTCTTGAATTCTCTATGACTTGAACACATCTCAAATTCTCTATGTCTCGAACACATCTTGAATTCTCTGCCTTGAATACGTCTCGAATTCTCTACGTCTCGAACACATCTTGAATTCTCTATGTCTTGAACACGTCTCGAATTCTCTACGTCTTAAACACATCTCAAACACGTTTCGAATTCTCTACATCTCAAACATGTCTCAAATTCTCTCCGTCTCGAATTGTCCACGTCTTGAACATGTGTTTGCTTTTTATCTCTGCACATCGTGCAGCCGACTCTATCATTTGCAGCATCTCTTTTACACTAGCATGCTCTTGTTTCGGCAGCCATGACCAGATACAATCTCAAGTAATTTGCAGTTGTAATCTCCAACCTACAGAAATTTAATCTTCAACTTCCAGAAGAATGTCACTTACAACTGAATCTTACTTAGTACTTTATCCGTTATGCCACGGGTCCTTGCAGACAATTCTATTAAGAATTTTGGGCGGCTTAAACCTATTTTTGTTTTTATATGCACAATCATATTACTTATCTCTATAGATTAATACTCACAACTAGCAGAGTGTTACGAGTGCCGACCAAAAGGAAGAGTCTATTAAGCATGTGTACACAGTGTAATAATGTATAAAAGTGAAACCTGGCTATTGAGGAAGAAACATACAGAGGAATGATATGAGAACGATATAATGGAGTCTTCTCGGTTGAACACTTTAGATGTAAATGGGGGGGGGGGTTGACCGGGCATAGAATACCCTTAAATATGATATTTTAATTTGTCCAGATTTCGTATATATTATTATAGAGTCGTTATTTCAAAAGTTAAAAAAAAAAAAAAAAACGCATTTGGGTGCCATCAGCTAGAATTGAAACCAAAACCAATACTGTAGCATTCGAAGCTGGTGACGTTACCACTGTACGAACGTGACATGCATATGAACTGATTAAAAATAAACTAAGATAAATGTACAAAATGTATAACGATTTTTTTTTTTCAATTTTGCCCCCTTTTTGACCTTTTACAAACTATTTTAACCGGCGAAAGACCCATAAAAAATCTAATCATTTGAGACCCCTCGCGCCGCTCTGCAACTTTTAGTTTCGGAGGAGATAGAGTTTGAAAATATGGAGACAGACAGACAGACAGACATCTTGTGGGGAAAATCCAGCTTCTCAATAAGGGGCAATCTGGATAAGAACAAAAATAATCTAAGTCATGAAAGAGTTCTCCACCGTCTGAGGACAGAAAAGGTGAAGTGTAGCATCAGAACAGATACTACACCTTGATCTTGTTCCGAAGGCCAAGAAATGTTTGTGTTTAATATGTTTCTTTAATTGTTTGTTCCCTAAATTCATGATTCAGTTTTATCAGTATTAGATTGTAAATTGCTTTAAAATGGCGTAATTTTACATAGATAATATTTATATTTTATATTGAATAAAGTTCAGTTTCATTATTAATCGAATTGGGTTCCTTTATTTTCTTTTTTAACATGTTTTAATGCTCTTTTGTTAAAAATGCCCTCATATAGTATTGACAGTGACAATTTGACAAATCTTACCTACATTGCCTGCAGGCAATTTTTCAGTTAACAGGCCTTCTATATCTCGGTGGCCGTGGTTGAACCACCTCTCTCTGAAGGAGGATTTTCATGGGGGTATGAAATTTACAAGCGGTTTCAGTCGCAGGTACATTCCTGTCGGGGAGAAATGACGACGTTAGGTTTTTTGCAGGGGGGGGGGGCATACAGCACCTGGTATTTCCAAATGGGCACCCATCTGGTACTGACCAGGCTCACCGTTGCTCAACTTCGGTGATCTAATGAGAACCGGTGTGTCAACGTGATAATGCCGAAATACACAGAAAATCCTTTATAGAAATACATAGAAAATCCATTTAAAATGTTTTATCTCCGCCCCTTCCTCTTCTCCCAATAAGGGGATTGTCTAATTGAATAAATAAGTATTTCTAATTGTAAGATAATTACATACATATGCATATACCCCCCTACCTACACTACCCAACACCCCTTTATTGTTTGAAAACGTGTGCAACACGTATTTATTTTATTTATTTATTTTTTTCCCATTCTTTCCGGATTGCAAGGAGTGTCCGCTCAATATCTGCTTCCGGTTCAGTTAGATTAGCCTGTCTTCCCTCCACCTGCTACGTAGCTCGACCAAATTCACACGCGGAATTCGACTGAACGTATATTAATGCTCCTTATTTATTTGCACCTCTCCACGAGGGCAGAGTAAGACACAAAAGTTATTTAAAAAATACCCCCCCGCCCCCCCCCCCAAAAAAAAAAAAAAGAAACAGGCACTCTGGATTCAGGCAAAAAAGTTTTCGTAAATTGTCCAGCATTTTCCTCATATGAAAAAAAAAAATAAATAAATAAAAACAAAGAAAAAAATCTATATGATGTACGTAACCGTGACAGGAAGAAAATATCATACACCAAAATTCACGTAATTTGATCAAATAGTTTTATTTTTAAATAAGAAAATAAAATTTTATGACTAAACTATGAGCGACGATCTCGTGACGCCGTCTTACAAACAACCTGAAGAAACAATAGAGATAACTTCAAATCGAGATTTTAGGAAGCCATTCTTAACATGAGGAGAGGGTGTCCCTGGAAAAAATAAAATTCGCTTTAAAACTATTTCCTTTAAATATATATATATATATATATAAAAACTACTTGATCAATTTACGTAATTTTTGGAATATGATATTTTCTTCTCATCACGAGTATGTACATCGTAGAAATTTTTCTTTCTTTCTTTATATTTTCATAGGTGGGTGGGGTGGGGGTAAGTCTAGACAAGCGCCAAAATATTTCCTTAGTCTAGAACAGGTGATCGGCATCCCGTTGCAGAATGAAGGCCAAACAGTGTAGTGTCGTAGAGGAGAGGCAAACATCTATACCGTCGTCATACTAAAGAGCCATATTATTAAATATGTAAATACATTTTCTGAGTGTACAAAGCAAACAAGAATCTATATCACTTTTTTTCGGAAACTACCGACCGATCTGGGTAAAATTTTGTATGGACCTTTGTTATGACAAGATGTAGCGAATTAAGTATTATGGTATCTGTTCAATGGATAGTTAGAGATTAATAGGGATTAATAGTCATGACAATGCGACTTTTACTCTAAAAGTTTTCTCGGAAATTACTGGGCCAATCTGGGTGAAATTTTGTATGGACCTTTATTATGATAAGCTATGATGAACTAAGTATTACAGTATCTGTTAGATGCACAGTTAGGGATTAATAAGGATTAATAGTCACCACAATGGCACTTTTACTCCAGACATTTTCTTGGAAATTACTGGATCGAATCCAACCATCAACTTCATATTAAGCACTTATTCTACGTCAACGGGCTATAACTTTTGCTCGTTTTCAAAGGGCTAAAAAAATCTTCTCTATATAATATTCTGCTTATTTTTTTCTCACTTAGTCGGTACGTCACCCTTTGAAAGAGGTCAAATGCAATTATTGAAGGCCAAGCTGCTTTAAAAAAAGACCAAATTCACTAAATTTGGCTTTAAAAAGGGCCAATCTGGCAACCCTGAACAAGAATATGAGAGTTATCTCCCTTTTGATGTAGCCTCGTTTTCGAATATCATCATAATAATATATGATCATTGTTGTGATAGCATGAGAAAGTGGGAGTTTTAGTAATTTAGAACTGCTTTAAAGCTTCACCACTTACTCATTTTTCAACCAAATTTCAAACAACTATTACAGTTTATAGATCATCTTCTCAACTATATTGTGAAAAAAAAATGTCAATTTTCATTCAGTAAAACAAAAGTTTTACTGATGAATTTTCTGGTGTTCAAAATCGTAAAAATATGTAAGGAGGTGTCCGACGTTTTTTTATGACTGGTTTCTATAGCAACCACGTCGCTTCAGCGACTACTGTTGCTACTAATTCACTACTGTCGCAGAAAGAGAAGTAACAACTGAAACCGAGAGAATGAAAGCATGAAAGGGAGATAATTGGGAGGATTTTATTGAAAGCAGACGAGTGCCGTACATTGTTATTACATATGTCTTTATGGGGGCAATAAAAATAAGACTGAAATTAAACAAAGAACAAGTAAATTTACTGGAAGCCTGGAAAAATCATGGATTACAATAAAAAAAAAATGCGAGCATGAAAAGTAATATGGTTAAGCTTAAACATGGAAAAGAAAAGGACAAAATATTCTAGTAAAAAATCTAATAAATTTATAACTTGAAATATTGCAGCATTATGAATTTTTTTCAAATTCATTTTATAACATTATATAATCAATTCTTAATGCTGCAATATTTTAAGTTATACATTTATTATATTTTTTACTAGAATATCTTGTCCTTTTCTTTTCCAGTTTTAACAACTAGTCTTTTAGTTTCTATGTTTAAACTTAACCATATTACTTTTCATGCTCACATTTTTCTATTGTAATTCACAAATGCATGGAGTATTGTTGCCACATCTTATGGGATGGTGCATTTGCCACTAGTCTCTTGCTCTTAGACAAGGTTAAAAAATAAGTTGCCAATCTAATAGGTCCCGCACTAGCAACCAATCCCCAACCTCTGTCCCATCGTTGAAATGTTGCATCCCTGTGTCTTTTTACAAGTATTTTAATAGAATGTGCTCCGACGAACTAAAGGCACTTGCATCTCCTCAACGTAAACACCCCCGACAAACCCAACAAGCAGCAAAATCCCACCCCTACATTGTAGATATCCTTAGATGCTGGAAAACCTTCTCCTTAAATATTTTTCCCCCTCGGTCTGCTAGACTTTGAAATTACTTCTCGACCCCCTGCTTCCCTGACTGTACTGACATGCAGAAGTTCAAGTGTAATGTGAACAGACATCTTGCTGCTCAACTCCCTACATAGTATCTCTGTAAAATTTGAACCTGAAGAGTAGCCCCTTACGCCAAAGTGGCACTGTACCTTGTTTGTGGTGAAATAACAGTTTTGGCTAGGATCAAAGTGTAGTACCTGTTCTGATACTACACTTCACCTTTTCTGATCTCGATCAGTGGAGGAGAAATGCTTTTAGACTGAGGTAATTTTTAATTTTTGTTCCTATCCAGAGTACCCCTTATGGGGAGCGGGATTTTCCCCACATTAAAAACCGACCGTGAGTCTAACTTTGCACTCGTGGGGAGGCAAGTAAAATAGGAACAGTAAAATAAATAAATAAAACACTGCTCTCGTACGGAGGCAAATACAGCGGAACTGACCCGTGACCTTTTTAACTAGAAGCAACGTGTAGTATCTGTTCTGATGCTGCATGTCATCCTTTCTGCCCTCTGCTAGTGAGGGTTGCGGACATGCGTTGCATGGAGACAAATGACGTGAGAATGATAAGGTGAAGGGATTTAGTTCTCTTTTATTGCAAGAACTGCAACACCAGGGTTGAAAAGTGGGATTGAGAAGTAATCGCCCCCTCCCTTCAAGGAGGGGCAATCTGACCTGCAAAAAGTGCCTGTGCTGCCCTGTCGGCATTCCCCTGTAAGGGTGCGTCAGACGATCGCAATAAACTAAATTTTTCCCAAACAGAGAAGGCAAAGCCTGGGAGGGTGAACCTCCTAGAACTGCACAGGAACAGCATTACACCACAATCAACAGGGACCATATTATTACAGGAGTGGTTTAATCTGTTGATTTTAGGGGACCGAGGATGAAAATCCCGGGCTGGGATGGAAGTATAATACGAGTCTTAAAGATAGGAGTTCTGTGGTAACTAAATCATGACCTTTGACATAATATGATCTGAGAAAACTTTTTTTTTTTTTTTTTTGCCGTTTCACCCCAAACAAAGCACAGTGCCGCTTTAATGTAGGCGGGTGGGGGTGGGGGGCTACTATATCTGGGACATAATTTGCAAGGATACTATGTAGCGAGTTGAGCAACAAGATGTATGTTTGACGTGCGGTAAAACGTAAAAACCAAGCAACCAAATGACATGACGTCATGACTAGACCAAAACAAATTTCCATTGCGATAAAGAATTCTCACTCGCTCGAGTCATGACGTCATCATGAAAATGGCGGGACACTTGATGCGCGTCAGAAGTATACAGTAGATTATTATAAACACTGATGGACGATGAAGGCCAATGATAACCTCTCAGTTTGAAAAAAAAAACAAAAAACAAACAAAAAAAAAACAGAAAGTCAGTGAAGTCATTAATGACCTCCCTTCCCCGAACCCTCTGCCATTTCCTGTTGTTGATTGTGTTTATCGTAAGTTACCATCTTGGGATGGACTGAGATAGATTCTCGACATTCTTGGTTCTATGAGGAGAAAGGGATCAGTTTGGGTAAAGCAAAGGTGGGGACGGGCGCTAGAGGTAGGTAAGGGTTTTTATATCGGTGATTCTGG
Organism: Euprymna scolopes; assembly: GCF_053919585.1. Taxonomy (NCBI): domain Eukaryota; kingdom Metazoa; phylum Mollusca; class Cephalopoda; order Sepiida; family Sepiolidae; genus Euprymna; species Euprymna scolopes. Next base: position 61,490,101 of record NC_136522.1, read on the forward strand.
TTAAAGAGAATCTGAATGAGAGAAAAAGGAAAGAGAAAAACGCAAGAAAAATAAAAAATAAAAAATTATGAAAAGAAAAAAAAATTGGAGGCTAGGAGACTGCAGGCTATTTGCTCTGTTCTAGCAGACAGACATTTTGTAGCCGTCATTATCAGTACATCCACCCATCCTTCATCCTTTCTCCTCCTCCTCCTCCAACTACAATTCTTCTTCTTCTTTTTCTTCTTCTTCTTCTTCTTCTATAGTAATAATAATAATAATAATTATTATTATTATTATTATTATTATTATTATTATTATTATTATTATTATTATTGGCGGCTTACAAAAGAGGCTTTCACAAAGGTCATCAAAAATCTCTCCTTGAAAACAGACTGTGGTGTTCCCTGGAAGCTGAGAGACAACAAGTCTCCCCAGATTTCCAGTACTTTCCACCTCTTTCGATAACATTCACAAATAAATTTGCATCATCGCAACAGCTGCTTGCCATTGATTTCTCGTTGGCAGCGGCCATTGGTCTTCACTGGAATTTGAGTGGCAATAAGCTTCCCCAAGACCCCAGTTCCCTTCACACTTATCCAGCGAAGGTCAGTGCTCTCTCCTCGGTGTTTCCTTCCTCCTTGACTCTACTTGGCTCTGCGGTCTCACTCTTTTTTGGGGGAAGGGGGCAGTGATATGATAATGGGGGATGGGGCGGGGTTCAAGACCTTATAGATATACAGCTTCAATGTTCTTGGTTCCATGTAGCGCTTCATGTTTTGTCTCTGCAGCAGTTTGTTTGGCCCGGGCTTGATCATCATCATCATCATCATCATCATCATTATTATTTCTTCTTCCTCCTCTTATGGTAGCTTCCTTCAGTGTTGACACTTTGAATAACCACTGTAAGAGTGCCTACGCGTTAAATCTTTGTGGCAAAAGTTGCGCAATCTCCAACCGCACCACGCAACTCTTCTGAGACGGCGTTGTTAAATACCAGCGGCAAGTGGAAGTTCATGGCGACTGGAAACAATGCCGATATAAGCAGAGAGCAGAATTCCCAAATGGTCACCCATCTGGTATTAACCAGGCTCAACGTTTCTTAACTTTGATGATCTGATGGGAACCGGTGTGTCAACGCGATTATGTCGTATAATTTTTCTCCACCCTTTATCTCTGACTAAACCTAAATGTAGATTCCATGAACAAAGCTTCTTTTTCAGAAATGCACGCCTGTGGAACTCTCTTCCATTTGCCTGCTTCCCAGCTAACTACAACTTGGTTGTCTTCAAGTCCAACATAAACAAATTCTTGATGAACAGCCCCCTTAAGTAATCCAATTTACCAAATTCCCATTACTAACGATCACAATATTATACCATTGACAACTGTATACTCTGTAACCCTTATCCTCGAGTGGTCTCTGGGCCTTGATAAGTGGTAACTCCTATGTAAACATATATATATATATATATATATATACAGATATAGATATACATAGATATATATTATATATTGATATAGATATATATTATATATAGATATAGATATATATCATATATATAGATATAGATATATATTATATATAGATATATATCATATATATAGATATAGATATATATCATATATATAGATATAGATATATATTATATATAGATATATATCATATATATAGATATAGATATATATTATATATAGATATATATCATATATATAGATATAGATATATATTATATATATAGATATAGATATATATTATATATATAGATATAGATATATATTATATATATAGATATAGATATATATTATATATATAGATATAGATATATATTATATATATAGATATAGATATATATCATATATATAGATATAGATATATATTATATATATATAGATATATTATATATAGATATATATTATATATATAATATATAGATATATATATATATATACAATATATTATATACATATACACACACACATATATATATATATATATATGTGCACACACACACACATGTGCAAAATGAATAGCCGATGCTCAAAATGCATAAATATTTTTACCCCCTCCCTTTACTTAAAAATTCACCAAAAATCAGGAAATTAACTAATTTTAATCAAATATGGAATATAATGAATCCATTATTTTTATTTGAATATTGGTGGAAATGTATTATTTTGTTTAAACAAAAAATACCTTTACTAAAGTTATGGTTTTCATGAGTAAAAAAAAAAAAAATTAATGAATTTATTTTTCCTTTTTTTTTTATGAAAATTGTAACAATTAAGAACAATATTTTATATTTACAGGAACATTACGAAAAAGCCCCTAAATCAGTTTTAATGAATTTAATATAACTCGAAGAAAAATTAATCTCCCTAACTACCGATATTATCATTAAGGTAAGCATTGTTTATTAAATATTTTCACTCAAAAAAATTATAACTGCAAAAAATATTTCAATTTTTTTTTTTTTTTTTTTAGATTACATGTTTCGCGTAATTTTTATATGTAAGATTCTAATATTTCCCTGGCTTGAATGAATGGGGAACTTTCGGAATAACATAATTTTTTATATTATTTTGAAAACTTAAAGAAAAATTTTGATTTAAAAGCAAGAACACAGAAAAATAATTGAATTAAAAAAATGGTAAAAATTATACAAACGTTCACGATAGGAATGTACGGATGCACGGTTGGGGAAACAAGAAATCCAGCACTCCCTACCTCCCTTCATTCCTGACGCCATTTTCAGACAGTCTTTTGACTTTCTGATATTTTGGGCATCCATGGAATCCACATTTACATGTTTATACTTAAGCGAAGCTAGAATCTCCCGCTTTTGGGGGCTAATTAAACCATTTCTTTTATACAAACAAGGTATTTTTTCTTAAATTTAATTCAATATCTTAGGGCTCTACTAATTATCTTTGAAATAACCCCAGAAAACTAATATTTATCTTTTAAAGGATTTTTACAATGAATTTATTTAACTTCAAAATTTAGCTGAATTTTTCAGCTTCCGAATGTCGCAATGTCGCCGTGAAAACATTTTTCATTTTTTTTTTTTTTTTTTTCACGTGTACAAATATTTTTTTTCCTTTTAGAAATTAACTTTTAATTTTTAATCTTTTCAAATACAATAAAAAAAAAGTAGCCGGAAACCTACAAAAAAAAAAATTATGATAAACCGACTTTCAAAACTATGTGTTCCTATTTCTTTACAACATTGTTGCCCGTGTGTGTGTGTGGGGGGGGGGGGTGAGAGAGAGTGAGAGAGGGAAAGGTCGTATACTATGGACTCGGAGGCTGGAAGACTGCAGACTATTTACTCTGTTCTAGCAGACAGACATTTTGCAGCCGTCATTAGTAGTACATTTATTCATCATTCAGAAGAAGAAGAAGAAGAACAACAACAACAACAACAACAAAAAGATAAAATAGACTTCGTAGTCTAGTGGGAGATGCCCTTTTCTCTTCCCTGCAACCTCTTTCCCACAGAAGAGATGTTGCGAGCCTGCCTCTACTTTATCGTGTTTTTCATAGCAAGTGCTCGTCTGAGCTCCAATCTATGTCCCATCCCCCTGGCCTGACTTTCAAGAAAAACACTCGTCTAACTGAAACCACTATCACTAATTTCCCCCACTCTTTATCTGTGCCTAAACCTAAACGTAGATTCTATGAACAAATCTTCTTTCTTAAACAACAGATACATACTTTTACAGTTTTAGCAAAAGGGTTACAATAATATCACGGGGCCTTCGGGACAAGATCAAAGTGTAGTATCTGTTCTTCAGATGCTGCACTTCTATTTCTTGTTCTTGGGGAGGCATAGTAAATAGGTACAATAATATCACGGGGTTTCCATTCACGTTGAATGTACACAAAAACATATGAAAGATACCGCTGTGGAATTTACACAGGTCCGGCTAGTTTTAATAATTCACATATATCTATATATCTATAAAAGTGAAAATGTGTGTGTGTGTGTGTGTGTCTGTCTGTCTGTCTGTCTGTCTGTCCGTCTGTATACATTTCCCTACCAAATAACTTTGTCAATTTTCGGTCTACAGACTCGAGATTTGACATAAGGAGTATTGAGATTTGGGAAATTAGTTCAATTTACAATAAAAGAAGAGGTACCATTTAAAATTGCCGCAAATTATTTTTGCATATTTTAAAACTAAACATTAATCAGAAGTGACTTTTCCAGAACATTCATCGTCAAGCCCACATATCAGCTGACGTGATATTGTAAACAAACACAGACAGAAATCTGATGAACAACATTATCATTGTTGTTATTATTATTATTATTATTATTATTATTATTATTATTATTATTATTTTTCAAATTAGTCTACTTGGCAAATTATTCCTTGCAATACATAACATTCAGTAGAGGATTGATTCTATAATAATAATAATACATACACAATTTGCATAAATTAAAATATCATCTTTAAGTATATCCTACGACTGGGCAACGCCGTGCATCCAGCTAGTATTTATTAGAATTATAATAATTTATAAATACATTAATTTATCTCACAGAATAAAGTAATTTGAAAACGAATCAAGTCCCCCCCTTGTTGTTATTTCAGATCATTTTAAACCATAGCAGCCAGATTTAGTCTACTTTCCATCAAGGCGAGAGGTTTTGGGTAGAGCACTGTCTTTGGGTAGAGCACTGTCATAAATAATCTCACTCGCTACTTAATTGGCTGAAAAATGCGAAGCTCGTTGTTTGTTTGTTTACAAACAGGCGGTTTGAGCACTGTACAAATGGTAGCGGATGTCTATTTAAAGAGACATTCCAACGAGTTATTTACGGGCGTCGCTTCTGTGGTCGGGTGGGAGAACTGCCGACTGTCAACACGACGGTTCTAGGTTCAATCCTTGACTTGGGAGAGATTCTAGTCTAGCGGCACTGATGAGTTGTGATACCACGAAACGGGACTGTATGTCGATGACTATATATATATATAAATATATATATATATATATAAATATAGCAGAACTGGTAAATAGTAAAAACTCGAAGAAGGTGCTCAATACTATTGCAGAGTAAATATATATATATTTATTTTATTACCGTTTTATCTGTTTAGTTACACATGTTTCCGCTACTGAATCGTATCAACGATCCAGTAACTTCGTCAAACTTGGACAGAAGTGGTTATTAGATAATAACTATTAGATAATAACCACTTCTGTCCAAGTCTGACGATGTTACTGGATCGCTAATACGATTCAGTAGCGGAAACATGTGTAACTAAACAGATAAAACGGTAATAAAATAAACTGCTAGATGAGTCGTAGATAACTCTGATGAGTCGTAGACGACGAAACACGTGTAAGTGGATAATTACATTTTAAAAATAATATATATACCGCTCCCCATGTGGGGGTACCAAATTGGTTAAAGGGAAAATTATTCCCAACTCGCATTTAGGTAAAAATGCACTTTCGTAAATAATTGAATTCATTCAAAAACGTATCGCAAAAACAAAAACAAATAACATCTCTCTCTCTCTCCATCTATATATATAATGGCTGTATTGCTGTTGTTTCGTATGTGTTAGTCACATGAAATTTCACTGTTTATAAAATAAATAATAACAGGTATAGTTGTATTATAGTACGCAAAACGTGCCGAAAGAAACTAAATTTTTTATGAAATCGCCGCTGAAACATGTGCGTATGTGGCCAATAATGTTTCTATAATAAAAAACAAAATCGTATATATGAGGGAGAGGGAGAGAAAGGAGGAATAAAAAGTAAGGAGAGGGCGAATACTAATGCTCTCCAAAACAAGCCGTCGTATAAAATCAGCATCCCGAATCATTGAGTTTAACCTTAGCTCCTGGCGAGACTATTGACACCGTCGAAACGTAGATTAGTATACATAGAATTTTTCTGACGTATATATAATTACCTCATAATAACTCTGCATATGTATTGAGCATTTTTGACAAAATAGTGTTTTTTTTTAGTTCAATACATCTGAACTTACTTAATCTCAAACTGAGGCTAGTGGTCTGACGACACTGGATGTCAAAAGAAATTATAGTTGAAACATGTATGCATATGTGTAGCCAGTAATATTTTTAAAAATAAAGAAAATACACACACACATACAGATATATATATATATATATATATATAATTATTTTTTTACTATAATAATTAAATCGCTCTTTTCGCTGCCACAAAGAAAAAAAAATAAGTTGGTCTGTCAAAAAGATGACTAACATAAGACATTGATAAACGACGTTTTCTGATGACAACCAAGAAACATTTGAAACGGCGCCAAAAAACTGTGCAATATGCAATGGAACTCGCAGAACACGCAGCAGCAGGTCTTGAAATCCACTCCGCGCCTCACGGGACATGGAATGTTGCGACATCATTGAACGAAACCAAAATATAAATGATGGAAACGATATGCAACGAGTGATCATGTTGTTAAGTGTTGGCTTCCCTCCTCCTCCTTCTCCCTACTAAAGAGACAATGGACATCTTCATGGACAGGATACCTGTGATGAACTTCATATTACCCACCTTTTACGCCTTTCAAAATTCATAATGATCGGTTAATTAGTTTAGAAGTCAATCCATATGCATAGAAGTTTTAAAATACTACTGCTAAGTGTAAGGGTCAAAATGTAGGCTTTATTTAGTTTTATTTGAAGGAATGGGCAAGAGGGTTTCGTTCAGTAGATGTAGAACAGTTAAGATAATAAGGTCAGTTGACAGGAAAGCTAGTAGTAGTGGTGGTAGTTTCGATGATGATGATGATGATGATGATGATGATGATGATAGTTATGCTGATGATGATACTAATGGTTTCAACAATGATAGATGATGATGCTGTTTCTACTGCTGATGTTGGTGGTTTTGATAATGATAAATGCTGCTGCTGCTGCTGATGATGATGATGATGATGATACTGCTGCTGTTGATGATGATGATGATGATGATGATGATGCCATTGTTGCTGATGATGACGATGATATTGCTGTTACTGTTGCTGCTGCTGATGATGATACTGCTGCTACTGATGATGACGATGATGATATTGCTGTTGCTGCTGAAGGTGATAATGATGATATTGTTGCTGCTGCTGCTGATGATGATGATAATGATCCTGCTGCTGCTGTTGCTGATGATGATGATGGTTTCGATAGTGATGACGCATATGTTGATTCTGATGATGATGACGATGATAATGATGATGATTGAATAAGAGTTGAACAGTTTCACGTAAATTGAATAGGCCCCATGAGTGACGTTTGTTGATTAACAACAAAAACAAAAATGTTTGTGCTTGCATTCTACCTTTGCGTGTTTACAGGCACAGACACGGCACGAATGTCGACGAACACATAAGCACGTTTGATGTCAACAAGAACACCTGCACCATTCACCGCTCGTACGAGTGGGTGTGCAAATTCCTTCTATCCTAAACGACCTGTTGTTGGCGCCGCTGAAGGCCCATCTCCAAGACAGAATTTCGATTATCAGAATCTGCGCTGGCGGCTAACAAGGAAGCAGCATGAGGAAACGCATTTCTTGGTCGAGATCCAAAACCTTTTTTGCGAAAGAAAACAAAAAAAGCAACAAGGCACCCGAGAAGAGAAGAATGTCTCGTACAATGAAGCAGAAATTAATACCAATCGCTTAACTGTTGCTTTCGGTGTCGGCTTTAAAAGACACAAATAATCCGTTTTAGGAGCTGCGGAATTCAATTGTGGGCGAAGAGAGGGCACAGATAATTAGTTGACACGAGAGAGAAAACGGAATTGGTGTGGTTGAAAATACAACGATTGTTTGTCGAAAGGTGATATATGTACACGTGTTAATAGGTAAGTAAAAGAGTTATATGAATAGATTCCAACTTAGAAAACAGCAATTCTTCCCCCATTTACGTTTTTAAATTTTTGGGATGACGATTAGTAATGCGTATTATTTGGGTTATTCAGCGTGATTATGCTGTAGCAATCTTTCTTGATTGGTTGTTTTTGTTATACGACATATCAACCATTTTCAGGTTATTCAATGCCGAATCTAGTGATTTTGAAGAAAAATTGTTTAATAGATTTTTTTTTTCAAGTCGGTTTCTATTTAACCCATAGTTGGGACCCTAACAGGTACTACCACTCCGAGTCAGAGTGGGCCTGGGAGCAATGGCAATTAAAGGGTGGATCCACACTCCCCAAAGCCCGCAGCTGGGACCTCACCATCGGATATAGTTTAAGGTCATATTCAGAACCAGCTGTAGTAATCTCTTTAATCAGATACGACTACAAACCTTCAATAAACAATTTTATTACAAAGAAATGGTAAGAAAACTGGAACAATTGCCAAAACAACAAACTCTTCCAAATTATGCCTGTAATTAAAAAAAAAAAAAAAAAACTGACTCAATCCCAGAAAATCACTTAAAGAAGAAATAGTTTTATTACGTATCCGGATAGAACACACATACATAACCTCCTAAATGTATACCATGTCACGAACCTTATACAGTGAAACACTTTTTACTTAACAACTATGACCTCACACGAATTCGTCAACACTACTACAAGGCCACAAAGTTAAAAGAACTCTTCGAAAAAGGAAATCCTAAAACCAGTCTAAATTTCCTAAAAAAGAGCAAATCTTTACCATAAAATATAAATACCATCAAATAACAAACTATACTAAAACATTGCCGGAATATATCCAGTGAAAATCTACTCTGAAAGTATCTAAAAATTTAAATCATATATACACACCTACAAACACCCGGGCAACGCCGGGTACCCCCGCTAGTCTTATATATAGCATCAAATGATCCAAAGAAGGTCGATATGCTGGTCACACAAACAAAGTAATCTCTACTGTTATATTAAAAGAACTTTGTCTGTGTTTGTTCCATATAGACTCTGAAACCGCTGGGCTAATTTTTTTTTAATTTTCACACAAAGGTACTTTTAGCAGTGTCAGAAATTTCGTGAAAATAGTGAATAATTCCACCCCATCTTTCCAAGCTTATAACTCCTCGAAAAATGTAATTCAAGCCCTAATTTTTTTTTTTCAATTAAAGGAGCAAGGACCAAGGTTTTATTAAAAAAAAAAAAACAAAAAAAAAAACAATGTTTTTTTTTTAAAAAAAAAGGTTTTAAACTTCGGACTTTACAGGTAAATTTCTAAAAAAGCGTTTTTTTTTTGTTTTAAATTTGAATATATTATTTATTGACCTTTTCTCTTCAATTTGTGATATATAAAACTATTCAAAATAAATTAATTATTTACTTTTTAATAGACATTTCAAAATGAGAGGCGTGAATTATTCGACCCCCTGTCTTTTCAAGCTTATAACTCCTCGAAAAATGTAATTCAAGCCCTAATTATTTTTTCAATTAAAGGAGCAAGGACCAAGGTTTCATTAAAAAAAAAAAAGACAAAAAAAAGACAAAAAAAAAACAATGTGTTCTTATAAAATAAGGTTTTAAACTTCGGACTTTACAGGTAAATTTCTAAAAAAGCGATTTTTTTTTTGTTTTAAATTTGAATATATTATTTATTGACCCTTTCTCTTCAATTTGTGCGACATAAATTAATTATAACCTTTTTAATAGACATTTCAAAATGGGTGACACTTGGGGGGGGGCGTGAATTTAAAAAAAAACGTTTGTCTAAAATATTATATTCGGTTTATTGGAAAGAACATAAAATTTCACATTGACTCTGAAAATATCGTAAAAATAGAATCAATAGAAAAATTTTGATAGATTTTTAAAGTTTAAAAATTGAAAAATATTGAGTTCGGAAAATTCATTATTGTTTTTAAAAAAAAAAAAAATATTTCTATTACTTTTAAAACAACTTTAATAGTTTATTTTGGAAGTATAATCCATAAAGAAAAAAAATAACCCACTTTTAACAGAGAAATTACGAGATTTTTATATTGTATTCGCAGTTTCGTGTTAGGGGTGTCAAAAATTCCTACAAAAATTCTGATACTGCTACGTGTCTGGGAATGTTCTTACGTAGGTTTTGTATCACAATGTGTCTGATAAGTATTGAAAATCGATAATCTAAAAAATCCGATTAAAGACGGAAGTCCGATTTTGATTAAAGTTAACACTTTTATACAACCTGACATCACAAGTGCATTTGAGAATTTTATCAGCAGAAAGGTCCAGCCTATAAAATCAACTCTAGATTTTTTTATAAGACGAATGAATGTTTCTTTCTAGAGCACAACTGAACTATGATACTTGACTTTTGTACGTTTAACTTGAATTTAAGTCCTTATGTAAAAATAATTCCATGATTAAAATATGAGTGATTTTTACCGATTTCGATGACAATAAAAGTATGGAAAGGTGGAACATTTATTAATCCTCATTCAATCCCGGACAACATCGAGTCTCCCTGCTAGTTTGCATTATTTGATTTTGGACTACTGTTCTCATCTTTAGTGTTATTTTCACAACATTTCAGTTGATGTAACCTCCGACATTCTTCAGGTGTATCTTGTCGAACTTGGGAATGTTTCTGTCAAACTTGGGAATCTGAATAAAATTTGGAACGCAACCCTTTATTTACTTCATGGGGGTAGCATGCTCTCATTCCATCAGCCATGTGGACCCGTGCCACGGTGGTTAGAGTACTTGTAAAAGTCATATTCTCCTGAAGGATGAAGGTTCAATCCTCAGTTTGGGCGACCGAAAAATACGATTGAGAATTACTTCGGACCTCAATCCAGTCATGGTTTATGAAATGAGACCGTGCTACCTCCTTGAAGTAAATGAAGGGTTCCGTTCGAAATTCCGTCCAGATTCCCGACTTCGACAGAAACATTCTCGAGTTCAGCAAGATACACATGAAGAAGGTCGGAGGTTAAATCGACCAAAACGTTGTGAAAAACGATATTCAAGATGAGAACATTAATCTAGATCTTCCCCGTTTGTTGAAAAACATCGCTCATGGAATGTGAGGACTAAAGGACAAAATAAGGGAAGTGAGAGTTATGAGACTGATGAAAGTCACCACTTACCAAGGCCTGAAAACCACTCGAGGATAAGGGTTAATGAGTGTAAGGTGGCTATTGAGACAACAGCATAATGGCGGAAATTATGTAGAATTTGATTATTTAAGGGGATGGCTCAACAAAACTGTTTACATTAGACATGAAAACAACCATGCTGTAGTCAGCTGGAATGCAAACCTGCAGTACAGAGTTCCTGAGGGAGACAGCTCTAGAAAGAAAACTTTGTTTATGGAATTTGCGTTTAGATTTAGGCACAGACAAAGATGGAGGTAAGTGTTGTCAGTGGTTGTAGATAGACGAGTGTTTGCTGTGAATGTTGAGTACTTACCAATAAGTTGACCGGTTGTTTTCAGTTTAGCTTTAAAAAATACAAATAATAATAAACAATGATTGTCTGCCATCTCATATGAGGTGGCTGTTTTAGAAACTGTGGAATTGAATTTTTCATGGAAATTGCTCTGGACAGAGCATGAAGCCACTTGATGTAAAGAATCACCCCTTCCAAAAAAAAAAAAAAAATGATAACAAACAATACTACTTCAAGGCTATAATCTAGCTAATGATAACTATTATATGGATAGATTTCAACCCAGAAAAACAGCAATTTTTCCCCTTTGTCAGAAACGTCACTCCTCGCATGTGAGGACTAAAAGACAAAATAAAGGAAGCGAGAGATACGAGGCTGTCAAAATTAATGCGGAGATTACAAAAATTCCAGGGAAGAGTAATATCACCCAAATTCCATGGAAAAAGGCCAGCCCTTATACAATGGAAAATCCATGGAAAACAGGGCGACAGAACACCAAGTGAGTTACAGTGATAGTGAAACTGGCAGGATCAGTGGAAATATCATGTTTGTATTCTGACGTCATGGCAAGGGAAAAAAAGAAAAAGATCATGTTCACCCCTTACAAAGCATTTCGCCGCTTGGACGTAAGGGCTACTATTTGGGACAATATCTAGGAGTGATTAACAAGATATTTGTTTATGTTACATTTAAACTTCTGCATATTAGTACAGCCAGGGAAGCAGGCAGCAGGGAGGGAATTCCAAAGTCTAGCTGTTCGAGGGAAGAAACTATTAGAATAGAAAGCTTTCTGACATTTAGGGGCTTCAACAGTGAAGGGTTGAGATCTTATTGCTAAGTTGGTTTGTCGGGGATATATACGTCAAGTGGGGTACAAGTGAAACAAGTTCATCAGAACACATTCCATTAAAATATTTTTAAAACAGGCACAGTGATGCAACATTGCGGCGATGGGACAGGGGCTGGAGCTTAGTTGATAAAGTGGGACTGATTAGATTGACAACTCTTTTTTGGACTTAATCTAAGAGGGAGAGACTAGTGGTAGATGCACCAGTCCAGATGTGGCAACAATACTCCATGCATGGGCGAATAGTGGCCTTGTTCAATATAATAGAAAGATAAAGAAAGCCGACTGACTGACTGATCTAGTTTCAGTGTTATTTTTAGAACAACAATTAGTAATAATAGAAACTCTTTTTTGGACTTAATCTAAGAGGGAAGGACTAGTGGTAGATGTACCAGCCCAGATGTGGCAACAATACTCCATACATGGGCGAATGGTGGCCTTGTAGAGGTACAGGATACTCTCAGGTGTGAGTAGTCTTCTAGCTCGATAGAGGGAACCCACCTTCTTTGCAGCAGCCTTTGCAATGTCCTCTATGCATTTGTTCCAGATTATAAAAAAAGGTGTGCAAAGATTGATGATCACGTTAGTGAGACGGACAACGAAAGAAAGGATCACGTTCAAGAGGACAAAGGTCAGAGAGAAGGATCACGTTAGAGACACATGGGTGACGTCACGGCTAAGAAGAGAAGTCACACGTGGCCGGAGAAAGAGGATTGGTTGGTTGGTTGGTTGTTTTTGTTTTACGGCATATCAACCCTTTTCGGGTTATTTAATGCCGAATCCAAAGATTTTAAAGAAAATTTTTTTAATAGAATATATTTGTTGTTTTCACGTCGGTTTCTATTTAACCCATAGTTGGGACCCTAACAGGTATTACCACTCTGGGTCAGAGTGGGCCTGGGTGAAATAGTAATTAAAGGGTGGCTCCACACTCCCCAAGGCCCACAAGCTGGGGCCTCACCACTGGATATAGTTTAAGATCATATCCAGGACCACCATTTAGGGACTTTTACCCTCTGCAGGGGGGCAGTCGGCGTATTCTAATGCCCCACCGACAGGACCGGAGAAAGAGGAATAAAGGCCTTTTGTTAAAACCTGAAACAACTAGTTGAATTTCTTTTCTCTTTGTTTCTTATGTTCTTTGCGACAGAGTCTACAACGTGTTGGGCCCTGAACATCTACATGTAAAAACGTGTAAACGTGTGTAACATTACATATAGCTACAGTTCTTGAAATTGTTTCCAATTTATGAAAGTTCAACGTGAACACAGACCCCATGATATTATGGTACCATCTTTGTTCAAACAGAAACATACACACAAAAAAAAAAAAAAGCAACAAAATAAACATCTGAGAAGCGAAGAATGTCGCGCACAATGGGGAAGAAATTAATACCAATAGCTAAACTATTGTTTTCGGTATCGGCTTTAAAATACTCAAATAACAATAAACAAGGGTTGCCTGCTGCCTCACATGAGGCGGCCGTTTTAGGAGCTGTGGGATTCAATTGTGGGCGGAGATGGGGCACAGATTAAAAGTCCACATGAGAGAGAAAACGGAATTGGTGTGGTTGGAAATACAGTGATTGTCTGTTGAAAGGTGATATATACACACCTGTTCGCAGGTAAGTACACGCGTTTTGCAGATGCATCAGGCGAGATGTAAAATTGGCAGCCTTCCTCATCACCTTATACCACTCACTAAAATGGTGCTTACTTTTTGTGTTGTTGTTGAACAGCATTTACATTAGGTGGGTTGAACCGGCTTCCTCGAAAGGAGAAAGTGTCTAGGGAATATAAATTCACAGGTGGTCCCTAGTCACCTGTAATGTTTTGGGCACTTTTGGAGTTAGGAAGCCAATATCTTCAGACATCCTAATCTGGCAGCACCAGATGCCCAAACAGGTATTACTACTCTGAGCCAAAGTGGACCCGGGAGTAATAGTAACTAAGGAGCAGTTCCACATCCCCTACAGCCCCAAATGGGGCCTCAGCACTGGATGTCTTTATGTTTGAAATAGAATATGTGTGTGTGTGTGTGTGTGTGTGTGTGTGTGTGTGTGTGTGTGAATTAAGAATATATGTAAATGCATATTTTTTAAGTATGGTAACGGAGCACATATGGGTGTGTGTGAGAAAATCAGCAGCAGCTGAAAGATAGCTGGCCAGAAAAAATATTAGCAGCAGCAACTGTTAAAGCACGTACTCAAATTAGCAAGTGTCCGCAAGTTTGCGTCGCAAGAACAGGGGGAAAAAATACACCATGTGGTCGAAAAAAAGGTAAGTTGCTAGCCGGAAAAGATGGACGTGTGACAGTCGAAGGCAAGGAAGCGCTGGCTAGTGTGAGGTGGCGGTGACAGAGACTTTTAAAAAGCACATGTGTGTGTGAAAAGACTTGGAGAAATATAATGAAATGCATTGTTTTGGAGAAACCACAAATAAATGCATTTATAAAAAATGCAGAGTCGGATTTTTATTTCTTTCCTTCGTTTGTTTTTGGTTGTTGTCTTTTAAAGTAATACCCAGAACTAATGGTACTTATTCAATTATTCTTCTTAAAATATTAGAATTATTAGTGTGACCTGTGGAAAGTCAACAGTTGTATTCTTTATCTGTTGTATATCGCTATCGTGCTTAGAAATATATTCATTCTATTTATTCAGATTAAAACATACTTATCTAGATATTCTGCTTAATGTAGTTTCAAACTATATCTGATTAGGTGTGGGTTAGGGGGGGGGGGTCTATCTCCAAAACCCTTGTAGGAGTTTGTGACATATTTTCATTCTATGGACATGTGGCGCGAACGTAGACATCCTAAACACTATATTAATGTTATCGCTTTTTTCAGACTGAAACATACTTAACTAAGTATTGGCAGCACCATCTCCTTCCCTCACCCCATTCACCAATCAAACTGAAATATACTTGTCTAAGAATCCAAATAATACGAGCTAAAAGTTTGTTTTCTAACATGTTAAGCTTACCACATAATGGGTTTTGCAGAAAAGCTGAGATCAACTGACGAACAAGTCTTCGACAGAAGATGTATGTGTGGACGTTTAGATGATTATTTCCCACAATGGTGTCACACACACACACGATATTTACAAAATGTGTCAGAATCTTTTGCTTTTCTCGGTTTTGTGTTTTAAGTTGTTTTGTTTTTAATACTCATGAGCCATTGCGCACCTCTTGGCAGCCACCAATGTGAGAAGTGACAGCACAGCCAGAAGGGAAGACAAAAGAAAAGAAAACCATGAAAACAGCATTCGGTCTGCGTTTGTTGTTGATAAAGTTGTCCACGAAGGAACACAAAAGGAAGCTGAAATAGGATTGTTAATCAAGCATGGAAGTGATTGGGGCACGTTTACAAACAGATTTAAGAATGGTCATGAGGTTTTGGAAACAGTGGAACACAGGTTATGGCACAAAGCAGATTGAGATGAGCTAAGACCAACTGACAAACACGACCTCTACAAAAGATGTGGCCATGCGATGGTGTCAATATCAAGCATAACCCAAACTACTATATTATATTGAGATTAATTTTTTCTGCAGTATTTAATTTAATATTTAATATTCCGACAGTTCCATAAAAATAAAAATGATGCAAAGTGATTCTGTTCAGAAAATAGGAATTATTCTCGTCATACGTACATATCCTTATCTTTATTTTGTTTTGAATTAGAAAATTTAGAGAACAGGCATATTTTTTTTCAGCCTAATGGAGTTCTCATCTAATCTCCGCCGTCTTTCAGGACGCTTCACCACCGAATCTACACGACTTATCTAATTCTCTCGATCTTGCATGACAATTTGCAAGTCCCTTTCCAATCCTGGGCCTGTCAATGTAGGTCATTCTTCTTGTACCACGGTTTAGGTGTCCATCTGCTGGTATCCAGAGAACTAGCTTGCTGGCTTTTTCTCTGTGTCACATGCAGTGACCAGCTACTCTCATCCTTCTGGTGGTAGGTCATCATAAAGCTGTTGGTTTGCTGTGTGGCTCCTTCATGTTGTATTGAGGGCCATCCTGAGTATTCGTGTGTAACAGCCATCCAGTCTCTTCTTCAGCGCATTTGTAAGAGTCTATGCCTCAGCACCATAGAGAAGGTCTGTTTCTACTATGGCGACAAAAAATCTTACTTTCAACTTTTCTGAGAGGAATAGTCCTCAATACATCATGGAGGAGCCACGCAGCAAACCAACAGCTTTACGGTGACCTACCACCAGTATCACTGAAAGTACAGCAGAGAAGGATGAGAGTAGCCGGTCACTGCATGAGACATAGCGAAGAGGAAGCCAGCAAGCTAGTTCTCTGGAAACTAACAGATGGACACCAAAAATGTGGTAGAAGAAGAATGACCTGCATTGACAACCTGCTACAGGACACAGGATTGGATAGGGACCTGCAAACTGTCTTGCGAGATCGAGAGAGCTCGAGAAGTGTAGATTCGGTGGTGAAGCGTCCTGAAAGACGACGGAGATGAGATGAGACCTCCATTTGGCTGAAAAAATATGCCCGTTCTCTGAATTATCAAATTCAAAACAAAATAAAGATAAGGATATGTACGTATACACAAAAGTGCATTTAGAATGAACACACCTATGAATACATAGTTGACTATGTAGAAAAATAAATTCTGGAACACAAAAGGTTGCTCATTTTAATGGCACCAGGCCCGTCTTTGTAGCTCTTGAACGTTTTAGTTTTTTTTTTTTTTTTTTAATTTAGTTTTAAAATACTTTGGAATGATCCTCGTACATATCCTTTGGTATTTCTTTTTCCATTTCATTAATTTTTTTTTTTTCTTTTTTCCAAAAAGGTCAATCTCTTCAAAGTCGACATTGAGAAGGAGAAATCAGAACGTATATTTACAGAGAAACGTACAAAAGAATTTGAAGGAGAAACCACGTTACCTTTCGAGAGAGTTGGATAGAAAAGAAAAACAAGTAAGACTTTTTTTTTTTTTTAACTATCCATTGCAAAAAAAAAAAAAAAAAAAAAAAATCAGAACAAAGCAATATGAATAACAGAATCAAACAGGTCAAAAATAATTTT
>NC_136522.1:61512339-61587339 GCF_053919585.1 Euprymna scolopes
AATCCGGAATTTAGAACAGAATCGGTAATTGTATTGGAATCCGGAATTTAGAACAGAATCGGTAATTGTATTGGAATCCGGAATTTAGAACAGAATCGGTAATTGTATTGGAATCCGGAATTTAGAACAGAATCGGTAATTGTATTGGAATCCGGAATTTAGAACAGAATCGGTAATTGTATTGGAATCCGGAATTTAGAACAGAATCGGTAATTGTATTGGAATCCGGAATTTAGAACAGAATCGGTAATTGTATTGGAATCTGGAATTTAGAACAGAATCGGTAATTGTATTGGAATCTGGAATTTAGAACAGAATCGGTAATTGTATTGGAATCTGGAATTTAGAACAGAATCGGTAATTGTATTGGAATCTGGAATTTAGAACAGAATTGGTAATTGTATTGGAATCCGGAATTTAGAACAGAATCGGTAATTGTATTGGAATCCGGAATTTAGAACAGAATTGG
The DNA here is from genome assembly GCF_053919585.1 of Euprymna scolopes. Classification (NCBI taxonomy): domain Eukaryota; kingdom Metazoa; phylum Mollusca; class Cephalopoda; order Sepiida; family Sepiolidae; genus Euprymna; species Euprymna scolopes. The sequence continues at coordinate 61,512,809 of NC_136522.1, forward strand.
TAATTGTATTGGAATCCGGAATTTAGAACAGAATTGGTAATTGTATTGGAATCCGGAATTTAGAACAGAATCGGTAATTGTATTGGAATCCGGAATTTAGAACAGAATCGGTAATTGTATTGGAATCTGGAATTTAGAACAGAATCGGTAATTGTATTGGAATCTGGAATTTAGAACAGAATTGGTAATTGTATTGGAATCCGGAATTTAGAACAGAATCGGTAATTGTATTGGAATCCGGAATTTAGAACAGAATTGGTAATTGTATTGGAATCCGGAATTTAGAACAGAATTGGTAATTGTATTGGAATCCGGAATTTAGAACAGAATCGGTAATTGTATTGGAATCCGGAATTTAGAACAGAATCGGTAATTGTATTGGAATCCGGAATTTAGAACAGAATCGGTAATTGTATTGGAATCCGGAATTTAGAACAGAATCGGTAATTGTATTGGAATCCGGAATTTAGAACAGAATCGGTAATTGTATTGGAATCCGGAATTTAGAACAGAATCGGTAATTGTATTGGAATCCGGAATTTAGAACAGAATTGGTAATTGTATTGGAATCTGGAATTTAGAACAGAATCGGTAATTGTATTGGAATCCGGAATTTAGAACAGAATTGGTAATTGTATTGGAATCCGGGATTTAGAACAGAATCGGTAATTGTATTGGAATCCGGAATTTAGAACAGAATCGGTAATTGTATTGGAATCCGGAATTTAGAACAGAATTGGTAATTGTATTGGAATCCGGAATTTAGAACAGAATCGGTAATTCTATTGGAATCCGGAATTTAGAACAGAATCGGTAATTGTATTGGAATCCGGAATTTAGAACAGAATGGGTAATTGTATTGGAATCCGGAATTTAGAACAGAATCGGTAATTGTATTGGAATCCGGAATTTAGAACAGAATCGGTAATTGTATTGGAATCTGGAATTTAGAACAGAATGGGTAATTGTATTGGAATCCGGAATTTAGAATAGAATCGGTAATTGTATTGGAATCCGGAATTTAGAACAGAATTGGTAATGTTATTGGAATCCGGAATTTAGAACAGAATCGGTAATTGTATTGGAATCTGGAATTTAGAACAGAATGGGTAATTCTATTGGAATCCGGAATTTAGAACAGAATCGGTAATTGTATTGGAATCCGGAATTTAGAACAGAATCGGTAATTGTATTGGAATCCGGAATTTAGAACAGAATCGGTAATTGTATTGGAATCTGGAATTTAGAACAGAATGGGTAATTGTATTGGAATCCGGAATTTAGAACAGAATTGGTAATTGTATTGGAATCTGGAATTTAGAACAGAATCGGTAATTGTATTGGAATCCGGAATTTAGAACAGAATCGGTAATTGTATTGGAATCTGGAATTTAGAACAGAATTGGTAATTGTATTGGAATCCGGAATTTAGAACAGAATTGGTAATTGTATTGGAATCTGGAATTTAGAACAGAATTGGTAATTGTATTGGAATCTGGAATTTAGAACAGAATCGGTAATTGTATTGGAATCTGGAATTTAGAACAGAATCGGTAATGTTATTGGAATCCGGAATTTAGAACAGAATCGGTAATTGTATTGGAATCCGGAATTTAGAACAGAATCGGTAATTGTATTGGAATCTGGAATTTAGAACAGAATCGGTAATTGTATTGGAATCCGGAATTTAGAACAGAATCGGTAATTGTATTGGAATCTGGAATTTAGAACAGAATTGGTAATTGTATTGGAATCCGGAATTTAGAACAGAATCGGTAATTGTATTGGAATCTGGAATTTAGAACAGAATCGGTAATTGTATTGGAATCCGGAATTTAGAACAGAATCGGTAATTGTATTGGAATCTGGAATTTAGAACAGAATCGGTAATTGTATTGGAATCTGGAATTTAGAACAGAATTGTTAATTGTATTGGAATCTGGAATTTAGAACAGAATCGGTAATTATATTGGAATCTGGAATTTAGAACAGAATCGGTAATTGTATTGGAATCAGTAATTTAGAACAGAATCGGTAATTGTATTGGAATTAGGAGTTTAGAACAGAAGCCTAATCGCATCGGAATCATAATGTAGAACAGAATCGGTAATTGAATTGGAATCTAGAAAAATATTGGAATCGTGTCATCACCAGTAAAGACCAACAACATCTTAGAAGGCCGGGGAATACTACAGCCTATGAAGAGAGAGAAGAAAGGAAGTTGTGTGGTTTACCAAACGAAAGAAAGTTTGCTTTAACTAAAAGAAGAAAAAAAAAATACAAAAGTAACCATTTGCATGCACACACCTAAGGGAATTTCCATCTTTTCCGTCTACTCCGCCCATGCCATCCGCCTCTACATTAAACCCTCTATTTTGTCTGGTGTCCATGGAAACAAGAAAAAAAACCCGATTCACGTTATAAGATGTGTTTTAATCCCACCCGACGTACCCAAAACTTTCAATGACTCATCTTCGCAAGGGATGCTGATGGGAGACGATGAAGAAGATGAAAACAATTTTTTAAACTATGTTTTTTCAGTCGGTGTATCAAAGACTGCACATTTTATTACAAACTTAAATGTGACAGACTAATAACATTCTATTTAAGATTGAAATATGATAGACCAATAACATTCTATTTAAGACTGAAATATGACAGACCAATAACATTCTATTTAAGACTGAACTATGACAGACCAATAACATTCTATTTAAGACTGAAATATGACAGACCAATAACATTCTATTTAAGACTGAACTATGACAGACCAATAACATTCTATTTAAGACTGAAATATGACAGACCAATAACATTCAATTTAAGACTGAACTATGACAGACCAATAACATTCAATTTAAGACTGAAATATGATAGACCAATAACATTCTATTTAAGACTGAAATATGACAGACCAATAACATTCTATTTAAGACTTACAGACCAATAACATTCTATTTAAGACTGAAATATGACAGACCAATAACATTCAATTTAAGACTGAACTATGACAGACCAATAACATTCAATTTAAGACTGAAATATGATAGACCAATAACATTCTATTTAAGACTGAAATATGACAGACCAATAACATTTAATTTAAGACTGAACTATGACAGACCAATAACATTCAATTTAAGACTGAAATATGACAGACTAATAACATTCTATTTAAGACTGAAATATGACAGACCAATAACATTCTATTTAAGACTGAACTATGACAGACCAATAACATTCTATTTAAGACTGAACTATGACAGACCAATAACATTCAATTTAAGACTGAACTATGACAGACCAATAACATTCTATTTAAGACTGAACTATGACAGACCAATAACATTCAATTTAAGACTGAACTATGACAGACCAATAACATTCAATTTAAGACTGAAATATGATAGACCAATAACATTCTATTTAAGACTGAAATATGACAGACCAATAACATTCTATTTAAGACTGAAATATGACAGACCAATAACATTCAATTTTAGACTGAACTATGACAGACCAATAACATTCAATTTAAGACTAAAATATGACAGACCAATAACATTCTATTTAAGACTGAACTATGACAGACCAATAACATTCTATTTAAGATTGAAATATGTCAGACCAATAACATTCTATTTAAGACTGAACTATGACAGACCAATAACATTCTATTTAAGACTGAAATATGATAGACCAATAACATTCTATTTAAGACTGAAATATGACAGACCAATAACATTCTATTTAAGACTGAACTATGACAGACCAATAACATTCTATTTAAGACTGAACTATGACAGACCAATAACATTCTATTTAAGACTGAACTATGACAGACCAATAACATTCAATTTAAGACTGAACTATGACAGACCAATAACATTCAATTTAAGACTGAAATATGATAGACCAATAACATTCTATTTAAGACTGAAATATGACAGACCAATAACATTCTATTTAAGACTGAAATATGACAGACCAATAACATTCAATTTAAGACTGAACTATGACAGACCAATAACATTCAATTTAAGACTAAAATATGACAGACCAATAACATTCTATTTAAGACTGAACTATGACAGACCAATAACATTCTATTTAAGATTGAAATATGTCAGACCAATAACATTCTATTTAAGACTGAACTATGACAGACCAATAACATTCTATTTAAGACTGAAATATGATAGACCAATAACATTCTATTTAAGACTGAAATATGACAGACCAATAACATTCTATTTAAGACTGAACTATGACAGACCAATAACATTCTATTTAAGACTTACAGACCAATAACATTCAATTTAAGACTGAAATATGACAGACCAATAACATTCTATTTAAGACTGAAATATGACAGACCAATAACATTCTATTTAAGACTGAAATATGACAGACCAATAACATTCTATTTAAGACTGAAATATGACAGACTGACAACATTCTATTTCAGACTTGAAGTGTAACGAACTGACAAAATCTGAACGCAGATTCCATGAGATTTCTAGAACTGCATGCTTGTGGAACTAGATTCCGCAAGCATGCTTTCCACCTGACTACAACATAGTCGTCTCAAGTCAAATGTAAACAAGTTTTTGATGTCTCTCCCCATTAAATAATCATATTCTACCCAACTTCCATCACCAACAATCACTACACTGCTGGTCTCACTGACCATGGTACACTCATAAACCCTTATCCTTGAGTGGCCTTTGGGCTTTGATAAGCAGTGACTTCCTTGTAAAAAGAAAATTCTATTACAAACCCAACCGTGACAGACCAACATAATTCTATGTCAAATTAAAGTGTGACAGACTGACAACATTCTATTTTCTGAATTTTTGAGATGAGGATTGATAATTCGTATTAGTACTTGGATTCTTTGGACTACTGTTCTCATTTTGAGTGTCATTTTTATTTTCAAAACGTTTCGGTCGATGTAACCTCTGATCAGATGTACCTTGTTCTACACAAAAATCTTTCTGTTGAACTTGGGAGACTGCATAGAATTTTGAATTGAACCACAGTAATAGCATGTTCTCGTTCTGTCAGCCCTTAGTGTAAGAGAATAGCCGGGCAAAAGCAGTAAATTATCTATCTATCTATCTATCTATCTGTCTATCTATCTATCTATCTGTCTATCTATCTATCTATCTATCTATCTATCTATCTATCTATCTATCTATCTGTCCCTGGATATGACCTTAAACTATATCCGATGGTGAGGCCCCAGCTTGCAAGCTTTGGATAGTGTGGAGTCACGCTTTAATTGCCATTGCTCCCAGTACCACTCTGACCCGGAGTGGTAGCACCTGTTAGGGTCCCAACTGATTTGAAAAAAAAAGATATATTCCATTAAAAAAATGTTCTTCAAAATAACTGGATTCGGCAGTAAATAACATCAAAAGGGTTGATATGCCGTAAAACAAAAACAACCAACCAATCTGTCTATATATCTGTCTGTCTGTCTATTTGTCTGTCTGTCTGTCTGTCTGTGTGTCTGTCTAATTATCTATTTATCTAGTGATGAGTGGACAACAGAGATTTGAAATCATGTCTTAACAACATGTCAAACTTTGTGACCTGGTCGGTTTGCACCGGAAGACGCAAACGAGGTCTGGAAGTGACATGTCACATGTCACATGTTCCAGTTTGCGCAAGCATAGTGAAGTTGAATTGGAGACACAAAGGAAGACAGGTAGGCTAAAAACGAGTCTCCCCGTGAAGGACAGGGGGTCTCAATGGAGACAGAAGATCCCCCACCCCCCAGCCAAAATTTGTCGATCACTCCCTTTTGCTCTGGCGAATACCTGGGTTTGAATAAAATATATAAAATCTCACATCGTCTTATCGTCTTGGGTCCTTTCTTGAAGTGTTCCTTAAAACAGATTCCAACTCCCCCAAGGACGGTTGACGGGCCTCTCAGAAGAAACAATAGCAGAAAAAGATATGTCATCATGTATATGTTATGTGTATGTTATATATGTTCTGACACGCACGCATCAACACCTAGATGAATCACGAGTCGCTAAAATACACATGAAGGATCTGAGGACAACAGTCCGTTACACATCAAAACAACGTACATATATTTATATACGCTGCATTAATTAATAAAGAAAAAAATTTAAATACGAATGTAGACGATATACATGATATACAACAATATACGATATACACGATATACAACGATATACGATATACACGATATACAACGATATACATGATATACAACAATATACGATACACACAATATACAACAATATACAACGATATACACAATATAGAACAATATACGATATACACGATATACAACGATATGCACGATATACAAGGATATACAAGGATATACAACAATATACAACGATATACACGATGGCCGACTTAAAACTAGTCCAATCACTCCAATCTTTCTCTAATCAATTTTTTTTTTTCAGATTAAGCTTGCTAATTTCTTAAAATCCACATTTCTAATTTTTTAAGTACGGTGTTTTTGCTGCAGCAGAAAATAGTGACCGTGGAAGCCTATCAGAACAATAAGCAAAGGATTATGGCCACCACGTTCCCCGAACTTGTCATCATGTGATTTTTATCTTTGGAAGATTTTAAAACAAAAAAAGTTTATGCAAATAATCCTCACAATCTAGACCAACTAAAGGAGAACATTACCAACGCTATCAGAAGAATCACCAGAGAAGATTTACAGGCAGTATCTGCAAACGGTGTTAAACGTGCCCACAAATGCATAGATGTCAAGGAGGAGCATTTCCAGTATCTTTTATAAAACTACATGTAATTTAAACAATAAAAGAATGTTCCTCCTCTCTACTACATTTTCTGGGCTACTTCTAAGTGTACCACCCTGTACAACATATGTTAATTTGGTTTATATACAACAGAAGTCCTAAGTGACTTGCAGTTTTATGTTTTAATGTCGCCTGCACTGAAGATTGAACTTTCATGGCGTAATGTATAAAGTGCCTGCTTTCCAGCTGACTAAAATTCTGTAGTCTTCAAGTCTAACGTAAACAAATTCTTGATGAACCGTCCCCTTAAGTAATCCTATTTACCAAATTTCCACTACTAATGATTACTACGAAATTTTCCCATTGACTACTGTACGCTCATTAACCCTAATCCTCGAGTGGCTTCCGAGGTTATATTTTTGTAAAAAAAAGAAACTATATTGAGAATTTACTCTTCCCTGCAACCTCTTTCCCACAGAATGGACGTTGCGAGCCTGTCTTTGTTTATCGTTATTTCCATGGCAAGTGCTCGTCTGAGCTCCAATCTCTGGTTCCTCCTCACTAATCTTTCACAAAAAAACACCCGTCTAGCTGAAACCATTGTCAATAATTTTCCCCACTCTTTATCTGTGCCTAAATCAAAACATAGATTCTATGTTCAAAGCGTCTTCCTTAGAACTGCACGCCTTTGGAACTGTCTTCCGTTTGTCTGCTTTCCAGCTGACTATAATTTGGTCGTCTTCAAGTCCAACGTAAACAAATTTTTGTTGAACCGTCCCCTTAAGTAATCCAATTTATCAAATTTCCACTCCTAACAATTACTACGATATTATCCCATTGACTACTGTACACTCCTTAACTCTTATCCTCAGGTGGCATCTGGGCCTTAATAAATGGTGACTCTTATGTAAAAAAAAAAAACAACATAAAAGAAACCAAAAAAAACGTACTTGGTTAAATCAGTTGTAAATTATATTCTTCCAAAGTGCATTTCAATCCTCCAATCGACATTCGTCTCAGATTAGTGATGAGTATACGGTTGACTAACCCTAACCCTAACCCGACAGCTCATTGCAATCCCGGGTGGCACACAAAGATGGGTAAAGAAGGACTCCATCATATTTCATCGTGTTATGCACCGTTTGCTCATTATTGAATCAGCACATGCAATAAGTGTGAACACACAAAAATAAAACAAGGTCTCTTGATCCGTGGGGGATCCAAGAAGCTTTTCAGTCACACTTTATACTAGTGCCGAATATAGGCATTGCAATCTGCAGGGTGCATCAAATGTGCGCAGCAGAATATCACAGAATAGGTTTTCGTATTATTTGGTTGACTGTTCTCATTTTAAATGTCATTTTTAAAACGTTTCTGTCAACGTGACTATTAACCTTCTTCAGGTGCAATCCTGTCAAACAAGTATGCAGAGGGTGGAACGATAAAAGTATCGCCCTAAACAAAACAACACCCCAGCTTTATTTTAAGACTTTTTTTTTTTGAAAATATCAATTCAGATAACTTGATTATGTAGTAGAGCTGACATCTATTTCAATGTAGCCGCCTTCAGCTTTACTCACCTCCTCGTACAGGTCTAGAAAGTTATGTAAGCATATTTTGATTTCCCATCAGCGAGTTAGCAGGGTCAGAAAGGTTAGGTTTGACAGGCATCAAACTCAAGTCACTCTTGAACAACCTAGATAGAATGCACCGGAAATTAAGAGGTGACACGGGAATTGTGGGTAGACTTCCGGTTGACGGCCATATGGGAGAGAGTTGGTCTAGGCAGCAGATGAAGCAAACGGGAAATTGGGTCCCTCCCGACAATCAGGGTCCGAAATGATAGGCTTGCCTTGAATAAAAGATTGAAGCTTCAGTCCATCTTGTTGTTCATTAATGAATTTGTCTGCAGCAACCACTCCCCAACAAGATGGCAGACCAGCGAGCAGAAGATATCATCAGCTGGCCAAGGCAAGCAGGTTTGTTCACATTACATTGTGCATACACGTATCGGAAACCATCCAAGGCAAAAGAAACTGTGTAAGAATAAGAACACACACACACACACACACACACACATATAACAGTGAATTATACACCAGAGCATACGCACCCACACACGTATAATAGTAAGAACAGTGATAAACGTAAACGAAACGTAAAAGTACTCGTAAAAAGAATCGTAACAGTAAAACGAGTACTAGTAAACATTTAGTTAGAATAAATAAATAATAAACAGGACACGAACGTTTTCGGTAACAGTATGAGGTTCAATCATCAGTGTAGACAAAATATGATTGCGAAATACTTAGGAAGTCTACCCACCATGACTGACGGAACGAGAGCATGCTACCTCCGTGGATTAAATAAAGGGTTCCGTTTGAAATTGCGTGCTGATTCCCGAGTCTAACAGAGAGATTCCCAAGTTTGCCAAGATAGACCTGAAGAAGGTCGGAGGTTACATCGACCAAAACGTTTTCAAAAATAACACTTGAGATGAGGAGCAGTAGTCCAAAGAATCCCCCCCAAAAAAAATATGAATAATTAATATCCATCTCAAAAGTCCAGAAACAAAATAGGTTTTAAAGTTCTGAACTTTTTAGATAAGGGCTGATTGTTTATATTATTTGTATTGATTGGACTACTGTTCTCATCTTCAGTGTTATTTGTGCAACGTTTCAGTCGGATTGACCTTTGACTATCTTCAGGCATGTTGGTTTTTGTTTGGAAAAGAAAAGACAAAAGTTACTGGCTCCGTAGATATTTTCGTATTCTTTGAGTTAGTATCTATTTTATGGTTATTGTTTTTCTTTCACAAACAAAAACCAAGATGCCTGAAGACAGTCGAAGGCTAATCCGACCACAACGTTGCACAAATAACACTCAAGATGAGAACAATAGTTCGATCAATGCAAGACAATATAGCCTGAACTCACGAGGATTAGTCATTTTAAACGGATTGTGCATTGTGGAAAGCACTATCCACTCTCTTCAACTGGCATGTGATGACTGTGCAAGGACACGTGTATATCATATGAGAGAGATCTATCTGCTCCCATGTGTTTGTTTGTTTGTTTTTTTTTTTTACTAAACTAAAAGGAAACCTGTCCGAGAGCAGGTAAAATTAATTCAACAGTTCTGCATCACTTTTATGCCCACTTGTGTAAATAAAAATACAGTGGAACCCCAGGATACGGTGACCTTAGGATACGATTTTTTCAGGTAACGATGTGGAATATGGTGCTTTATTCAGCCCCTGGTTACGGTGTATGCCCCGCTTTAAAGTGTTATTTATAATGTTATTTGATTATATACATGTGTATTATATATATGTCCTTTTCTTTTCCTTGCAACCTCTATCTCACAGAAGAGATGTTGCGAGTTTGTCTCTGATGTATCGTTATTTTCATGGAAAGTGTTCGACTGAGCTTCAATCTATGGTCCCCCCTCGCCAAACTTTCACAAGAAACACTCGTCTAGCTGTAAACACTATCAATAATTCCCCCCACTCTTTATCTGTGCCTAAACCTAAACGTACATTCCATGAACAAAGCTTCTTTCTTAGAACTGCACGCCTGTGGAATTATCTTCCGTTTTCCTGCTTTCCGGCTGACTACAATATGGTTGTGTTCAAGTCTAACGTAAATAAGTTCTTGATGAGCCATTCCATATAAGTTATCAAATTTACCAAATTTTCATTACTAATGATTACTATATTGTCCAATTTCTACTGTACACTCTTTAACCCTTATCCTTGAGTGGCCTCTTGGCCTTGATAATGTGGTGATGCCTATGTAGAAAAAAAAAAATATATATACTGTACTGTATTTTGTTACTAATTTTTTAAAATACCGTATCCCGTAATCATCTATAAATATCTGTAAAAGTGAGAATGTGTGTGTGTGTGAGGACACTTCTCAACCTATATACTCAACGAATTTTTTTATCTACAGACTTGAAATTTGGTATCTAGAGTATTCAGACATACGGAAACTCTTTTTAATCGGTTTTCATCCAGAGAAAAAAAGGGCTGCTAAGGGGTCAGAATTCAAAAATTGATACGTGTGTGTGGGGGGGGGGTCATCGAATTTTTATGTGTTTGTCGACTGTTTCATAAGGTTTGAAAACACTTGTTAAAGACCGTGCCAAGTTGACCTAATGGTTATCGTACTTGACTCACTGTATTTAGGTTTTGGTTTCGGTCTCAGATCGAGTATTTTTTTTTTTTTTACTTACAAAAATGAACTGTTTAGAAAAAAACATAATACTCGCGTACACATGTCTCAGTTTTTTCCGTTTTTTTTTTTTTACTTCATTTTTTTTTTTTTTTTAAGAATTTAACGTTTTGGTCGATGTAACCTCCGACCTTCTTCAGGTCTATCTTGGCAAACTTGGGAATCTCTCTGTTACCGAGCAACGCCGGGCACACCTTCTAGTCTTATATAAATGGACACATCAATCGAAAGAATGGGTGAGAGTTCTTGGATTAGTAGATGTAGAACAGTTGAGGTAGTAGGGTCAGTTCATTTTTAATTCTGGTCGATGATGTTTTATGTTAGAATTGCATCCTACAGAGAAGCAGATCTTGGAATTTGCCATGGCCAATGACTTTGTTGTTGGCAATTCTTTCTTTACAAAGAGAGGCAGTCATCATATTATTTATATATATTTTTTCTTTTTACTTGGAGGATTACCACTTATCAAGGCCCAGGGAGCATTCAAGGATAAGGGTCACATGTTAGATGGTGAAACAGGATCAGTCACGGTGGAACTTGGGTAGGATTAGATTATATAAATGGACGACTCAATAAGAATTTATTCACATTAAAGTAGAAGACGACCGTGTAATAGTCTGTCGGAAAGCAGACTAACGATATTGTGTTCCATAGATGGACAATTCTAGGAAAGAAACTCTGCTCATGGAATTTTCGTTTAGTTTTGGGCACAGATAGTGAGTGCGGAAATTTGTTGGCGGTTGCTCCAGCTGTGTTCAAAACTAAATGCGATTAGTCAAACTAGGCGAGTATTTGTTGTGAACGTTTTATGGTAACTTCCGGAAATGATGACAGTCAAATAGATTCTATTATTTGTTAAAAAGTATGATCTTAAACATATTCATTGTGATCTGCACCCATCAGACACTGGCTCGCAATGGTAGATTGGTTTCAGATTTCAGTATAACAACAGAAAAGTAAAATATCTACACACGTATGAGTCTTATCCTCCGACATACTCTTTGGCTAGGATGGCTCTTTAGAGTAAATGTGATATTGTGGTGACTGAAATAATTCTGGTTAACAGTAGGGTAGACTTTCTTTTTTCATTTTTGACCAAGGATGACCAACGACTCCTATTTTTTACACACTTTTTTAATGACCTTGAACTATATCCAGTGGTGAGGCCCCAGCTTGCGGGCTTTAGGGAGTGTGGAGCCACCCTTTAATTACCATTGCTCCCAGGTCCACTCTGACCTGGAGTGGTAGTACCTGTTAGGGTCCTAACTATGGGTTAAATAGAAACCGACTTGAAAATAACAAATATGTTCTATTAAAAAATTTTTCTTAAATCTTTGGATTCAGCATTAAATAACCCGAAAAGGGTTGATATGCTGTAAAACAAAAACAACCAACCAACCAACCACACTTTTTTAATGGCCTTGTGTCTAATTTGTTCTAAATGTACATTTTTACATTTCGTGCAAATAAATAATTCAAAGTCTAGTATCTGTTCTGATATTAAACTTCATCTGTTCTGTTCTCGGTCAGTGAAGGAGAAATCTTTCTAGACTGAGGGCATTTTTATTTTCGTACGAATCCACCATGCTCCTTTTGGGGGAAGTGTGAATATTCCTCACATTAAAAATGAATCTTGTGTCTAACCCTGCCCTCGTGGGGAGGGGGGGGGCAAGTAAATAGGGACTCTCCTTGAACTTTTAGCTTGGAGTAAAGTGTAGTATCTGTCCTCAGTCAGTGAAGCACAAGTTCTTCTAGACTGAAACAATTTTTTATTTTTGTTCCAACCAAGAGTAACTCTTTTTAGCAGAAGCTGGATTTTTCTCTCCACATTAAAATCCAATATCCTCGAGTGTCTAAGGTCTCTCTGTACAGGGGTTTGTCAGAACAATCTGGCATGAGGATACTTTTTCCATAGAAGTAAACCCTGACCAAATATTCAAAATCACATAGTATTCGCAGCCCAAATAAGATCTCCTCACTACGGCTACCCCACAGCTTTTCCGAGGAACGGTGCACCTTCTCCAAGTGATATTACCTCATGTAATAGCACGAAACTGGATACTCCACCAGACTAGATAAATTCTTGTCCTGGAATCCAGTAAGACCATGAGACCAACATAAAAGATATACTACAATGTACAAAAATGGTTAATTGGGGAGAAGAAAATTATGTTCTCAATTTCTTTACTAACTCAGTGCTTGAGAGATAAAGAACTTTAATGGAACATTCGAATATCTATGTATCTCATATAGACTTCAAGTGTCAGCCCCAGGTCGTGGGCCCCTTGATTTCTGAGAACTTCGACTGAAGTAAAATAAAACAAAAAGTGTATAGCAGCCTTCAAGTCCAATGTAAACAAGTTTTTGTTGAGCTGTCCTCATAAATAATCAAATTCCACCCAACTTATACCATTAACGATTACTACACTATCACCTCACATTCATTAATCCTTGGATTAACGTTCTTAGGAAACATGAGTTGAAATAGATACATCAAGATTATTGCTAAGGCTGCTGCAAAGAAAGTGGGCTCTCTCTATCGTGCTAGAAATTTACTTACGCCTGAAAGTATCCTTCCGCCCGTGTATGGAGTACTGCTGTCACATTTGGGTTGGTGCATCTGCTACTAGTCTCTCGCTCCTGGACAGGGTCCAAAAGAGAGTCGCCAACCTAATAGGTCTTGAACTGTCATCTGAACTTCAGCCCCTGTCCCACCGACGAAATGTTGCATCCCTCTGCCTGTTTTACAAGTAATTTAATGGTGGATGCTCTGACGAATTACAAGCCCTTGTATCCCCTCGACGAAAATACCCCCGACAAACCCGACAAGCAGCGAAGTCCCACCCCTATACAGTTGAGATCCCCTAGATGTAAGAAAGCCTTTTACTCTAATAGTTTCTTCCCCAGAACTGCAGGACTTTGGAATTCTCTTCCGGTTTTCTGCTTCCTCAACTGTACTGACATGCAGAACAAACATCTTGCTGCCCAACTCCCTACATAGTACCCCTGCAACTTAGGTCCCTGATAGTAGCCCCTACATCAAAGTGGCAACGTGCATTGTTTGGGATGAACATGTAATTAAAAAAAAAAAAAATAAATAAAATCCTTATCCTCAAGTGCCTTTCTGGCCTTGATAAGTGGTGACTCACATCTAAAAAAAAATAAATCTGCCCTCGTGGGGAGGTAATTAAATAGGTGCAGAAATAGGGCAATTACAATTTTTTTTTTTCTTATTTAGTTTTCTTATGTTTTGTGGTAAACAGTGTCCCCCCCCCCCTCCTTCCTGGTTAATAAATGCTTGCTTTTCTCTGATAATAAATGCGATTAGTCAGACTAAATAAAAGAAAAGTTATTGCATTTTAATAAACCGTCGTTGCATGGTCATGGCCGACCAACCTCCTCCCTATGCCTACCTGCTCCCCCCCTCCCCTTCCTCCATTTCTTCCCTGTTTTTATATAATTTTCCTCTTTTTTATCAACAAAATAGCTTGAGTACTGGACACCCGGGACGTACGGCAGTTGAGGAGGGGGGTGGATGGGATGACGGGGGGGGGTGCATACATTTTTGAAATTCCAAACCAATTTATGACAAAACAGACACCACACCTTTAAAGAAAGGTTACCTCTCTCTCCACCCCCTAAATCAGTTGCTTCATCCACCCTCTCTCTCTCTCTTTCTCTCTCTCTCTTTCTCACACACACACATGCGTGCTTTCTCTCTTCCTCACACACATACATGTTCTCTATCTCTCTTTCTCTCTTTCTTTCTATCTATTTCTCTTTTACCAGTTGAGTGATGTGTCCCTCAGAGAGATGAAAGATGTTTTTGCTTTGTTGGTCTGTCAAGCTACTGTTTAGTCTGTCATCTTCAGTTTCACCTCACCCCCTCCCTCTCTTTCTCACTTTCTTTCGCGCACACACACACACACACACACACACATGATACTGTCCTCTCTCTCTCTCACACACACACACACACACTTTTCTCTCCCTAACACACACTCATATACTCTCTCTCCCTCCCTCCCTCCTTATCTTTTTCTGTTTTTACAAATGAGTGGTGTCTGTTCCTCGGAGAGATGAAAGGTCTTTTTATTTGGTTGGTCTGTCAAGCTGCTTTTTAGTCTGCCATCTTCAATTTCAGATAGCAATTTCATTTACTGTGAACCCAAACAGAGTCTCATCTGATTATCGGGATGTGACGATGATTAAGTGCTTAACGACATGGACTGACGACCTGGTTATCTTACGTTCGAATCCAGTTCGTTTCACTAAAATTGCTTTCGCTTAGGATGTTGGCAACCTCCCATAATACCCGATATCTTTCTAGAAAGAATTCAGAATAGAAAAATAGCGGGAAAATCGATGCCAACAATAGAATCTTCAGATTCATAAGATAAGATAATGAAAAACATTATCCCCCCCCCTCTCTCTCTCTCTCTCTCTCTCTCGCTCTCTCTCTCTCTCTCTCTCGCTTTTTCTGTAGCCTTTCTTTATCTATTTTTCTTTACTTCATCCTACCTTTTTAAATTCTTTCTTCCTTTCTCTCTTTCCTTTTTCTTTCTCTTTCTCTTTCTCTTTTCTTTTCATCCTTTCTCCCTCCCTCTCTCACCTTTCTCTTTCCTTCTCTCTCGTGCTTTCTTTTCCTCTTCTTTTCCCTTTTTCTTTGTCTGTTTCTAATCCTCCTATATATATATATATATATATATATATATATATATATATATATATATATATATATATATATATATATATATAAAGCTGAACGTCCGTGTGTGTGTGTGTGTGTGTGTCTGGTCACGAATACGCTCCTATATGGTTGACTATTTTTAAAAAAACTGATTGCATATAATGATAGAAGATGTATCGAGGATCAGGAATGGGTATGTTTGATCTGGCAGAAGGGTGGTTCATAAAAATTGCGGGGTCTGCGTTCGCGCCTAGCCCCCAAAGTATGGAAATAAAAAATGAAAATAAAAAACGTTTACAAGGGTTTTTGATATAGATGTACATAATAATACTTTGATAAGTATGTTTCAGCTTAAATAGGGATGGTATAATAAAATTGTGGGGTCTACGTTCGCGCCTGTACTCCATGGAAATATGGCCCAAACTTTAACAAAGACTTTTAGTATCTATTTGCGTAAGTATACTTTGATAATTATGTTTCAGTTTGAAGAAATATGGTATGATAAAATTATTGGGTGTTCGTTCGCGCCGGGCCTCCATAGAATGTAAATATGTCACAAAGTTTAACAAGGTTTTTTAAAAGGGGCGAGGGTCCACGATAGCACCTTAACTTTAATCTTAATTCACGTTAGCTTTTATTTATTTTTTTTAGTTGAATCATATTGTGTCAAATAAATTCACCTCATAAATTCACGTTCTTATTAAAGTGAAAGCAAAAAAAAAAGTAAATAAAGTCAGAACTTTAGACAATTCTCGACACAAATTTTGCATAACTCATTTCTTTTCCTTCTCCACTTGCACGTGGCATTCTTTCGAAAATAAATAAATAAATAAATAATAAAAACTAAGAACGTTACTTGTTATCGTGTCAAAAGAAGGAAAAATCCTGCTCACGTGATAACGTGTCTTTTTAAAAACATTTACATAAACTTTTTATTTTTATTTATATATCTGTTTAAGCTTTTTTTGTCAGTGTACTAGAAGGAATTCAGTTGATTACAACCCTTTCTGCATGTTCTTTACATTACAATAGTACAACCCTGAATCCGATGGCGCAATACTACACCGTTCAATACTGTAAAATGGAAACGAAGCTGTTCTGCTTGAAAAGGGCGCCATTTTCTTCTTATTCACATTTATATCGATTCTTTGCTTTAAAAAACTAAAGTAATTACGTGTTTACTTTTTTAATATCCCATTTTGCTGTTTCGGATTATTTTACTAAAGTAAGTAAAGCTTTATTTTTTTTCAAGACTGTTTTTGTTTCTTTGTTTTTCGATATTTCGTCAATATTATTTAGTAAGAGTGTTTAGCAGAAAAGCCAACAAACGACTACCTGAAAAAATAAATATACAAGAAATAAATGTTACCATAGTCAATAAAAGTTCAGTTCATGTTTTTTTTTGTTTTGAAATAGTTTTTAATGCTCTTTACTTGAAATAATTTCAGCGAACCGAATTAAAATGAAATTTGAGGCGATAACTACTTAAATGAATTTTTATATAGACTACACATGCCATAATTGAATATTCCTAAGGCACAAAATAACGGAAAACATTAAAATATGTTTATAAATATTCCTTATGTTGACGGAACTCTCTTAAATTGTTAACACAGAATGCTCAGGTGCTCCTCCTTCAAATTGAAAACGGGGCTCTCCATTTCAAAGTCGCTGCCATTTTGATTTTTTTTAAACCGGTTCGTGAATTAAAAAAAAAAAAAAATTTTTTTACAAACTACTTAAAAATACAAACCAATGAACTTTTCTACCATAAAAGTAACTTTTATTGGCTATGGTAACATTTATTTATTGTATATTTATATTATTATATATATATATAACATTTTCTCTTTGTAAGGAAACATCATTTTGTTGGTCACTCTTGGCTACGAATGGTAACAAAGTTGATATAAAAAATATATTTTCGCGAAAATTAGGTTAAAATTTTTGAGTATCAAAACTTATCTCTTTACAACCCCCTCCTTTTCATAACCTATCATACTTTCATCAATCACAGTCCATTTTCTGTAGGCTGTTTTTGAACCCAGTAATCGACGGGTATTTCCGCTAGTATATATATATATATATATATATATATATATATATATATATATATATATATAAAAATTCGTTTTTCTTTTGTGTGTATTGATATTCATATTAAAAACCCTCTTTTCTATTAGTATTTATTTGCTTTCCCACCAAAGCAAAATGTGACACAAGGTCGTTTTTAAAGTGGAGTTAAACCAGCTCCCCGAAAAAAAAGGAAAAGGGGCACTCTGGTTGGGTCCAAAAATAATAATTATCCCAGTATAGAGGGTTTCCTCTCCATTGGCCGGGACAAATTTCCTTAAGTACAGCATCTGCAGAACAAATACTACACTTTGATCCCTGCCCGAAGGCGAAGGTATTTATTTGCTCCCCCACCGAGCAAATTAGGCACAAGGCCGATTTTTAATGTGAGGAGTGAAGGGGAAATGGGGACCAACTCCCCGGGGAGTAGGGGAGCTGGATAGGGACAAGTGGTATGAAGGGTTTCCCCTACATTGACCAAGGTCTTATATGTGGGTTGCCCCCACATATGGTCTTTGCTTGCAGTAAAGATACTACACTTTCATCCCACCCGAAGGCCAAGAACAACAGAAAAAAGGCAACCCTCTTTTCTTTTTATTTAAAAAGAAAATACAATTTTCTTATATATAGGTTGTGGAATTGCATTCACTAGCAAAAGATCTAGCTAATCTTTTAAATATTCATTTTAATTAATTCCCTATTAGTTTTTTCAGTTTTCTTATGGGATGATCATCTAGAGTTTACTATTACGTGTAATTATATTCATGCAGATATTCTACATGATTTATACTTGCATAATATTTCCATAAAAATTGTTTCCATATATATTTATGTATACGTATATATTTTTGTTTAATCTATTAGTCTATCTATCTATATATCTATAAAAGTGAACGTGTCTGTGTCTGTCTGTGTACATTTCCCTGCGCAATAACTCTGTCAATTTTTAGTCTACAGACTCGAAATTTGATATACAGCGTACTGAGATTTGGGAAAATCTTTGTGATCGCTTTTCGGTCATAAATTTGGCTGTTAAGGGGTCAAAGTTCAACGATTTGACCTTTGAGAACTTTACCAAACTCCTCTGACAATTTTGGGTCTAAACACTTGAAATTTTAGATATAGGTTCCTTGGACATGGATCTAACTTAACTTGATTTGAGCCCAAAACAATAAATTTTAAGGGGTCATAATAAGGGTCAAAGTTAAAAATAGAATTGACCTCTGCGGTTTCTACCAAATTACTCAGACACTTTCTGGTCTAAACATTTGAAATTTTACATAAAGGGTATTCAGATATAGGGCAAGCTTTTTAATCGGTTTGGGTCGAAAATTTTTAGTTACCAATATATAAATGTATGTATATATGTTTGTATGTTTGCCTAAAACTTTTGACAGAGGCGACGGATTTTTACAAGATCAGTATCGTTTAAAAATCTGATCTTTCAGACGACAAATATCGAAAAACTGGCTATAAAAATTAATATCTTCACCTTCAACTGGGCACTTTTCTACAGGGGAATCGCTTTTTTCGCTGATATTTTTGAAAGTCATCCTCTCCTTTCTATTGACTAGCCTTAATTAAAACCTACGTCACTTCCAGTTTGGTGATGGTCGTAATGACAAAGATGTCAGGTTTTTTCCCCGTTCTTTTCGTCCTTTGCGGTATGGGTTTGAGCCTGCCTTTCTACTACCACTTTTATTTTTTTTTGCTCAACACACCCAGGCAACGCCGGGCTGAAATGCTAGTATATATATATATATATATATATATATATATGAAATTGTATCTGTGTGTGTCTGTGTGTGTACATTTCCCTACCAAACTACTCTGTCAATTTTCAATCTACGGACTGGAGATTTGACATAGGGAGAATTCAGATTTGGAAACATCTTTTTAATCGGTTTTCGGACAGATATTTGGCTGTCAAGAGGTCAAAGTTCAATGATTTGACCTTTGAAAACTCTACCAAAACTCCTTCGCCAATTTTGGGTCTAAACACTTGAAACTTTAGATGTAGGTTACTTGGGCATGGGGCAAACATTTTGATTTGATTTGAACCCAAAACAATAAATGTTAAGCGGTCAAAATTGGGGTTAAAATTTTTAAAAATTGACCTCTGCAGTCTCTACCAAATTACTCAGCCAATTTTTGGTCTAAACATTTGAAATTTTACGTACAGGTTTTTGGTGGAAAATTTGGCTGCCAATGGATCAATGTTCAAAAGATTTTACCTTTACGGTCTCTAGCAAACTATTCAGCCAATTTTGGGTCTAAACACTTAAAATTTTACATAAAGGGTATTCAGACATGCAGCAAGCTTTTTAATCAGTTTTTATTCCCTTAGTTACAAGGAAAACCTTAGAGACTGTCGGTATAAGACAAATAAGAAGATTCGTGAGGAACTGAAGATGCAGAAGATTTGTGCAAATGCACCAGTCCATTACTCCGCCTTTGTCACAGACTATTTGACCAAGATGGTCATCAAGACAGTTCCTCACCCTCCCTATAGTCCAGACCTTGCTCCCTGTGATTTTGGTTATTCCCTAAGCTCAAGGGAAACTTTAGAAGTTGCTGTTATGAGACAATTGAGGAGATGAAAGAGGCTGTGAAGAGGGTCATTGATACTTTCACACAAGACGATTTCCATGAGGCTTTCCAGAAGTTGTTGGAACGGTACAAGTGCATTGCAGCCGGAGGAGATTACTTCGAAGGGGACAAGAGTTTCATGTATGTACTATCAATAAAAATGCCCATACGAAAAAAAAAGTCTGGAAACTTATTGAAGGCATCTCGTATAGCCACATATCATAGCAACAGTATTAAAATAGCTTTATAATTCTCAATTTCAGAACAGAAAGCAATCTGAGCGAAGAGAATGTAATATATTTGCAAAAGGTGGCATGGTTCCAATTTCAAAGAAGATACCAAACTTCGGTTCTGATAAGACACCTGACAGAGAAAGATTGTTTTACTG
This sequence comes from Euprymna scolopes, assembly GCF_053919585.1. NCBI lineage: Eukaryota > Metazoa > Mollusca > Cephalopoda > Sepiida > Sepiolidae > Euprymna > Euprymna scolopes. Next base: position 61,533,545 of record NC_136522.1, read on the forward strand.
GTAAAAAAAAACCCAAAAAAAAACTAATGTAAATGCTAATATGTTCAGTATCGGTAACAGGGATTCACGGTTTCTCAAATTCTTCATTCTGCTAACATTTATATATATATATATATATATATATATATTATATATAATGAATAAATGACAAAAGTCTATATTCCAAATTTCATAATGTTGACCATCTTACAATTTATTCCTTTAATAACACTTCTTGACACTATCTGTTTCGTAGCACAAAATTATTCATTTAATTATCATATCAATCAGTGAACTTATTTTACCCTTAACTCATCAGAAGAAATAGCAACTATCAATCCATCAAAAGAAAATAAAATGCGTTTAGGCATGATTAAAAAATTTGAAAATTGGAAGATAAGCTTTTTTTTTAAATAATTCTTTTTTATTATTATTATTAAAATTGAATAAAGTTCAATTTCAGAATAAATCGTGTTCTTTATTTTTCTCTTTTTCAATACATCTTTAAAAAGTTTTCTAAAGTTTTTTTTTGTTTTTTTATGTATTTATTTATTATCTACAATATGACTGTTTAGTAGATTTTGCGGTATTTGTACATTTTTGGTACCGTGCTGAAATAATAACGTTATTATTTTGAAATCCATCGGAGGGGAGAGTGTTTTGTAACTATTCTGTGATTCCACCTAATAATTTGATTAAAAAAAAATTATATCGTGAAACTTAAATTTGAATTTAATCTGAAAAAAAAAAACCCACAACTATTTCAAAATAGCGCGGTATCAGAAATGCATAAGCACCGATTTTGATTCCTTGTATCACTTGTATGACGTCACTTCTTCAGTGGACAGGCCTTCTTAACGATTGTCGTTAGCGAGGGCTCAGAACGCTGCTGAAATAATTCAGTTTAGGCTGGGGAGAGGATGCAACCGTCTCTCTCTCTCTCTCTCTCTCTCTCTCTCTCTCTCTCTCTCTCTCTCTCTCTCTCTCTCTCTCTCTCAAATCTGTGGGTTTTGGGAGCAGGTACTGCCGGGGTTACAGAGAACCATCGTATCTTTATTAATAATGATAAGCCTATCTCTCAGCTAACGTAGAAAGGTCCTTGAACTTGTTAGATAAAAAAAAAATGTAAAAAAAGAAACAAAAAGGCGCAGTAACTTTCTTTTTAAAGAAGAAGTTACTTTTTTAAAAATATGTCGATCCTGTTAAAAACGACTCTTACTTTTTTTTTCCGGCAACATTTAAAGTTAAGGGGTTAAAAATAAAGGCCTCCAAAGCGCTGTTAAAATAGTCTATTCCAGGTTAGAGGTGGGAACAGCGGTCTATCTCTTTCTCCCCTGCCCCAATCTATCTCCCTCTCCCCCCTCTCTCTCTTTCCCATCTCTTTCTCTCCATCTCCCACTCTCCTTATCTCTCTCTTTCTCCCCTCCCTACCTTTCTCTCTCTCTCTCTCTCTCTCTCTCTCTCTCTCTCTCTCTCTCTCTCTCTCTCTCTCTCTCTCTCTCTCTCTCTCTCACCTGTGGATTTTGGGAGTAATACGTAGGAGGCACTGCCGGTGCCGGGGTTACGGGGAACTATCATATCTCTGTTATGATAAGAAATTCTCTCACCTTACATAGAAAGGTCGTTGTGTGCGTTAGAGTTTTTAGAAAGAAAAAAAAAAACAGGAGGTTCACAAAGAAACTGATAGGATGTTGGAAAGTAAGTAAAAAAAAAAAAAAAAAAAAAAGAAACGAGGAAGTCATTCAATCTCTTTGACAAATGGTTCTACGCCGCCTCCTCGTCTTCCTCGAATCGGTGTAACTGTACACACTGTTAAAGGAGCGCTTGTAATGCGAATGTCTCAATGGACTGGATTGCCACTTAATTGCCAATCTATGCACACGTGCACACCTTGAAATAAAATGTTTGTTTTTTTTGTTTTTTTTTTCATTCTTGACATTTTTTTTTCAAACAATAACCGTCGGGGTAGCTCTCCAGCTTTTTAATGACCTGGTCCCTGTTGATCATGGTATAAGGCTGATTCTGTGCAGTTCTAGGAGGTCCACCCTCCCAGGCTTTGCATTCTCTCTTTGAGAAAGGGTTGGTATACTGCCAATCGCCTGAGGCGCCCTCACCGGAGCATGCCGACGTGTCTGCCCAGGCACTTTTTTTTTTTTTGCAGGTTAGAGCGCCCCTGCCCCTCCTCTTTTTTTAACGCTCTTTCATTGCAAAAAAAAAAAAAAAAAAAAAAAAATGGCGACCAAAAACATTGTTCCATCAAAGAGCGGAGAAAGGCCAAAATTTGACCTTAAAAAAGGCCAATTTGGCAAACCTTAAGAAAAGGCCAAATTTTAAAAGCAATATGGCGGCCTCGAATGTCATACATTTAAACTAATAAAAATGATGAAAAAATAATGAAAATGAATTTTTTTTTCCTGGTTTTATTTCAGCCTTTGGGTCTAACAATGTGTTTTATATAAAAATAGTTTTTATAATTTTTGTCTGTCAAATAATTTACGCCGCTAAACTACATATTTATCAAATAGAATTTCACGCTTTGAGGTGGGTAGCAGATTTTCCTCTTTTTTTTCTTTTCTTTTTTTTAAACTAAAAGATGATTTAATTAAAAATAAATTGTTGAAACCATTCCGAAACGAGTTTTCCTTCTTTTTTCGTTTTTATTTTATTTTTTTTATCTTGTAAATAGAATGTCCAAGGTTCATTGTTTGTTTGTTTTTTAATTTATGATAATATAATAAAAAGTAAAAATATTTTGTGTAAAACAAAAAAATGGCGGCCAGCGATTAAAATACTGATTAAAATTTGAGTTTCAAAACTTTAAAACGTAACTTAAAATTTGATCAACCAGAAATATAATTCAAAACAACCTTTTTTTTTTTTCATAATTTAAAAAAAAAGAAAAAGAAAGAAAACACGAAATACGAGAGATTTTTTTTTTTTACAAGGTAGTCAGTCACCACTTATCAAGGCCCGGAAGCCACTCGAGGATAAGCGTTATTGCGTGTACAGCAATCAATGGGATAGTATCATAGTAATCATTAGTTATTGGGGATTGATAAAGTGTCTTCCTTAAGGGGGCGGTTCACCAGGAATTTGTTTATGTTGGACTTGAAGACATCCAAATTGTAGTCAGGTGGGAAACAGGCAAACGGAAGAGAGTTCCACAGGTGTGCACTTCTAAGAAAGAAGCTTTGCTCATGGAATCTACGTTTTGGTTTTGGCACAGATTGAAGAGTGGGAAAATTTTTGACAGTGGTTTCAGCTAGACGGGTGTTTATTGTGAAAAATTAGCGAGGGGGGGAACCAGAGATTGGAGCTCAGACGAGCACTTGCCAGGGAAGTAATGATAAAACAAAGACAGGCTCGCAATGTCTCTTCTGTAGGAGAGAGGTTGTACGGAAGAGGAAAGAGCACCCCCCCCCACTAAGCTACGAAGTCTATTTTGTACCCTGTCAAGGCAAGATAGGCTGTTTTTAGCAGTTCCTGCCCAGATGTGGCAGCAGTACTCCATCTTTGGATGTACTTGGCTTTTATACAGATAGAGAATTGCATCAGCAGTGAGATATCTTCTGGAGTGGTAGAAGGATCCTACCATTTTTCCAGCGACCTTGGCAACTGACTTGATGTGTGTGTTCCATTTCAAATCAGGAGTAAAGGTCAAGCCCAGAAGCTTGTCAAAACATGGAGCCTCCCCTAGACAAGAGCCATCCATTTCAATTGATTCCAAATGCGGATCAGAGCGTTGATGATGTAAAGATACGAGCTTGGTTTTAGATGCATTAAAAGTAACCAGCCACCTGTTCCCCTACTGTACCACGCAAGATATTCAAACAGTTCTCATTCTACAATTTAATCAAAACATTTTTTTTTTCTATTTATTTGGATAAATATTACATTTTGCCCTCGCGTTGTCAACGGGGGGGGGGGATAAATGAGAATAATGAGATTCTACTTTCTGTTTTTTTTATCGTCAATGCCCAGAAAAAATTTTTTTTAAATCAATTTACATTTTTAAATGGGGCTGCACTTTACTATATAAGTTACAACGTAGACGATTACTCCATCTTCGCCAGAACGAGTAACCATTTTTTTGTATTTCCAAAATGGCTACCATTTTCTTTTTTTTTTTTGTTTAGAACTATTACTTATAAAATGCACCAAACGTTGTATTTAGAAACTCGCAAAGAAAATAAAACTTTTTTAGATGAAAAAAAAAATAATTAATTATTCTGTTCAGTTGTACACATAAGTCATTGACACATAGAACTTGAATGCCTACTGAAGAGAACTTGAATGTCTACTAGAGAGAACTCGAATTCCTACTGGACACTATACTCAAGTGTTTAAGGTCTCTCTGTACAGTAGTTTCTCAGAACAACCTGGACAGAGAATACTATTCCCTAGAAGTAAATCCTGACCAAATATTCAAAATCACATTTTGTATTCACGACCCAAATAAGATCTTGGTATGTTTAGCATACATTGGCTTTTACAAGGAATGGTACATCTTCTCCAATGATGTTACCTCAAGTAACAACACTAAGTTAGATACTCCACCAGACTAGATGAATTCTTGTTCTGGAATCCAGTAAGACCAAGAGACCAAAAGGAAAGATATACTATAATATATATAAATGAGGACAGGAAAATTCTGTTCTTAATTTCTTTACTAACTCAGTGTTTGAGAGGTCAAGGAGTATTTAAATGGAATATTCGAATATCTATGCATCTCATATAGAGATCAAGTGTTAGTCGCAAGAAGGAGCCCCCCCCCCCTTGATTTCTGAGAATTTTAACCAAGCAAAATAAAGAGAGAAACATGATGATTTCTTCTTCTTTGCACAAGTTTGCTATCTCTTCAGTTTAACTGTATTGCCATCTCTTCAGTTAAACTGTATTGTCATCTCTTCAGTTAAACTGCATTGCCATCTCTTCAGTTTAACTGTATTCCCATCTCTTCAGTTTAACTGTACTGTCATCTCTTCAGTTAAACTGCATTGCCATCTCTTCAGTTAAACTGTATTGCCATCTCTTCAGTTTAACTGTACTGTCATCTCTTCAGTTTAACTGTATTGCCATCTCTTCAGTTTAACTGTATTGCCATCTCTTCAGTTTAACTGTATTGCCATCTCTTCAGTTTAACTGTATTGCAATCTCTTCAGTTTAACTGTATTGCCATCTCTTCAGTTTAACTGTATTGCCATCTCGTCAGTTTAACTGTACTGCAATCTCGTCAGTTTAACTGTATTGCCATCTCTTCGGTTTAACTGTATTGCCATCTCTTCAGTTTAACTGTATTGCCATCTCTTCAGTTTAACTGTAGTGCCATCTCTTCGGTTTAACTGTATTGCCATCTCTTCAGTTTAACTGTATTGCCATCTCTTCAGTTTAACTGTATTGCCATCTCTTCAGTTTAACTGTAGTGCCATCTCTTCAGTTTAACTGTAGTGCCATCTCTTCAGTTTAACTGTATTGCCATCTCTTCAGTTTAACTGTATTGCCATCTCTTCAGTTTAACTGTATTACCATCTCTTCAGTTTAACTGTATTACCATCTCTTCAGTTTAACTGTATTACCATCTCTTCAGTTTAACTGTATTGCCATCTCTTCAGTTTAACTGTATTGCCATCTCTTCAGTTTAACTGTATTGCCATCTCTTCAGTTTAACTGTATTGCAATCTCTTCAATTTAACTGTATTGCAATCTCTTCAATTTAACTGTATTGCCATCTCTTCAGTTTAACTGTATTGCCATCTCTTCAGTTTAATTGTATTGCCATCTCTTCAGTTTAACTGTATTGCCATCTCTTCAGTTTAACTGTATTGCCATCTCTTCAATTTAACTGTATTCCCATCTCTTCAGTTTAACTGTATTCCCATCTCTTCAGTTTAACTGTATTGCCATCTCTTCAATTTAACTGTATTTCCATCTCTTCAGTTTAACTGTATTGCCATCTCTTCAGTTTAACTGTATTGCCATCTCTTCAATTTAACTGTATTGCCATCTCTTCAGTTTAACTGTATTGCCATCTCTTCAGTTTAACTGTATTGCGATCTCTTCAGTTCAACTGTATTGCGATCTCTTCAGTTCAACTGTATTGCCATCTCTTCAGTTTAACTGTAGTGCACATAGATAATGGTGATTATGTAGAAAAATTAAGTCAGATTGAAAATTCTGTTTTGGACCCTATCCAAGAGGGAGAGAGAGGCTGTATTGAAGCCAAGACTACTATTTCTCCATTACATGTCTCTTTCTCTCTACTCTTCCCTTTCCCCCTTCCTTCCTCCTTTCCTTCCTCCTTTCCTCAAAAATGTGACCAGACGTTGTAACCAATCAGAACAGAGAACAGTTCTGGTGGGAAAGACAAAAAGAGAGATACAAAAAGTGTTGGAAGCAAAAAAAAGATGGAGACGCGAGTGGTTCCAGAGTCAGGGGACATAAATGAAAATCACAAACTTTCTATAACCCGATACCAGTTGTACGCTGAAATGAATATAAAACCGTTTCGTTTGGAAGTTCCTTTGTTTCTTTATTATTATTCCCAGGTCGGTTTCTACTCCCGTCTTATTAATTTTGACGACTCCCCAAAAGGGGGACCCACCGAAATGGTGACCTACCCAACAAGAATTATATTATGGTAACCGCCATAGATCAATAAATTCTGGAATTCAGAAAAGGTCGCTCTTTTTAACGGTACTGTTGTGGTATTAATAAGTGCGGATGGTTAGGGATTAAACGAGGATGCAAGGAGACTGAAATGAAACACATAAATTTTTTTTCTGGAATCCAGTAAAACCGAAGAGACCAGAAAAAAGATATACTATAACATATTTAAAAGGTCAATTAGGGAGAGAAAAATTATGTTCGCGACTTCTTTACTAACTCAATGCTTCAGAGGTAAAGGTGAACTTTAATGGAATATTAGAATATCTACATATCTCATATAGAGATCAAGTGTTAACACCAGGAAAAGGGGCTCTTGATTTTTTAGAATTTCAACTGAAGTAAAATGAAACACGTATTTACAACACGACACAATATGTTCTTTTTTTCCCTTTTCTGGCCAGATAGCAATCCTTTGTTTTTAGCTACAATCTACTGTTGTATACTTGGCCTTTTGGCCAAGATCAAAGTGTAGTATCTAGAGGGGACCCCCCCCCACATAGAGACTGTCCCGCAAGAACTGCGGTTCCTTTACAAACCAAAGTGGAACGGGCAGTCTATCAACTAGACGAGGTTGGGAGGGTCCTACTAACCACTGCTTGTATTTTTTCTTCCCCCACCCTCGACACAAATGAATTATTGTATTACCGTTATTGTTATCTTTTCTGTTTTTACACGCTAATAAAAAATGTTTTAAAAATTGGATGCAAAGTAGGACGTCCCCAAGTACAAAAGGGCGAATGCGGTATTATGGTGGAAGAAGATTCTATCTAAAAAAAACTTTTGTTTAGTTCTAGAGTGACAAGGATGACCAACGACCCCCATTTTCTCCCTTTTGAGTTGGCCTTGTGCCTAAGTTTTTTGTCCATGTTTATTTTTGCCTGAATAAAAAATTTAATATATTAAAGTGTAGTATCTGTTCTTCAGAGGCAGCACTTCCATTTCTTGTTCTCTTTCGGTGAAGAGGCAGTCCTTCACGACTGAGACAATTTTTTTTATTTTTGTACCTTTTCTTCCACGTTAAAAAACGACCCCAGTGTTTAACTCTGTCCCATGGGGAGGCATTGTAAATAGGTACAGTCCACTGTTGTATTATAGTAATGCTCTTTGAAACCAACAGGTCGGCCGGCTCGCTTTCAAAAGGGTGGGAGGAGGAGACACGGCGTGCTTGTCAAGCATTCCTTTCAAATTATGTTGTTTTTTTTTACCTGTTTTCTTTTCCTCCCCCTCTCCCTTCAATCTTGATGCCTATGCATGTATTCCATTCTGTGATGTCATGCTAACGGCTTGAATGCTGACACAACATTAACTCGGCGTGTGAGTCGTCAATATGTGTACGTATTTAAATGACAGAGCTGGCGATTATATTATACGATAATGTTTATTTTAGAATTCTTTTCCCTGAATGTCTAACCTGATTTGTATTTTTATGTTATCATTCATAAAACCTGACCTTTAATCCTCAACTGTAATCCTAACTCCAGGTTGGCAACTTCTGCATAAAAAATAATAAAACTACTTGATCAATTTACATCATTTTTGGAATATGATATTTTCGTTTCATCACATGTACAAATTTTTCTTTCTTCCTTTCTTTTTAGTGGCCCTGTCGGTGGGGCATTAGAATACGCCGACTGCCCCCCTGCAGAGGGTAAAAGTCCCTCAATGGGGGTCCTGGATATGACCTTAAACTATATCCAGTGGTGAGGCCCCAGCTTGTGGGCTTTGGGAAGTGTGGAGTCACCCTTTAATTACCATTGCTCCCAGGTTCACTCTGACCCGGAGTGGTAGTACCTGTTACGGTCCCAACTATGGGTTGATTAGAAACCGATGTGAAAACAACAAATATATTCTATTAAAAAGATTTTTCTTCAAAATCTTTGGATTCGGCATTAAATAACCCGAAAAGGGTGGATATGCTGTAAAACAAAAACAACCAACCAATCCTTTCTTTTTAGGGAGAATTTGGGACCAATTTGGACCAATTAGTTTGTAAAATTGTCAGAGCTGATGCTATAATTATTTGGAAGTAAGTCTGTACCGAAACCTCAGAAAATTAGGTCCACATGTTGACACCAATAACCAAAGGCTAAAGGCAGATTCTGTTTGTGTGCCAGGAAAGAGGTTTGGGCGTTTTGAGTGACATAAGTTTTGTAGGTAACTTGGACTTCTTGCCAGCCAACTTGTATTTAACCTGCCTCCCATTGCGGGAATACTAGGCCAGCGCACAAGTTACAATGTACTCTGGCGCTGTAAAGAATTGCCTGAGTAGTCCCATTGGAGGTGCCTCAGGCGATTGGCCATAAACCAATCCCTCTTCAAACAGAGAAAGTAACGCCCATGATAATGGACTTCCTAGGACTATCCATAGAAAATACCTCAGCCCGACAGAAGATGGCTAGAAAAGAAGCCGTGGCCATTATGGACTATAGACAACAAAATAAAAAGCGGTAAAAAAAATAAATAAATAAATATGCACCAAATAAATATTATCAAAGGCAAGATAAGTTACTCTTCTTCCTAGCTGGATAATTGTTTATATTTTAACATACTTTAAAGCATTTTAGTTTGAAAAACAAGTAGTATCGAGTGTTATGTTAAAACAGGGGAAAAAATAGCAGACACGAGACAGTCATATATGGAGTCTTGATAATCGTTCAAGAATCAAAAATTAAACAAAATACTGGTAGAGACCTACCCAATAAATGTCATAGGAATATTTATTCGTTAAATATTTGCTTAGTTTTTTTTTTTTTTTAAGATTTTTTTATCTACAATACAAACCTCAATAACTTAACCTCTTTCAAACTGATCATTGAAGATGTATCCACAACTGATAAGCACAAATGTAATTCTTTATGTAACAACTAAGAGAAGGCGAGTGGCTCTAGGATAAATCGTTTCTGATTGGTTGAATCCTGACAAAATGGAAATTAGGCATTTGCTCCGATCAGTTATCAAGCATTCAAATCAGTATTTTAGATGTCATTCTGCAACGCTGCGCTAAATACCCACATCGGGAAAGCAGCAACAGCTATGGCCCGCCTGACCAAGAGAGCATGGAGTAACAATATGCTGACCATAAACACAAAGATGAGGATATATCAAGCCTGTGTCCTCAGCATCTTACTCTATTGCAGTGAGACATGGACCCTCTACAAGCATCAAGAGCGTAGACTAAATGCCTTCCATCTGCGTAATCTAAGAAAGATCTTAGGAATTACATGGCAGAATAAAGATGAGGATATATCAAGCCTGTGTCCTCAGCATCTTACTCTATTGCAGTGAGACATGGACCCTCTACAAGCATCGAGAGCGCAGACTAAATGCCTTCCATCTGCGTAATCTAAGAAAGATCTTAGGAATTACATGGCAGGATAAAGATGAGGATATATCAAGCCTGTGTCCTCAGCATCTTACTCTATTGCAGTGAGACATGGACCATGTACAAGCATCGAGAGCGCAGACTAAATGCCTTCCATCTGTGTAATCTAAGAAAGACCTTAGGAATTACATGGCAGGATAAAGATGAGGATATATCAAGCCTGTGTCCTCAGCATCTTACTCTATTGCAGTGAAACATGGACCCTCTACAAGCATCGAGAGCGCAGACTAAATGCCTTCCATCTGTGTAATCTAAGAAAGATCTTAGGAATTACATAGCAGGACAGCGTTCCGAACAAAGACGTTCTTCCCAAAGCAAATCTTTGCCCTCCTCTCCCAGAGACGTCAGCACTGGCTAGGGCACATCATTTGAATGCAGGATGGCCGAATCCCCAAAGACATCCTGTATGGTTAGCTCTTAGCCGGCAGCAGACCAACCGGTAAACCATTCTTCAGATTTAAGGATGTGTGCAAAATGGAATTAAAACCTGGCAACATCAACCCTGTTGACCTTGAATCCTATGCTGCAGATCGTGACTCCTGGAAGGTCAAAGTCAAAAAATGTGTCCGGCTGAGCGAGGAGAGAATTATTTTTTAGTTTTATGCTGGACATACAAACATACACATAGATAACTACCTTTTGCATATGATTTTTGTTAATTTTAACGATTATGAAATTCGATATAAATTGTCTCCTCCTACGAAATCGGGTAGGTAGTATCAATTAGATCTGAATGATTTGTTTTAACATATTAAAATAAAATATTTATGAGATAAATTTGAAAGTCAAATTACAATGCAATATTATGAAAAATAAACAAATATTTGTTTGTTTAAAATTAATATTTCAGACTTATACTCCTTCTTCAGAATTTATACATTTTTTTCTTATTTTTTTTCTTCAACTTAGCATCATGGCAAGATGAAAATATATATATATATATATATATATATATATATATATATATATATATATATATATATATATATATATATATATATATGACTGAGCGAGGAGAGAAGAGATGAACAGTGGGAGGAGAAGGGAGGCAGGCGCAAAAGGACAGCATCAGCAGCAGCATCGGCAGAGCATGACAGAGGGTATCCCTGTGGGAAGTGCAATAATATCTATCACTCCCACATCGGTCTGCTCTGTCACAGCAATAGTTGCCACCACTCAGGACAATCTTCAGACGCGATTCTCCATCGTCTATCTAGACGGAAGGACGCCAACAACAATTCTGCAACTGCTGCTGATGATGATGGACTACTACTGCTACAAAGTCATACAGATTTTTATTCATTTCATCCATTATTTTCAATCCTCTTCATATTCATCAGCAAACAGTAAGGGTCGCGGCTAGTAGAATGCGACAATAAAAAAATCCGTATAGACATTAAAAATAGTTTCATGTCGTTGTTTCTCATATATTACTAGCCTGGGTGCCTGGCGTTGCCCAGGTGTGTGGAGGTGTGTGTTGAGCAAAAAAAAGAAAAAAAGTTGTAGTAGGAAGGCAGGCTTGAAGGAAAAGAACATGAAAAAAAATGTGATGTCTTTGCCGTTGCATCCATCACAAAACCGGAAGTGGCGAAGGTCGAAATTAAGGTTAGTCAATTGAAAAGAGATGACTTGCAAAAATATCAGCGGAAAAAGCGATCCCTCCTTGTACAAAACTGCCCCGTGGAGGGTGAAGGAATTAATGCTTTTGTCCAATTTTTCGATATTTGTCGTTCGACAGTTCGAGGTTTAAAACAATACCGGTTTTGTTATGTTCCGACACATCTGTCAAAAGTGTTTAGCAGACAGACAAACACACACACACACAAACGTTTTCCGTTTATATTATAGATTCAATGAAGAATAATTTCCATTTTAAAATCCAGTTAGTATTTCGCATATAAACTTGAGAAAAGAACACTTGAAATGTGTCAGCATGTAACGTTGCCTGGAAAACAACACGTTGTAGCCTCAGTCGCAAAGTGGACAAAGAATAGAAAAGAATTTCAACTTGCTTTTTCTTCATAACAACAACATTTATCATTGTTATGGCCGTGCCGTCATCCATGTGATCGCTTTCTCGAACATCATCTACGGCTCTCGCGTGATCTCGAACGTTCTTTCCATCTGTAACGTGATCTACTTTTTAAACTCTTTATTTTTTTCTATCAGTGACGTCATTTCGCATGCATTTGCATACGCGTAACCACGCTATGTTACAAACATTATTCGAAAAGCAAAATCAGAACAAGATAGCGACCGAATTTGACCTGGTGTCGTGTGTTTTCGCTTATCGTAATGTTAATACATTTCTAGCGTGCTTTTTCCAAGTTTATATGCGTAATATTGAATGGATTTTAAATTGAAACGATTCCACACTTATTATTATATAAGAAAAACAACGGCGACATAAAACCATTTTTAATGCCTATGCAAAATTATTCTTGCATTCTGCTTTGGATGCAACCTTTAGCATTTGCCTCATCCAACTACCAATCCAGCTATCTCATTATCCTCGAAGGGCTTTTGGCATTGATAAGTTATGATTCATTAGTAAAATAAAAAAACAAAAAAAAGTCAGCTGGTTACGGAAATTCATAACCGTGTCCTTTAACTAGAAAATAAAAAAACTTGAGTTATCGTTCTTTAGTAAATTTGTCGACTGTATCTTTCCGGTCGATTTTTTTTTTTATTTCGGTGTTTCAGGTGATGATGAAAATTGTTATCACTTCTTCTTCTCCTTCTTAATATTATTTCTATTGGCTCACAAAGAGCTTTTACACGGGTCATCAAAGATTCCTCCTTGAGAACAACCTGTCGTGTTTCCTGGAAGGTGAGTGCCAAAACGTCTCATCAGATTGCCAGTACTCTCCACCTCTTTCGATAACATTTTCAAATAAATTTGCATTATCGCAACAGCCTCTTAATATTGATTTCTCGCTGGCAGCGGCCATTGGTCTCTACTGGAACTTGAGTGGCAATAAGCCTCCCCAAGGTTCCAGTTCTCTTTGCACTTATCCAACACAGATTTGGTCTTTCCATCCTCCTTGACCCTTCTCGACTATTTGGCATCACTCTTTTTTTTTAGGGTGGGGGCGGTGATGAGGCAATGAGAGGAGATTGGGGAGGGGATAGAGAACTTGTAGATATGCAGCTTCAATGTTCTTGGCTCCATGTAACGCTTCTTATTTATTTATTAATTTATTTATTTTTTTTTTTTTCAAGTAAAGGTTAGTCGGTTTAGGAGTAATGCTGAAACTCATTTCACTCTAAATAATTTACGTGACTTAAACAGAAATATCACCTGGTGCATTACCATTACGGAACAACTTTTTTTGGTTTCATGTGGAAGAGAGCAGAACAGGGGGAGACAATTTCAGATCCGGGGCAATCGAAAATGTCTTTTCTTAAAGTTGTTAAATTTTCTTAAAACCGTTTTCTTAAAACAAACGGAAAAGGGTGCTTATTAAGATAGAGTCGACAGAATATTTTTTTGTTTGTTTAATATGCCGTTTGAAGCAAAAAAACAATATTACGTACTTAAACGTCATGTTGAAAATAGTAATATATCCAAAAATTACGAAAATTCATCGCAGTAGAAACTTATTTATAGTTAAAAGTAATTTTACGGAAAATTGGGGAAAATTGAATTTTTCTTAGATGTTATAAAATAGTCAGTAAAAAAATTCACACACAGGGGAAATAACTCGGAACGTATATTTTAGATTACCGTAATGGCTTCTGACATTTGTAGCCTATAGCGATATTTTCTTTACTAAAAACACAATAACAGTTGTTCTATTCGATGAATTTTCGTAATTTTTTAATATATTACTATTTTCGACATGATGAGTAAGTACGTAATATTGTTTTTGCTTAAAACGACATATTTAAAAAAAAAAAATCCATCTGTCAACTCTATATTGACAAGCACTCAAAAAAGCACACGCATTCCAATAATGACTGTTCAAAACTATTTATAAATTTTAAAAGTAATACATTGTCGTAACTTTCATTCATTTCAAAAGTTTGGTGTAAAAAAAAAACTATAAAAATTTCTATTTCATTTTAATTCAATAAATGTTCAGCTAATGAATATTTAATTTTTGTGTTATTGTACTGTTGCTTTTGACGTTTTCGATTGTCTCGGTTCTGAAATTGTCTCCTCCTGTTTTTCGCTCTTCAATATGAAACCAAAAAAGTTGTCCCGTGACGATAATGCACTAATACTGAAATTTACTACCCACGAACATTCCTTCGTCACCTAATGTAAATTGATAAAGTAACTAAACTTTTAAAACTTTTGGCCAAGTACATTTCCATGATGCAGACATTTCTTTTTTTTTTCTTTTTTTTTTTAATGTACCGTTATTTTCGCCCCAAACCAAGCACAGTGACACTTTGTTGCTAGGGATCACTATTTTGTACCAAATTTTCAGGGATACTATATAGGGAGTTGGGCAGCGAGATATCTGCTCACATTACACTTGAACTTCTGTATGTCCGTACAGTTAGGAAAGCGGGGACGGGGACCTGTAAGAAGATTCCAAAGTCTGGCAGTTCAAAAGAAGAAACTATTCGAGCAGAAGGTTTCCCGGCATTTAAGAATCCCTACTATGAAGGGGTGGGATTTTGCTGCTTGTCAGGTCAGTCGGGGATATGTACATCGAAAGGGTACAAATAGGTAAATTTTTATGACGTGCCCTAGCGTAGTATAAACACACCCCATGTTAAGAACGGCTTCCGGAATACCCCCCAAACTTCCCCATGTTAAGAATGGCTTTCGAGGCTGGGGATGTTTATTCCGAAAGCCGTTCTTAACATGGGGAGGTTGGGGTGTTTATAATACGCTGAAGCACGTCGTAAAAATTTACCCAAATGTTTTGAACTCGTCCAAGAGCATCTTCCATTAAAATACATACAAAACAGGCACAGAGATGTAACATTTCGACGATGGGACAGAGGTTGAAGTTTGGTTGCTAGTGTGGGGCCTGTTAGGTTGGTGACTTTTTTTTTTTTTTTTTTTTTTTTGAACCCTGTCTAAAAGCGGAAGACTAGTGGCAGATGCACTAGTCCAGACGTGGCAACAATACTCCATGCATGGGCAAATGGTGGCCTTGTAGAGGTACAGGATATTCTCAGGTGCGAGTAACCTTCTAGCACGGTAGAGAGAGCCTACCTTCTTCGCAGCAGCTCTGGCAATGTCCTCAATGTATTTGTTCCAGTTTATGTTGCCCGTGAATGTTAAGCTGAAGAGTTTGAACAAAGTACTTTCAGGTAGTGCAAAGTTTCCCAACCTTTTTTTCGTTCCCTCCCCTGCCTAGAACATTCGGATACCTACTACCACCCCCTCCCTACATACATTCTTACATAATAATGTTTGTAGTAGTTGTAGAACATAATTCAAGTGAAAATAAATGATTGAATATTCATAATAGTTTATTCAACAAAATTCTGCATTGTCGATCAAATGGGAGCAATAACAGCTATAAATCAAATGGGTCAATTAATATATCAAACCATTACTAATACAATAATCAATAAAAATTAGAATAATAATCGCAGGAATCATCGATCAATTTGCAAATTGTTCTTGATGATCAGCAACAAGTTTTGGAATTTTTGGTTTCATATTTGATAAAAAATTTTTAAAAAGTCGACACTTCTGTATGACAGTTACATATTAGCATCAGGGACGAGTTATCGACCCCTGTTCTTCGAAAGAGAAACGCCGTCTAGCGGCCATTATGTGAACCTCAAATATAAACAAGTGTATCCAAAATATAAGGTACTCATTCAGAGACTGATCCGTGCTGAAATAACAACGTTATTATTTAAAAAGACATTCTTAACATGGGGAGGGGGAGGGTGTTTTGTACCTATTCTGTACTTAATCTTACAATTGAATAAAAAGAAAAACATATAATAAAACTTTAATTAAACTTGAAAATACGATTTAAAAAATAGCGCAGATCACTCTCTGCATTAGCACCAAATATTATTCTAATGTATTGATGGATATTTTTTTTTCAAAAAAATGATGTTTTTTTCAGTGATTCTCATAACGGAAAATAAGAGAATAAATACGATAAAAACATGAAACAGATTGTTTTTAGAATTTGGGGGGGGGGTTACCGTTTGTATAAAAATGTATCAAAATATAATTTTAAAAAACATGAAACATTCATAGAGGTTTAAGAATATTGTTTTGCTTTTTGTTTTGCATTTGTACAGAAAGATTGTATAAAAATGTATCAAAATATCATTTTAGTTTGCACGAACTTTTAGAAAAGGAAGAGTTATCGACTCCTGTTCTTTGGCTGACAAGTGACATCTGTCGGCGGTTCTTGAAACTAAAATACAAACATTCGTCTCGTGTCACCTTCATGCAGAAGTGCCAAAAAGTCTTAGATCACCATGCTTCGCTACATTCATTCGGTTTCTATTCCCAGGACACATCGATAGATGAGAAAAACTTGTTGAAAATGTGAATCAGAAATCAATCAAATTCAGGAAACACTTAAGAAACTTTGACAGCATTACAGGGTATTGATTCCTGAATTCATTTTTCCAATTAAAAATAAGTGTGATGCAATCAATTTCCACATTAATTGCGAATATATCAAAGAAAATAGGTTGAGAAACACCTAGTAATTTTACTAGAAGCTCTCAATTTTTTTTCCACGTCCCCTCTAAAGGATCTGTAGCAGAAACAAATAGAACTCTTTTCTTGTGCGTCAGTGCCTCCCCTGACTGTGCGATATGGCACATACTGACCAATCAGAGGCATAGCGCAAGGATCTTCCTTACCCCCTTAAGGAACTATAGCTGCTTCCGTCCCGGACAAGAAAAACTCTTTCCTTTTTCCAGCGAGAGGTCAAAGAGAGCCGGACCTGTTTCCTCACTCTCTCTCTCTCTCTCTTTCTCTCTCTCTCTCTCTCTCTCTCTCTCTCTCTCTCTCTGCCTACATCGATATCGACGGTCCCCACTTGGGAATAACTACCGGGCAAAGGCAGACGAGTTCTACCCCAGCTATATCCTAATGGCATCTTACCCTGACTTGCTTCAATAAACCTTTTCCTTGCAAGTTTTACGAAGTCGTTTGTTCGTTTATTCAGTAGCTTGTGTTGAAATATTTATTTTATTAGGGAGTGCCCGGATAGCATTAACAGACCACCCTAAAGATCTCAGAGGCGTCCTATATGATAAATTTCGTCATTGCCGACCTGGAATCTCGTAATGTCCTCCTGGTGGGTGATACGGACCCCGTTGTGAAACCCTGAGGTAGTCTATCGTTAGCCAAGGCAATCAGTGGTTTACCATACATTTACGGCCTCGTTTTATTTACACTACAGACTGGAGGTCTCTCCTATTCACTGCGGGTGGACTAGCTCAGCCGAAGTTTGATCTAAAATTTAAAATTTACAAAATATAAGCTGTATGAGTCCATTAAGGAGTCATCGTGACCATTACAATAGAAAAAAAAAATGGTTCCCATAAACCTTTTGTCTCCGTGCTTCGAGACTCGGTTTCGTCATGGAAAATCTTAAATCACGTGATTAGGGCGTAAGGACGAGAAAAATTAACGCAAGTAGAATAGTAAAATTAAAAGTACATGTAAAATTATTCAAAATTGTGAAAAACTTGTTGAAAATGTGAATCAGAAATCAATCAAATTCAGGAAACACTTAAGAAACTTTGACAGCATTACAGGGTATTGATTCCTGAATTCATTTTTCTAATTAAAAATAAGTGTGATGCAATCAATTTCCACATTAATTGCGAATATATCAAAGAAAATAGGTTGAGAAACACCTAGTAATTTTACTAGAAGCTCTCAATTTTTTTTCCACGTCCCCTCTAAAGGATCTGTAGCAGAAACAAATAGAACTCTTTTCTTGTGCGTCAGTGCCTCCCCTGACTGTGCGATATGGCACATACTGACCAATCAGAGGCATAGCGCAAGGATCTTCCTTACCCCCTTAAGGAACTATAACTGCTTCCGTCCCGGACAAGAAAAACTCTTTCCTTTTTCCAGCGAGAGGTCAAAGAGAGCGGACCTGTTTCCTCTCTCTCTCTCTCTCTCTCTCTCTCTCTCTCTCTCTCTCTCTCTCTCTCTCTCTCTCTCTCTCTGCCTACATCGATATCGACGGTCCCCACTTGGGAATAACTACCGGGCAAAGGCAGACGAGTTCTACCTCAGCTATATCCTAATGGCATCTTACCCTGACTTGCTTCAATAAACCTTTTTCCTTGCAAGTTTTACGAAGTCGTTTGTTCGTTTATTCAGTAGCTTGTGTTGAAATATTTATTTTATTAGGGAGTGCCTGGATAGCATTAACAGACCACCCTAAAGATCTCAGGAGCGTCCTATATGATAAATTTCGTCATTGCCGACCTGGAATCTCGTAACGTCCTCCTGGTGGGTGATACGGACCCCATTGTGAAACCCTGAGGTAGTATATCGTTAGTCAAGGCAATCAGTGGTTGAGAAGTTTTCTTGTAATCATTAAAAGAAAGAAACTTAGACTTAGCAGCATTGAACGTTACCATACATTTACGGCCTCATTCCATTTACACTACAGACTGGATGTCTCTCCTATTCACTACGGGTGGACCAGCTCAGCCGAAGTTTGATCTAAAATTTAAAATTTACAAAATATAAGCTGTATGAGTCCATTAAGGAGTCATCGTGACCATTACAATAGAAAAAAAAAATGGTTCCCATAAACCTTTTGTCTCCGTGCTTCGAGACTCGGTTTCGTCATGGAAAATCTTAAATCACGTGATTAGGGCGTAAGACGAGAAAAATTAACGCAAACAGAATAGTAAAATTAAAAGTACATGTAAAATTATTCAAAATTGGGGGAAAAAATAAAAGCGAAACTGAAAATAGAACGAAAATTTGGCGCATTTTCAAATCGGCACTTATGGCGGCAATAAAAAATTAAGAACACATAGAAAAGTTTGTGTAATGTACCTACCACTCACGAAACGAATATGAAATATCCCCAAAATTACGTCATTTGATTTTTTTTTTTTTTTCAAGAAAATCAAGTTTTATGACTAAGCAAGTCATAGTGTTTTCGTCCGCCATGATCAAATCTGATGACAGAAAAAAGGGGAGGCAACTTTAATCGGAGAGAACTCTGTCTTATGTTAAAGTTTACTAGTAAAATCTCTAAAAATCGTAAGTTTTGAGTTTAAATGAAACTACTTGATCGATTTATATGATTTTTGGGTATTTTTTTTTTTTAGATTAGGTCCACCTCCACAATTTTCTTTTAAATGACACCTTGCATAGGTTTTCGACTATGCTGAATACGAAAATCGCATTGAAACTTCGCAGAAATAATTAGTTATCGAGATATAAAAACTTGTATTATGCATTGTATTCTTTGGCGACCATCTTTTTTTACAGTGTCAGTCATAGATGAGTAGATTTGTTTATGACGCGCGCACGAGCGTAAAAAAGATGGCCACCAAAGAATACAATACATAATACAACTTTTTATATCTCGATAACTACTTATTTCTGCAAAATTTCAATGCGATTTTCGTATTCAGCATAGTAAAAAAACTTATAAAGTCGTCCTTTAAAAGAAAATTGTGGAGGTGAACCTAATCTGAAAATTTACCACTTTTAATTGCCGTCATGAATGCGACTCTGAATAAGAACCGATTTGTTTTTAATAATTATTCAACACTTTAAAGATCAATTTGCAGTTTATTGTCAACTCAATATTCACCTTCAAAATGGTGACTTTAATAAGGTTTCGGGTCCGCTGAAAACGAATATCACATTTAAAACTGGGACAGGTAAGTAGTTTTTTGTGATATTGAAACTTTTATTATCCAATGTAATTCCTACTGTTTTCACTGGTTGTCATGTTAGTTCGCGCAAGCGCGCATTCAGTCACCTAAATACCTGTCTTCGTTGCGTTATTTAAGTTCGTGAAATTGGGAAAAGAAAGGAAAGCTCATCGTATATTATTGAAGAAGAAGAAGAAGAAGAAGAAGAAGAAGAAGAAGAAACAGCAGCAGCAGCAGCAATTTAACGTCAGTTTGTTTTGTTTACATAGTGATGAGGCAATTTCAATATTTCTTACCGATTCCGATTCTTTTAACATTTCAGAACTTGTGCAGTTGTGCACTAACGCGAAAGTACAACTTTTTTGATTTTCAGTTGGGACATTTGGAAAGTGCATAGCAGGGGCAGACAAATGCAATTTCATGACCCAATCGAACATTTCACAAAAATAAATGCGTGTTGTTTTTTTTTGGTTTTTGTTTTTTTAATAGATTTTAAACAATTCTAATAACACAGAATACAGTATTTTTAACCACAAATTAGATAAAAAAAAAATTTTGTAACAAAGCCAGAATTATGAAATTTTCTAATGCTTGTTTTTTGTTGTTTGTTTGTTTGTTTTTTGTGTAGTTGAGAAAGGAAAGTTTTTGTTATACATTTATTGAATTAAAATAAATATAAGAAATTTATAAACAAAAATAGTTTTCTTCCCCTGATGTACGCTTGTCTCCCCCTGCTGTGCACTCTCCAAATGTCCTAACTGAAAAACAAAAAAGTTGCACCTTTGCACTAGTGCAGGATTAGAGTTGTTGTTTTTCTGTTTTTTTTTTTTGTTTTTTTGTGCGTGTGTGTGTGTGTGTGTGTGTGTGTGTGTGTGTGTGTGTGTGTGTGTGTGTGTGTGTGTGTGTTTTCCGGAGTACATTTAAAAAAAAAAACATTATATGCATATATTTTAAAAAACGTAAAAAAAATTAATAAAAAAAAACACTTGGAGGAGAGGGGGTGATCTAAAGATCTATAATTTTAATTTAAAATCAATGAATATGTATCATTTTATAATTAATACCAGCATTGGAAAATTAAGTTTAAAATTAAAAAAAAAAAAAGAAAAAAAAAAAGAACTTTTCCGATTCCGATACTTCAAAAAGTTCCAATTTTCGATTTCAATTAATCGTCCCCAACACTAATTTTCCATCATATCAATCAGGGCTGTGGAGTCGGAGGGAGTCAGGGATTCTGGAATGCTAAGAGTCGGAGAATCAACAAATAGTTTGCATATTGGACTTTAAAATGAAGAGTTGGAGTTGGATATATTTTTTAATGTTAGAAGTTGGAGGTTTTGATGGCGTGTAAAATATACTTATGGCAAGTAAGCTACACAGGAACGTTTGTTAGCCTGTCGAATTCTCTCGATGGAATAAAACACATAAGTTTCTGTGTAGCTTACTTGCCATAAATATATTTGTATACACACACACACACACACACACACACACACACACACATATATATATATATATATATATATATATATATATATATAAATAAAATTTGGATTTTACTTGTACAAATGGAAATTCTTTTAACTTTCTTGAAGTTTTACATTTGGATTTTACCTTCACTGGATTTTTTATCTTCCACCAGACTATTCATTCATGTGTAATCAATCACCTTTTTCTTTACCATATTCCCTCTGCTTAACTTTTTTTGCTTTCAAGTAAGATCTTTGACTTACTTGTTGTTTCATCAAATACTTCTGCATGCAAAATCCGATCCCGCATTTTGCTAATTCCTACTCTCTGATGAGAAGGAGAGTATTTCTTCAAAACTCCGCGGATTAAGGACTACCATTTATCTAGTGTTTCCTTTTCAGATTAAATATGTTTTAACTCATTTCAAAGTGTTTTTTAACATATTTTATTAACTGTTTGCTCACATATATATATATATATGATGATGATGATTGCAACGTCTTGTCAGACGAGTGCCACTTCCTCAGACATTTAAAATCCATGAGCCCAAATGTCTGAGGGAGTATCTATACAAATATCATGTTACAGAGTCTTAGCTTTGTACGACAGCTAAGTCTCTCTCTCGGTTCAAAATGTTGAGATCCAGCAACAAGCAAGAGCAAGATAGCCAGCAACAAATTAAACTGCAGACCAGCTTAATGCGGGTACTGGTCTCCCGCTTTATGGTTTTTTAAATCAGAGATTTGCTTCTCCTAGAAAGGTTGCCTTCACCACGGCTTACGGGAGCCCTCTCCACCCCAATACACACATACACACACACAAATACACACGGTGCTAGTTGGCCGTTGACCCAGAAAAAGAGTTCATTCGCCCTTTGGAAGGTCTTGTTTTTAATCCTTCAGGGAGACTAGCCGCCCTCCTCACCAAACAAGACTGGTGGGGGAATCAGTTTAGTCGCCGGTGACCCGACCATGAGGCAGGTAGTACTGGGTTACATGGTACCAGTAGCACATGGCATGACCTGACATATATATATATGGATATACATACATACATATACATATATATATATATATATATATATATATATATCACGTTGACACACCAGTTCCCGTTGGAGCATCGAAGTTAAGCAACGTTGAATCTGATCAATACTAAAATAAGACACCATTTGGGAATTCCTCGTGTTGTATGTGCTCTCTGCTTATTTCGGCATTGTTTTCAGTCGCCCTGGACTTCTCCTTGCCACTGCACTCAAGCAGTGCTTATTAAGGAACGGTGTGGTTGGAGATTTCGCGACCCATGCCTCACAGTTACATGTGCAGGCACCCTTACAGGGGTTATCTATCACCTTTGGAGACTGAACGCAGACATCGTATATAAGGTGTGAGATATGAATGATAGAAAAAAAAATCATTTACGTGTACGATCGTTTCTGAGATGACACAATTTTTTTATTCGAATAAAGTCTCTTCGTCAACACAGGAATTAGACATTAAATGAAAACAATTAAACATATAATCTCTACTATTATATAAAAGGAACTTAGTGTGTGTGTGTGTGTGAGAGAGAGAGAGAGAGAGAGAGAGAGAGAGAGAGAGAGTTCCTATGGACTCCAAAACGGCTGGGCCGATTTTTATGAAATTTCACATAAAGTACTTTATATGCCTGGCAGTGTTCTTAGATGGGTTTGTATCGGAATGTCCTCGCGAAGTATCCATAATCGATAATCGAAATAATCAGATGAAAGAATCAACAGGCGATTTTGACCAAAGTTAACACCTTACACAGCCTAACAGTACAAGTGCATTTAAGAAGTTTTATTACCGCACAAACCGAAAGGCTCAACATATAAAATCAACATTAGGTTCTTTGATATGACAGGGGTGCGTTCAAAATGAATGTTTCTGTTTAAAGCACAATTCTACTATGATACTTGGCATTTTATTTTAAACTTAAATTCAAACCATTATCACCGCACAAGCAGTAAGGACAGGAATATAAAATCAACATTAGGTTCTTTGATATGGCAGGGACGCATTCAAAATGAATGTCTGGTTAGAGCACAATTGAAGCATAATACTTGACTTTTGAATTTTAAACTTTAATTCAAGCCATTATATATATATATATATATATATATATATATATATATATATATATATATATATATAATTCTACACTATTAGGACAAAATTATGTAGTCGATAAATAGAATTTTCAGATAAAAATTATGGTGTCTACTGATTTTTTTGTCAATTGTAATAAGTTATAATGTTAGCTTCCAAATTATGCATTCGAAATTACCTGAATATTACTGAATTATTAAAAAAAAAAAAACAATTTAATCGTGTTTGTATGTGAAAAATTGCAGCCATCTTGTTTACACCGAAACGGAAATTACATCCCTTTTGAACTCTCCTGTGTCTTACGATCGTTTTCTTCCAATTCTATTTTTTATTTTCCTTAATAAATAATTTTCTACCTTATCGATTTTCGTAGTATTTTGATATAATCATCTTAAAAATACAAGGAATACGTAGATACCATTGTTTTCATGTGAAATTCAATACTACGTACTACGATTTCTGAAATCTCGTCCCAATAGTGTAGAAGCGGCATTAACTTTTCACACGGTCAAAGTTAGCAAGAAACTTGTATTGTTTTTTTTCTGTGCGAAATTCTGTGCGAAATGTAAACCACTGAATTGTGAAAAAAATAAAAATAAAATAAATAAATAAAATATTGGTCCAGTCGGAATAGAATTATCCTCCTCCAACTGAGGGCAAAAGCCCGAATGCTAGGAGAGGCGAAGGGTTTTTACCCAATAAGGGTGGTTGCAGAATTTGTCATGATCGAACACACCGGTATTCCCCAGTGAGGCCACCTCGGGCGAATGCTAATAAAGAAGCCCTTCCCTTTTCCCAAAAGAGAAGGTAATGTCTATGACAGTGCCCCTCCCCTTCCTCTCCGACCTCTGGAACTGAACAGGACTCGTAAAATCGAGGAGTTTGCGTCGTTGTCGGCGTCGTCGTCATCGTAGTAGTAGTAGTAGTAGTAGTAGTAGTAGTAGTAGTAGAAACCTATCTCAGAACACTACCAGATACGTAAAGTACATTTATTTATTTGCAGACTGTTATCCTCATCTTCATAGTTGTTGTTTCATCACGTTTCGATCAACTCATCCTCTGGCCTTCTTCAGGTGGTTAAGTTAACCGCGACGGGATAGGAATGCTGATTGCTGAGTGTCTTAATTGTATCCCTAGTAATTATTGCCTTCCATAGTTGTTGTCTCACCACGTTTTCGCCAACTAATCCTCCGGCCTTCTTTTGGTTAAGATTGAAACCACTATCTTCAGAAAATGCTCACCTGGAACCGTCAACGCCGCTATCCATTGCGCCATGCACCACGATGCATAAAATAAAGTACATTTGTGTGATCTTTCATAAAAATCGGCCCAACCGTTTCGTTAAAGAACGAATTTATTCACACACACACACACACACACACACACACACACACACACACACACACACACACACACACACACTTCCTTGTATATGATAGATAGATAGATAGATAGATAGATAGATAGATAGATAGATAGATAGATAGATAGACTTCAACTATAGGTAAATAAATGTTTTTTTTAACTTACCATCTGAACGGAAAGTTCGTTACTAAAATCAATTCCTCCTTGTAGCCGAAACCCCCAAGAAGTTCCCTGGTCGGGCCTCGTGAGTGTTATGTTGAGGGGCTGAGCCATTTTTTTTTTTTTTTTTTTTTTTTTTTAAAAAGAAAAGTTTGAAAAACTCCGAAAAATGAAAGCAGGAAATACGGGAAGCGACAACAAAGTTTTTGTTTTGTTGTTGTTTGGGCCCAAAAAAAAACCTCAAGTCGACTGCTTCGCCGTGCGGACGGAGACTTAATGGAGAGAAACAATTTGAGCAGCAGGCATAGACGGACGAATGTCGTAACAACTGGTGAAGAAGAAAGATAAGAACATAGATGTATATATATATATACAGAGAGAGAGAGAGAGAGAGAGAGAGAGGGGGGGTATGTTGTCAGATCTATATAGATATAGATATGCGTATGTTATTGAAAAACGAGCAGCAGGCAGAGATACAAACAGAAAACACCGCGCTTAAAATTAGAAGGAAAAAAAGAAAGTAAGAAAGAAAGAAAGAAAAAAAAACGTTAAAAAATGATAAAAGGAAATAAATAGTTATTTAGTGAGAGAGAATGAGAGAGTGAGTCATTGGGTGTGTGTGTGTGTGTGTGTGTGTGTGTGTGTGTGTGTGTGTGTGTGTGTGTGTGAAATAAACAGAGAGAAAGATATTTAATGCGACAGAAGGAAGGAGACGATGAGTTATTTTAGTGTGTGTTTGCATACGTGCGTACGTGTGAATGTGCTTGTGTGTGTGTGTGTGTGTGTGTGTGCGTGTGTGTACGAACGAAAGAGTGAGAAAGGGAGAGTTACCGAATAAGAGTAGAAGAGAAGGTAAGTTGTTTAGCAAGGGACAAAAGAAAGGGTTAGTTATTCCGTGAAAGAAAGAAAGAGAGAGAGAGAGAGAGAAGGAGGGAGTTATTAAGTTCGTGCATGCGCGTGCGTGTATATGTGCGTGTGTGTGTGCGTGCGCGCCCGTCCCGTGTGTTTCTATGCGTGTGTATGTGAACGAACGACTGAGGGAAAACGTTACTGAATGAAAAAGTTAGAGAGAGAGAGAGAGAGAGGGGGGGGCAAGGGGAATTTATTTCGTGAAAGAGAGTTAATTATTTAGTAGACGAGAAGGGAGGAGAAAGAGAGAGAGAGAGAGAGAGAGAGAGAGAGAGTGTGTGTGTGTGTGTGTGTGTGTGTGTGTGTGTGTGTGTGTGTGTGTGTGTGTGTGTGTGTGTGATAGAGCGAGAGACAGAGTTATTCAATAAAAAATGAATGAAAGAGAAGGAGGGAGAAACGAAGGGTTATTTAGTAAAAAAGAGAGAGAAAAAAGTGGATGATCTATTCCGTGAGAGAGAAAGAAAAGGTGAAATATTTAATGGAAGTAGAAGTGAGAGGAAAAGAAAGTTTGTTTTTTATTGAGATAGAAAGAGAGAGTGACTTAGTTTAGTTACTGAGAGAGAAAAGTAGAAAATAAGTTATTTAGGGAAAGAAAATGTGGCGGCTCTGTTATATATAAACAGAGTCGCCCTCGCCCTCAACTCGTGTTTCTTTCATTCACACTGAGGAAGGCCGAAGGATCGGTCGAAAATATGTGCTTTTAAAAGAAATATTTTCGTTTTTTTTTTTTTATTAAAGACTTTTTGTATTCCTACACGTCACCACATAGAAAATAAATACAGAAAAGATATAAATATTTATGTATTTTTCGTATTGATTTTTTATTCACACACACACACACACACACACACACACACACACACACACACACACACACACACATTTCCTTGTACCAATTTGGAGGTAATAAAACAGAAAAAAATTATTTTTTTAGGAGGTACCAAATTGGTCAAAGGGAAAATTATTTCCAACTCGTATTTAGGTAAAATGCACTTTCGTATAATTTATTAAAAAAAATATTGCAAAAACAAAAACAAATAACATCTATATATATCTATATCTATATATATAAAAGTGAACGTGAGTGTGTGTGTGTGTGTGTGTGTGTGTGTGTGTGTGTGTGTGTGTGTCTTTGTACATTTCCCTACGCAATAACTCTGTCAATTTTCAGTCTACAGACTCGAAATTTCATATACAGGGTATGGAGATTTGGAAAAATCTTTGTAATCCGTTTTTTGGCCAGAAATTTGGCTGTTAAGGGGTCAAAGTTCAACAATTTGACCTTTGAGAACTCTACCAAACTCCTCCGACAATTTTGGGTCTAAACAATTGAAATTTTAGATATAGGTTCCTCGGACATGGATCTAACTTAATAACTTGATTCGAGCCCAAAACAATAAATGTATGTATGTATGTTTGCATATCTGCCTAAAACCTTTGACTGGGGCAACGGATTTTCACAAGACCAGTATCGTTTTGAAGCTCGACCCTTCAGACGACAAATACCGAGAAATGGGCTAAAAACATTAATGTCTTCACCCTCAACTGGACACTTTTCTACAAGGAGGGGTCGCTTTTTTCACCGATATTTTCGAAAGTTATCCTCTCTTTTCAATTGTCTAGCCTTAATTTAAACCTACGTCACTTTCGGTTTGGCGGCGGATGTAACAGCAAAGACGTCATGTTTTTTTTCCTGTTCTTTTTCTCCTTCGCGGTACGGGTTCGAGCCTGCCTTCCTACTACCACGTTTTTTTTTTTGCTCAACACACACCTCCAAACACCCGGGCAACGCCGGGCACCCATGCTAGTATATATATATATATATATATATATATATATATACAGGGTGGCCACAAAGTCACGCACCAATGTTAATTAAAAAAGTTAAAAAATTAAATAAGTTATAGTAGTAACATTTATTCAAATTCAAAGTTCATTGGTGCGTGACTTTGTGGCCACCCTGTATATACTAGCGGGGGGGGGGCGGGGGGGTACCCGGCAAGATGTTGCGGGGGGGATGGGTGTTATAAAATAGTGGGGAGGGGAGGGAGAATCAAAACAACAGTGGGATGCCCGGGTGAAGAGAGGTGTTAAAAAAAAAAGTGGTAGTAGGCAGGAAGACAGGCAGGCTCGAACCCATATTTTGAAGGAGGAAAAGAAGGTGAAAAAAAGCCTAACGTCTTAGCTGATGCATCCATGGCGAAACCGGATGTTGCGAGTGTTGGACTTAAGGGTAGTCAATTGAAAGGAGATGATGACTTGCAAAAATGTTGACAAAAAATACTGACCTCCCCCCCTCCCACCCACCTTGTAGAAAATTGGTCAGTTGAGAGTGAAGGAATTTGTTTTTGGCCAATTTTTTAATATTTGAAGGAACCAAGTTTAAAAATGATACCAATTTTGTCACGTTCCGATGTGTTTGTCAAAAGTTTTTGTGAGACACACACACACACACACACACACACACACATTTTGCCTTTTATATAATAAATTATTTAAATATTGTTCAAATCCTATTTCGGTCACCTAAATAGGTTTCAACATTACTCTAAAACAACTTATTTTTCTTAAACTATATTTTAGTAAAACAAATTTAAAACCATTCTATGAAAGCCAAATAGACCCCATAATTTTATTATACCGCATCTGTTCAAATTGAAACACGCTTATCATAATATTCTTATGTGGATCTATAATAAAAAAAAAAAAAAAACTTGTGAAACTTGATAGGCCCTGAACTGGCATCTAAGCTTCAGCCTCTGTCCCATCGACGAAACGTTGCATCCCTCTGCCTGTTCTACAAGTATTTTAATGGTGAATGCTCTGACGAACTGCAGACACTTGTGCCCCCACGACGTAGACACCCTCGACAAACCCGACAGGCAGCTAAATCCCACCCCCACACAGTAGAGATCCCTAGATGTAAAAGATCTTTCTATTCCAGTAGTTTCTTCCCCAGAACCGCTAGACTCTGGAATTCCATTCCAGGTTCTTGCTTCCCTAACTGTACTGACATGCAGAAGTTCAAGTGCAATGTGAACCGACATCTTGCTGCCCAAATCCCAACATAGTGCCCCAGTAGCTGCTGCCCCTGATAGTAGCCCCCTACACCAAAGTGGCAATGTGCCTTGTTTGGGGTGAAAATGTAATAAAAAAACAAAAAAACTTTGTGACATATTTCCATTCTATGGAGGCCAGGCGCGAACGCAGACCCCATAATTTTATCATACCATATTTCTTCAAACTATAACATAATTATCAAAGTATACTTACGCGGACAGATATGAAAAGTCTTTGTTAAAGTTTGTGGCATATTTGCATTCTATGGAGGCCAGGCGCGAATGCAGACCCCACAATTTTATTATACCATCCCTGTTAAAAATGTAACGTAGGCATTTTTGCTCCTTGATACGTCTTCTATCATTGTATGCGGTCAGCTTAGTATAATAATAAACCATATTGGAGCCTATTCATGTCCACCCACCCACACACACACACACACACACACACATTCAGCTTTATTATGTACTAGCAGTTCAGCCCGGCTTTGCTCGGGCCCTATGTACTGTTCATAACTTTATGTGCATATTATATTTATAACTTTATGTGCATATTAAAAAGTTTGACTTATGTCCAGGTAACCTACATCTAAAATTTCAAGTGTTTAAACACAAAATTGGCAGAGGAGTTTGGTAGAGTCTGCAAAGGTCAACTCTTTCAACTTTAACCTATCGCCAGCCAAATTTTCGCCCAAAAACTGATTTAAAAGCTTGCTGTATGTCTGAATACCCTTTATGCAAAATTTCAAATGTTTAGACCCAAA
The DNA here is from genome assembly GCF_053919585.1 of Euprymna scolopes. Classification (NCBI taxonomy): domain Eukaryota; kingdom Metazoa; phylum Mollusca; class Cephalopoda; order Sepiida; family Sepiolidae; genus Euprymna; species Euprymna scolopes. The sequence goes on from NC_136522.1 coordinate 61,563,237, forward strand.
ATTGGCTGAATAATTTGCTAGAGATTGCAAAGGTCAAATCTTTTAAACTTTGACCTCTTGGCAGCCAAATTTTCGGCCAAAAACCGATTAAAAAGTTTGCCCTATGTCTGAATACACTTTATGTAAAATTTAAAATGTTTAGACCAAAAATTGGCTGAGTAATTTGGTAGAGATCGCAGAGATCAAATTTATTTTAACTTTGACCCCAATTTTGACCCCTTAACATTTATTGTTTTGGGCTCAAATCAAATTAAAGCGTTTGATTCATGTCCAAGTAACCTACATCTAAAATTTCAAGTGTTTAGACCTAAAATTGGCAGAGGAGTTTGGTAGAGTTTTCAAAGGTCAAATCGTTGAACTTTGACCCCCCTGAAAGCCAACTTTTTGGCCGAAAACCGATTAAAAAGATTTTCCAAAATCTCATTAACCCTTATGTCAAATCTCGAGTCTGTAGACTGAAAATTGACAGAGTAGTTTGGTTGGGAAATGTACACACACAGACACACAGAGAAACAATTTCACTTTGATATAAGGAATTGTATTCCTTGTCAAATATTTATACTTGTTTTAAGTTTACAGGATTATTAAATTAGTAAACCTGAAAAAAAATTTTATTCAATATATATATATTAATGGCCTGGCTAGGTTACGGGGAAGACAACCAAGCAAAAAAAAAAAAAAAAACTAAGCAAAATTCATCTAAAAGCAGAAAAACTGAAGCTGGCCTACCAGGACACTATATATATATACAAATGTAGGCACATTTGGACATATTTTATTGGTTTGGAGTTTTTTTTTTTTTTTTACCAATTGTCACACAATTTTAACCATATTATAATCTTCAAAAAGCCTGCAAATTTTCATGTAGTTTCGTCCCATAGAATCAAAGATATGAGCATTTCAATATTCAGTTTGGCTCCCAGTATAGATATATCCATAAATATACCACCTTTTTTTTTTTTTTTTTTGGAGGAGGGCAATTTTTTAAGTTCCAAATCCCAGCAACTATTGATCAGAATTTAACAAAAGAAGGCTCGTTGGAAAGGTAATGACCTGAATTGTGTAATGGACTATATATCATTTGTCCTTAAGGTCGCCCATTAAGAGGATCATCCATCATCCAGAGCCTATTTTTGGCACTTTTTTACATACATAAAATGTTTCAATCATAGTCATTTGTTTTCCTAGTTTTGCATATGAATTACAAAATATCTGATATTTCCCCCCAAAACCTCTGGCCTTGATTGAGTGGAGACTTAAACTTGCTATGGTTTCAAATTATATGAAATAACAGCAAGGGGAGACTTGATTCCAAATATTTCTCATGTGTTACATCTCCCCTGTTTTGTTTTTCATACATAAAGTAAATTTCACAGTACATAAGGATTATTTGATACTCGAGATATTCATAATCGTACCCTATTTACAAAAGAGGGGAGATATAACATGTGAGAAATATTTGGAATCAAGTCTCCCTTGCTGTTATTTCAGATCATTTGAAACCATAGCAGCGAGTTTTAGTCTCCCCTCCATCCATCAAGGCCAAAGATTATATATATATATATATATATATATATATATATATATATATATATATATATATATATATATATATTAGTTTTTTTGGAAAAAGAAATCCAGCAGAGTGTTCAATTAAAAGGAAAATACGAAAAATAAGAGCATATTTATATTTCGTATTTTGTGTACAGAAAGTTGTTAGATGAGATAAGTCATTGGTACCGTCGGTTTCAAGCCTGATAATTAAGACCGTTTTAGATACCCATATCAAACTCTGTTCATGAGTATTGGCTGAAGAGAACTTGATATGGATATCTTAAACGGTCCTAATTATCAGGCTTGAAACCGACGGTACCAATGACTTATCTCATCTAACAACTTTCTGTACACAAAATACAATATATATATATATATATATATATATATATATATATATATATATATAAAATGATCATCAAACGTTATAATAATAAATTATTAAATAACTATCAGTCATAAAATACGCTTAAATATATTTTAATTCATGCAGATTTCATATTATTTTATTAGAGAGCCAATTCTCTATTGAATATTATATATATATATATATATATGTATATATATATATATATATATATATATATATAGTTGCGACAAATGTCTGCACTTGTGATTTTCTCAAAAACCATAAATTTAAGTTAAATTGAATGTAAATGTTTAATCAACCTATGCTTCATTTGACTCGTCTTTCATTCCTCTATAATTTTACCTGTTCATATTTGACTTTTAACTGAAGTATCCTTGCGTTCACGTCAATTTAAAAAAATTAACTTCAAATCGAGACGGTAAAAAAGAAGTTCCGCAGCAACAAATTAGCTTAAAACCAGTTTAAAACATCCAATTTTTAGGCCACAAAGCATCTTTAATCCTAATTGTTGTTGTTCCATGTTATACAACGTAAGATTTAATCTATATGCCTCGCCTTTCTCTTAGTGATCGTCAGGAGCTAATTAATCTCTACCTTTCTGGCTAATCCAAACGAGAAATCAGCCGCAGATTGAAATGTGATGAGAAAATGGTATGAATGACTGTGCAAAGGCACTAAAACACTGGCAGTGTTCGTGATGCCTCTAAATCTGGTCGTCCTAGAGTTACTTCTTACAGGGAAGACAATGCTATCAAGATCCGCAACCTCAGAAACAGATTTGAAATGGTTCTCCAAATACAACAACAGTGCAATCTTGTTAAAAAGTGCTCTCTTTCTACTGTCAGGAACAGAATGAAGGAATTTAATTTGTGAGGCTGCGCTGCAAGATGAAAGCCAATGATTTCTGTGGAGAATGGAAAGCATCTTATGGACTTCGTCAGATGTAATGAAGATCATGATTCTTCATATTGGTCAAAAGTGATTTTTAGCGCCGAAAGTAAGTCTAATAGGTTAGACAATGATGGTAGGCAGTATGTCTGTTTGTCTATCAAAGGAAGGACGAGGAATTTAATCATAGGTGCAAAGTTTCAATGCTGCAAGGTGGTGGAAGTTCAGTTTTCGTGTGGGATGTTATTAGGGCCTATAGTTCGCTTGCAAGGTCGAATTAATTCAACCAAGTACATTAATATGTTGACTGAGCATTTTCAATTAACTTTGGCCGAAATTTGGATGATAATCCCATCTTCATGCAGGATAATGCTCCCATTTACACAGCTTCAAGAGGTTCCTGGAAGAACATCATATTCCGTGTTTGGATTGGCCTGCACAATCTCCAAACCTCAAACCTATCGAAAACATATAGCATTACATCAAGCAAGAGTTACGCAATGATAAATTTTCAAATCTGGAAGAAGTTTGGATAAAAATTATAGAAAAGTGGGATGCCCTATTACCGGAGTATTGCCACAGACTAATTCAAGGAATGCCCAAAAAATTGCAGACCATCAAAATTGCAGAAGGGCTATGCTACTAAATAGTTAGTTCATTGTGTTCCTGTTGTATTTGTGCTGCATTAATGTTCTAAAGTTTCATTAAAGTAATAATTTTCCATTGTGCAAAGTTTCTATTTGCCTTCTCAATTTGAAGTTAATTTTTTAAATTGGCATCAACACGAGAATACTTCAATTAACAGTCAAATATGAACAGGTAAAATTATAGAGGAATAAAAGGCGAATCAGATGAGGTATGGGTTGTTTAAACAGTTACATTCAATCTAGCATAAATTTGGGGTTTTTGGAAATTTGACAAGTGCAGACATTCTTTTTGGCGCCACTTTATATAGTATTAGTTTCAAAATTTATAGAAAAAATTTGATATCATCAGATGCCATTTGAGCTATCGATAGATAGATGAGAGAGAATTGAAATTAAACTACTTCAAGCTATGAATGAATTTGCGCATGTGCAAAACTAACAGAAATATGTCAACAAGTTGAAATGAACATTTTGCATTTTCTGTACACATTTCCGGACGTGTTATTCATCTATTCAAACAAAGATTTTACTCCTTATAAACCATCCTTGGTGTATGATTACTATTTCGTGCTAATTTCAGTGTTATGTGGTCAGTAGTTTAAGAGTTTATCGGTTAAGTATTTTCACACACAGGCATATATACATACGAGCACTGTTTTAGTGATATAGATTATTGAAAAACATTTTTGCTAGAATTACAACATAAATATGAATAATAATAATAACAGCGATAACAATATTATAATAAACGCATCAAAAATAGCAATGATTTTCACAGAAATAGTAACAATCCTAATTCAAATGTAAAAAGACACAAATAGAGAAATGAAATGTTACTGCAAAATTAGTGTGAACTGCCCTTTAAAAAATAACTAGCCTGGATGCCCGGTGTTACCTGGGTGTTTGGAGGTGTGTGTTGAGCAAAATAAAAAAAAATAAAAAGAAGTTGTAGTAGGCAGGCAGGCAGGCTCGAACCCGTCATGCAAAGGCAGAAAAGAAAGTGGAGGTGTGTGTAAGGGTGTTGGTTGAGCAAAAAAAAAAAAAAAAAATAGTAACAGTAAGCAGGCTCGAACCCGTAACGCGCCAGAGGAAAATAAAGTGAAAACAAACAAAACTGTCTTACCGATGTGCCTACATGGTTGTGACATCATGAGCGGTCGAAATAAGGCCTTTTAAGTGACGTCATGAATGCGAGGGTTGGATGACTTGCCAAAAATGTCAGCAAAAAAATCGACCTACCCTGTAGGAAACTGCCCAGTTGTGGGTGAAGGAATTAATGTTTTTGGCTAATTTTTCGATATTTGTCATCCAAAGGATCGAGCTCCACTCGTGAAAATCCGTCGCCTCTGTTGAATGCTGAAAGTTTTTGCGAGAAGTACAAACATACATACATTCATACATTTCAACAGACAGGTGAGATTTATATTATAGAAGATTTATATATATAGATTATAGATAACAGTGAGTTTGGACACTGGACGTTCGAAAACGTTTCTGTTCAATTTCTTTAATGGTGTGTAAAATTTGTTTTGTATAGCTGAATTTAAAATTTGTGTTGTATAACTGAATTTAAAATTTGTGTTGTATAACTGAATTTAAAATTTGTGTTGTATAGCTGAATTTAAAATTTGTGTTGTATAACTGAATTTAAAATTTGTGTTGTATAACTGAATTTAAAATTTATGTTGTATAACTGAATTTAAAATTTGTTTTGTATAGCTGAATTTAAAATTTGTGTTGTATAGCTGAATTTAAAATTTGTGTTGTATAACTGAATTTAAAATTTGTGTTGTATAACTGAATTTAAAATTTGTGTTGTATAACTGAATTTAAAATTTGTGTTGTATAGCTGAATTAAAAATTTGTGTTGTATAACTGAATTTGAAATTTGTTGTATAGCTGAATTTAAAATTTGTGTTGTATAACTGAATTTAAAATAACGTCAGTCAGTCGATGACTAACAAGTGTTGATACCCAATAGACAGAAAAGGTCACACAAATATGACGTCTCGATTCGACACATCAATTCCAATATTATGACACAATCGGCCTAAAGCCTGTCAAAATCATATTTCGAAGTTGAACTTGAAAAAACATGTCTAACCAAGTGCAGTAAAGAATTATCACTCCTCTAAGCACACTGTGCCCTGCAAATTTATATCATTATTACTAGTAGCTAGAAAAGGCAACTTACACTCATTTAAGATATCAGACGTAGGTAGGTCATATATCTATTAGCATACTAAATGTAAGTTAATCAAAATTTGATACTATAAGGGTTTCCTATATTTAAAACTAGCTGACAAATCGTCCGAGGATGGGTAAAATGAATTTTCTTTATACATATATATATATATATATACACATACATATATACATACATACATATATACATACATACATATATATATATACATACATACATATATATATACATACATACATATATATATATACATATATATATAAATATATATATATACATACATATATATATACATATATATATCAACGTCTGAAGAGAGGCCGTTTGTGAAAATTTTCAAACGATATAAGGTTTGAAATTGCCCGAATGGTCACGAAACGATTGTAACGAACAATGAAATACACTACTTGCTGCTATAAATCCAATGTTTGTTGTCTTGATTTTGTGAAAACAATATATATATATATATATATATATATATATATATATATATATATATATATATATATATATATATATACTAGCAGGACACCCGACGTTGCCTGGTCATAAGATACGCTTAAATATAATATTTTAATTCATGCAAATTACATATTTATTATTATAAAGACAATTCTCTATTGATTATTATATTGAACCTAATATATGCTAGTGAGATTAAAACTAAGAAAATATTATTGACTTGGTTGCCAGCTTGAAGCGAAAACAAAACATACAATTCTCCCCCCCCCCTCCCATTCCTTAGGTAGAGTAACCAGTGAAATATAACGAGGTTCATTACGGAATTCTAAACTGTTTAGAATTCCGTTTTTGAAAATAAGGGTTGTTGCCTGATGAGGTCTCTAGTTAGTAAATACTAATAGACCGAAACATGCTCATGACTGTGTAGCAACAAACTACTGCTTATGTAAAGACAAATGTAACTTGCTCTACTTCTGTATTGAGCACTCTTGTATGAACCTCGTTATATTTCACTGGTTACCCTACCTTTGGAGAATAGCAACCTCAAATATATATATATATATATAAATATATATATTTATATATATATATATTTATATATATATATATATATATATATATATTGCGTTTGTATTTAGGCAGCATTCTTTCATTTAAACAAACGTTGTTAAAGACAACAAAGATTTTGATTAGCTTGTTAGTCCTTTTTATATTTTTTCAATTTTTCCCAAAAAGATCATCAGAAAAATTGAAAAAGTAAAAAAGATCTAATAACACGTAAACTCTCTGTTGTCTTTAATAACGTTTGTTTAAATATATATGTGTGTGTGTGTGTGTGTGTGTGTGATTCAAACACTATTGTGTATTCTGTTTACATTGGTGAGGGGGTGGTAGTGGTGCTGGGCAGGCATTAAAACTATGCAAGACAAATAAATAAATAAATAAATAAACTGGTGTTCAAAAGTTCTCAGAATCTGTAAGGAATGGAGAGTCGTTTTTTTTTTTCCGGGATTCTGCTTTCCCAACTGTACTGACATGCAGAAGTTCAAGTGTAATGTGAACAGATATCTTGCTACTCATCTCCCTTCATAATATCCCTGCAACTTATGTCCCGATATTATCCCACTACTTCAAAGTGGCACTGTGCCTTGTTTATGGTGAAAATTGAAAAAAAAAAAAAAAGAGATTAACTCGAGAAATAAATTTCAGCATCATTTTTAACATAGAGACTTTTATATAGACAGGTCAGCCGACCTGTGTCCCGGCATTATCTAGGAAAGTAGATTAACCAAAGAAAATTAATTTATTTTTATTTCGGACAATTATTCTCATCTTTATTAGTTGTTGTTTTTCATCTTTTATTGGTTTGTTTATTCACAACGTTTCGGCCAACTAATTCCTCTGGCCTTCGTCAGGTGGTAACCGCGACGGATAGGAACTTCGAACTCCTTACTGCATTCTCAGCCATCACTGCCATCCGTAGTTATTGTTGTCTCACCACATTTTTTTTTTTGGCCAAGTAAACCTCTGGCACGCTTTGGGTGGGATTGAGACCGCTATCTTCAGACAATGTTTATCTGGAACTGTAGAGGAATAATATATATAACCAAAGAAATAAAATTAGCTTTAGCACGGACTATGTCTGTACTACGAATTCCATTAGCTAATTCATTGATATGTTTTGATTTATCAAGATTTTTATCAATTCAAATAAACTTATGTTTTGGAATTTTTTTAGATATAGATCATAAATTTGAATTATTTGGATTACTGTTCGCATCTTGAATATTATTCTCACAGCGTTTCAGCCGATGTAATCTTTGAGCTTCTTCAAGATCCGTGGCGCACTGAATAAAAGTGTTGAGCAATAATCAGTTCCAAATGACAATTTTCTGGAGGTTGAAGGTTCAGTCCTCAGCCTGGGTACTAAGAAAACAATGATGAATTAGTAATAAATGCACGTTTGCAAATGTGAAATGACGTCACTGTACGGAAAAAAGACTATAGAACCAAGCTTCTCTCCTTTCATCATAATCGCTCTGACCCCCCCCCAGCACGCCCCACCTGAAATGAATGGCTCTCTTCTTGGGGAATCACTATGTCTTGACAAGCTTCTGGAACTGACTTTCACTCCTGATCTGAAATGGAACACATGCATCAAATCTGTTGTTAAGATTGCTGGAAAAATGGTTGAATCACTTTACGTATTTCATATTAAGTATCTCATTGCTGATGCAGTACTCTATCTGTATAAGAACCAGGTACTCCCTAAAATGGAGTACTGTTGTTACATCTGGGCAGGAGCTGCTCGGTGTACCCTATCCTGCCTTGATAGAATTCAAAACTGGCTCCCTGATAAAATTGTCTTGAAGATGGATATATTTGCTGACAACACCACGCTCTATAACAGGCACGAGGGGAAAGCAAATGAACACATATCTAAGGAAATGGCAGAAACACTAGCGGATGACCTCCAATCTGTAGTGGAATGGGGACAAAAATGGATGGTTACATTCAATGCTGCCAAGACTAATCTTGTTTCCTTCAATAATTACAAGAAACCATCTCTACCACCAATAGCAATGGCCAAAAACACATTACCTGAAAGTACTTCTTTTAAACTCTTTGGCCTAGCGTTCACAGGGAACATGAATTGAAATAGATACATTGAGAGAATTGCTAAGGCCGCTGTGAAGAAGGTGGGCTCCCTCTACCGTGCTAGAAAGCTACTTTCGCCTGAAAGTATCCTGTACCTCTATAAGGCCACCATTCGCCCATGTATGGAGTACTGTTGTCACATTTGGGCTGGTGCATCTGCTACTAGTCTCTCGCTCCTAGACAAGGTTTAAAAGAGAGTCGCCAACCTGATAGGTCCTGAACTGTCATCTAAGCTTCAGCCTCTGTCCCATTGACAAAATGTTGCATACCTCTGTTTGTTCTACAAGTATTTTAAAGGTGAAGGCACTGACGAACTGCAAACAGTTGTACCCCCTCGATGTAAATAACCCCGACAAACCCGACAAGCAGCTAAATCCCACCCCTATACAGTAGAGATCTCTAGGTGTAAGAAAGCCTTCTACTCCAATAGTTTCTTTCTCAGAACTGCTCGACTTTGGAACTCCCTTCCGAGATTCTGCTTTCCCAACTGTACTGACATGCAGAAGTTCAAGTGTAATGTGAACAGACATCTTGCTGCTCATCTCCCTTCATAATGTCCCTGCAACTTATGCCCCCGATAGTAGCCCCCTACTTCATAGTGGCACTGTGTCTGGTTTGGGGTGAAAGTTGAAAAAAAAAACAAAAAAAAAAAACTAGTAGATGAGACCCTTTTCTCTTTCCTGCAACCTTGTCTTAAAAAATAAAAATAAAAACTTATTTCTTGGAAAAAAAATTTTTTTTTTTAAATATACTTACCCCCTCTCCCCCCCCCCCGCCAGTAGAAATTACTTAAGTTTTCTTCTTCGCCTACTTTCTTTTATTAGAAACTAGCCTGGGTGCCCGACGTTGCCCAGGTATTTGGAGGTGTGTGTTGAGCAAAAAAAAAAAAAAAAAAGGTGTTAGTAGGCAGGCAGGCTCGAACTTGTGCAGCAAAGGCAGAAAAGAAAGTGAAAGAAAATCTGATGTCTTAGCTGATGTCTCCCTGACACGACCGGAAGTCAAAAACGTTGAAATTAACCAAAGTCAATCGAATGGTGACAATGACTTGCTAAAATGTCAACGAAAAAAACGACCCTTCCTTGTACAAAACGGCTGAGTTTAGGGCGAAGGAAAATGTTTTTGTCCAATTTTTCGATATTTGTCGTCCAAGATGACGACCTTCAAAATGATACCAATCTTGTCAGGATCCGTTGCCTCTATCGAAAGTTTTTGTGAGACATACATACATACATACATAAATACAAACAGACAGGTGAGATTAATACTATAGATACCTATTACTCTCAAGGAAGATAATTCCAAATAGTCACCCCATTTTTTTCAGACTTCCTATTTACAATGCCTCCCCACGGGTGTTAGAAATCTATCTAACCGTTTTTTGCTCCTTGAACAGTGGCAAAACAAGACAAATCACAACAAATCACAACAAATCACAACAAATCACGACAAATCACAACAAATCACAACAAATCACAACCTTTAAAATTCAATACAAATTTTATTGATCTTCATTTACAAAAAAGGAATGCCCATCTTTTGCTTCTGTAAACAGATCTGTTAACAAGCTCGAAAGGTGATAGTCTTTCATCTTCAACAGGAAATAAAAGCAGGTTCCATTCTGTCTTCGGAGATAGGAGTTTGAAGCCGTAGAAAGGATCGATAAGATGCCTTCTGATGTAAAGGATCTAATATTTGCACTGATAACATAATGCAGAAGTCCATGATAAATGTTCATGTTAGTTCGGTAATTTATACCGATGAAAGTCTCTAACGGACTCAATGAAGATATGCCTATATTAGCCATGAAATAAATTATCTCAAAATCTTTAGCGGGCTTATGATTAATGTGCCTAATTATTTAGGCATGAGATAAAATGTCTCAAAGAGATGAAAGTTGGAGGGTAAGTTTCAAATGTCCTTCTTGTATGATTTGGCTGCTTGATTTAACTGGAGCTGATTCCGTCCAGTTCGGGTTCTTTGCTGAAACTGAAAAGCAAAAACACAAAATAGAAAATGCTCGCGAAAGTGCAACACTTCGCAGAGAGTAAAAACAGCCCATCTGATTGGTCCAGAACAATACAATGGGAGACATGATGCAATTGTTCAATTTCTAACAAAGGACAGAGTTAGACACCAGGGTCGTTTTTTAGCGTGGAGAAAAGGAACAAAAATAAAAATTATCTCAGTTGTGAAGGATCTCTCCTCCACTGACAGAGAACAAGAAATTGAAGTGTACCATCTGAAGAACAAATACTACACTTTGATCTTGGCACATAATGGTATTTTTTTTTCAGAGTTGTTCTCTTTACTGTTTTTTTTTTCCTTCCCTTCCCTTTTTCTCCCCACTTTATTCCCTCCGGTCACAACTTTGCGAGAAGCTGTCTGACAATTTTGAAATGCTTCAGTGGTTTGCCAAGCATCCGTTATTGGTCAATTCTAATACGCGTGAAGTCTGTAATTTTGCAGATTGCAATGCAATTCGCAGTCCATTGATGAATGGAGATGGTTATGTAAAAAAAACAAAAAAAAAAAAACACAGATATCATCGGTCTATACGGGACGAACTCTCTTTTTGGGGGAAAAGCGGAAAGCATGACGTCATTACATAGGAAAAAGGCGAATGTGAGGGTGGAAGGAACTGCAAGTGGACAAAAAAATACTTTGAATAAAAACAACAAGATTGTTGCCAAAATTTCGTTAAATAACCTGTAAGGTTTTGAAGGGTTTAGTATAAGAACAGAACAAAAAGAGAAATATGAAATATGACAGGATTTATTGACTCACTCTTACAGCCCGCGTGGGGTTCGATTCCATTACATTTTTTGTCTCTCGCTCCAAAAGAGTTCAATAAGAGGAAAGAGGGTTAACAGTCCAAGGGAGATAATTCCGATTATTCCACATCCCCCTTTCAAGTCCCAAATTCATAGTGAAAGTTTTTCTGGTGGTTGAACTTTTCTACCACTCTTTGTATATTTTACTTTAGGACTTTCTGAGTTAAAGGATTGGATATCCTCGTGTACAGTTGACTGCACATCTGTCTGGTTAGTTTGTCTCATTAAATTATTGTAGCTGCACTCAGGAATGTCTCTGGATGCATTTGGTAAGGCAGACAATTCTGTCGGTGCAGCTATTTGAGGAAAATCGATGTGCTCATTTCTTTTTTGAAGATGGTTTCTGTTTCTACAAAACAATCCTGAGTCCGCTTCAACCAGGACTGATCTTGGAGTAACAGTATCTACCACTTTGGCTGGGCTCCTTTTGGGTGTTTTCACCCAAACTGCCTGTCCTTGGGTAACAGGGGTTTGTTCTCTAGTTCTATGACGTTTATCAAAATACAACTTTTGTTTCATTTTGACCCGAGCGTCTGCTTCTTTGAATTTTTCTACACTTTGTTGATAATTTTCATTTTGGTGAGGAAGTGCTGGAATGCAAGTCCTGAGTTTCCTATTCATCAACAATTCTGCAGGGCTTTGGCCATAATGTATTGGAGTAGTACGGTAATTAAGTGAAGCAATGTAAGGATCCTTTGACTTTTTAAAAAGATTTTTGACTGTTTGAACAGCACGTTCTGCTTCGCCATTGCCTTGAGGATGGTGTGCGCTGCTGGTAAGGTGAATAAAACCATAGATTTTTGCAAACTCAAGGAAATCTTTAGATATAAATTGAGGGCCATTGTCACTTATTATCATTTCAGGTATACCGTACTTAGCAAATATTGATTTGCAGTGGTTTACGATACAACTTGCATTGGTATTTTCAAGATGTGATATTTCTATCCATTTTGAATAATAGTCTATAACTATGAGGTATTTGTGGCCATTTAATTCAAATAAATCCATCGCAACTTTTTGCCAAGGGTAGTCTGGCAACTTGGTTGGTTGTAGGGGTTCTGGCGGATATCTTTTTTCTCTTTCACAAATACTACATTTTTCTATTTTCTCCCCTATTTGCTTTGAAAGTCCTGGCCATCAAACATTACTCCGTGCCAATGCTCTACATTTCACTATACCTTGGTGTCCCTCATGAAAACGATCCAAGATGTCTTTTTGAAGATCCGCAGGGATGATTAGTCGGTTCTGATACAGTAAAAGTCCTTGGCAGACTGTAAGGTCCTGCCTTATAAACCAGTAGGGTCTTAGCTGAGGGTCTTCTGTAGCGGTTTCAGGCCAATGGTCCATTTTATGACTTGACTGCAGATTTTGTCAGAGTGTTGTTTCACCCTTATTTCTTCCAATCTCCTGTCGGTAACAGAGATGTTTTGTATAATTGAACGGATGAACATGTCTGTCTCTGTCTCCTGCTCAAATTCATGTTTGGTTGGTAGGCTGTTTGGATCTCTAGATAGAGTGTCTGCTGTAATGAGATTTTTCCCAGCGGTATGCATGATTTCATAGGTGAATCTCATTAAGCGCATATGGAAACGCTGTATTCTTGGGGTTAGTTCATCAAGCCGTTTTGTTTTTAATAATGCCAATAATGGCTTGTGATCCGTTTCAATTATGAACTTATGCAGCCCAATCAAAAAGTCGGCAAATTTTTCGCAACACCAAGTGACTGCAAGGGCTTCTTTCTCAACCTGAGCATATCTCTGTTCCGTTTCAGTAAGTGCTCTCGATGCATAAAATACAGGTTTCCAGTCATTCCCTTGTTTCTGGAGCAGTACTCCTCCCAAGCCATAGGAAGATGCATCAGCCGAAATTTTTGTTGGCTTATCAGCACTATAATGGAGCAGTACCGGTGCAGAACTCAGATTTTTCTTTAGTGTTTTAAATGCAGTTTCCTGAGGCTCATCCCAAATCCATGCATTGTCTTTCCTCAGGAGATCTCTGAGTGGTTTTGTGGTCTCTGTTAAAATTTTCAGCAAATTTACCAACATGATTTGCCATCCCTAGCAGTCGTCGCAGTTCAGACACGTTTTGTGGTCTGGTCATGTTCATGATTGCATTAATCTTCTCTGGGTCTATTTGGATACGTTCTTCTGAAATGAGTTGGCCAATAAATTTAATTTTGCTAACAGAGAATACACATTTATCATTTAATGTTATTCCTGTTGCCTCCATTCTCTCTAGCACTATTTTTAAACACTGGTCATGTTCCTGTTGGCTTCTCCCACTGACAAGAACATCATCTATGTCACAGATGACTCCTGGTATTCCTGACAAAATGTGTGTCATTTCGCGGGGAAAAATTTCAGGGCCTGAACTTATTCCAAATGGTAGGCGCTTATAGCAATATCTTCCAAATGGCGTAATAAAAGTGGTAAGCTTCTGAGAATCTTCATGCAACATAATTTGATGGAATCCGCTCTTGCAATCCAGTTTACTAAATATCTTGGCTCCATCAAGTTGAGCTAATAACTGGTCTGAAGAAGGTAGTGGGAAATGTTCACGCTTCACACTTTCATTAAATTTAGTGAAGTCAACACAAAGTCTGATTTTACCATCCTTCTTTGGAACTGCTACAATAGGAGCACACCAATCAGTAGGCATTTCGATTGGGCGGATGATATCTTCACTTTCTAATCTTTTAAGCTCATCCTGGACTTTTTGTTTCATAGGAAGTGCTAGTCGTCTGGGAGTTCTAATTGAAAAAGGTTGAGCATTCTTATCCAAATGTATTTTATAAACATGCTTCAGTTTTCCTAGTCCCGTAAATACTTTTGAAAATTTTTTTTTTGTATTGGTGATCTCTGCCTTCTATAGAGTTGATCTTGCTCAACAAGTTCAAAGCTTTAATTGCTGGTCCACTCAACAATGGTTCCATCAAGTCCTTAACGATGTACAACTCTTGCAGTGAATTTTTTTGTCTATAACAAAGTGTAGCATCTACTTTTCCAATCACCTTTATCTTGTTCTGACCTGGTCCATATAGTCTTTTATCCATCTGCTTTATTATAGGAGATTATAGGAGAATTTTTCCTAAAGAACCGGTCCGGCACTACAGTAACATCAGCGCCTGTGTCCAACCTGAAGTTGACTATTCTGCTGTTCTTTGCGGTGGTGACCTTTATATTGGCTTGCCAGTGAATTTTTCCTTCCTCTTCACCGTTTTTAATGTTTCCCAATGAGATCGACACTAGGAAGTTATTTTCTTCTTTTGCAACTCCCCGTACCGATTTTGTTCTACATTCCGATGCATAATGTCCTAGTTTTTTACATTTATTGCATGTTGCATGCATCGCTGAGCAGTCATCTCTGCCGTGTGAGGTAAAATATCCACATCGTATGCACTTTCTTTTAGTCATTTTATTATTGTACTGAAAATTCTTTTTTCTAAATACACGGTTTATTTGTGTATCTGGTTCTGCTGAGGATATAGCTTGTGACTTGCTTTGAGGTTTCATGTGCTCTACCCATTTGCAGGCATTTATCTAGAGTTAAGGTTTTATCGGCTAAAAATTTTTCCCTTAAAAAATCATCCTTCACCCCAACAACAACTTGATTCCTAATTAATCTGTTCGCTAATTGTCCAAAATTGCAACTTTTTGCAAGCTGGCGTAGAACCGCTATATAGGTTTCTATATATTCTTTCGGTTCCTGCTTTCGAAGGTGAAATTTGTATGACTCCGTACGCTTCATGCATTTCTCCAACAAAGAAGTCCTCAAATTTTTGCAAGACTTTTTGAAGATTATTTCGATCCTCCTTTGAATTAAAATGTAACCCTCCAAAAATATCAAAACATTCCTCACCGATTATAGAAAGGAAAACACAAGTCTGATATACTGAATCAACCTCGTTTGACAATCGACTGGCCACAGAATAATTAAAAAAATTTCGTTTAAATTTCCAATTGTTCGCAACATTTCCTGACAGAGACATTTTTGCCGGGGGCGGTATATTGGCATTGAAATTTCTTTGAGCCATAATTTTATTTTATTTTATTTTTTTATTTATTTTTTTTTTAAATAAAACAAACTTACTATTTTTCTGACTCCATGTAATGTTTTGAAGGGTTAAGAACAGAACAAAAAGAGAAATATGAAATACGACAGGATTTATTGACTCACTCTTACAGCCCGCGTGGGGCTCGATTACATCACATTTTTTTGTCTCTCGTTCCAAAAGAGTTCAATAAGAGGAAAGAGGGTTAACAGTCCAAGGGAGGTAATTCCGATTATTCCACATATCCTCCGTGTTTTTTTTTTTTTTTTTTTTTTTTAATAATAATAAAAAAAGCAAATATTTGGAGCTAACCTCTCCAATTTAGTCCAGAGTTAACACCTTCAATATAGCCATTTTTCTCTATATAGCATTAATAAAGAAAATGTTTGTTTTTCTTTGTTTTTTTTTTTAAAAAAAAGGTCAATTTGTTGTTTCTCATCACTTTTTCACATTCATCTTAATTTGATGACATTTGTTTTCGGGTGCTGAAAACGAATATCACATGTAAAATTGTCACTGACAAAATAGTCTTGCAATTGACACCCCTAACACGAAACTGCGAATAAAATATAAAAATCTCGTAATTTCTCTGTTAAAAGTGGGTTATTTATTTTCTTTATGGATTATACTTCCAAAATAAACTATTAAAGTTGTTTTAAAAGTAATAGAAATTTTTCTTTTTTTTTAAACAGTAATGAATTTTCCGAACTCAATATTTTTCAATTTTTAAACTTTAAAAATCTATCAAAATTTTTCTATTTATTCTATTTTTACGATATTTTCAGGGTCAATGTGAAATTTTATGTTCTTTCCAATAAACCGAATATAATATTTTAGACAAACGTTTTTTTTTTAAATTCACGCCCCCCCCATTTTCAAGTTTCTATTAAAAAGTAAATAATTAATTTACTCACCGAAAAGTAAATAATTAATTTACTCACAAATTGAAGAGAAAAGGTCAATAAATAATATATTCAAATTTAAAACAAAAAACAAGTAGTGTTTTTTAGAATTTTACCTGTAAAGTTTGAAGTTTAAAACCTTTTTTTTTAACCACGTTATTTGTTTTTTTCTTTTTTAATGGAACCTTGGTCCTTGCTCCTTTAATTGAAAAAAAAATTAGGGCTTGAATTACATTTTTCGATGAGTTATAAGCTTGGAAAGACAGGGGGTCGAATAATTCACGCCTCTCATTTTGAAATGTCTATTAAAAAGTAAATAATTAATTTATGTACCAAAGTCTTATATATCACAAATTGAAGAGAAAAGGTCAATAAATAATATATTCAAATTTAAAACAAAATAAAAGAACTGTTTTTTAGAGATTTACCTGTAAATCCGAAGTTTAAAACCTTTTTTTAAAAAAACCACGCTTTTTTTGTTTTTTGTTTTTTTGTTTTAATGAAATCTTGGTCCTTGCTCCTTTAATTGAAAAAAAAAATAGGGTTTGAATTAAATTTTTCGAGGAGTTATAAGCTTGGAAAGATGGGGTGGAATTATTCACTATTTTCACGAAATTTCTGACACACCTAAGCGAAGCGTGCACGTGCGTTGTTTTGTTTGGCTTGCCGTCGGAAAGCATAACGCTATTACATACAAACTCTTTGTACGCGACAGTTTTACATGCGATATTCATTTTCAGAATACCCGAAAACCTTTAAATGTCGTCAAATCGCATGGGAAAGATAAAATAATTAATAAATAAACTTCCGGTTTTTTTTGGTTTTTTTTTTCGGAAAAATTCTTGAGAGCTAAACTCTTCAATATATAAACATATATGAAATGCGTCGGTTTAAAACATCACTAACCTACACAAGAAGCACACAAGAAAAATAACAATAATGAAGTGAAAACTATATAAATGGTTTATACACACTCTTTGGGTTTTTTTTTTTAATTTGGCTTTTTTGTTTGTGAAAATTTAGCTACAGTTATCAGTTTAGCCTTTTTTGGTCTTTTTTTTTTTTTGCCTTTTTTCTGAAAGATTTGGCTTCAAATATTTAATAGGCTGGCAACCTCGATTAGGGTCAGCTATTAGACACGTTCACCACACGCGAACTTGGCTGTTTTTAAAACAATTGCATGCGCGCACGCACACACACACACACACACACACACACACACACACGCACGGCGTTGATGGAATGATTTTATTTTTAATAAACATACTAAACATTACTAATCATAAAAAGAAAACATTCTGAAAAACTACTAAGTTCGTTTGTTTATTTTAAAACTGGTAAACATTAATCAGAATAGACTTGTTTACAGGACAATTTATCGTGAAGCAGAATTGTCAACAGAAACCGGAAGTCAAAAAGCACGCGGAACTTGGGGATAACTGCGTATTTTCTGTTCCTATGTATCGAATATTTTTTTGATAGATTTCAAAATTTATTTGTATTAAAAGGGATACTTTTATTTTCGAAGAAAAGGTTTGTTTGTTTTTTTACGTCCAAAAAGAACTGAACATTAAAAACTATATATTTTCTTAGAAAAATAAAAAAAAATTAAATAAATATTAATTGTAAATAATTCAAATATAATTTTAAATAAAAAAACATTTTAAACCTGAGCAATTTTGCGACAATGTAAACAAGATCTTAGTTTATATAATTAAAACGTTTACATTTCAGTCGCCTTCCCAAGTGGTCTAGTGGTTAGGATTCCGCGCTCTCACCGCGGCGGCCGGGGTTCGATTCCCCGCTTGGGAAACTTTTTTTTTTTTATATAATTTATTTATTAAAGAAATTAAGGAATTAGTTTTACATATCTCTCCACATGGGCAGTTAATGCCTTTTCTTGGCCTTCGGGACAAGATCAAAGTGTAGTATCTGTTCTTCGGATGCTGCTTGAAATGCTGCACTTCTATTTCTTGTTCTCTTTCGGTGGAGGAGAAATCCTTCACGACTGAGACAATTTTTATTTTTGTACCTTTTCTCCACGTTAAAAAACGACCCTGTTGTCTAACTCTGTCCCGTGGGGAGGCATAGTAAATAGGTACAATATCTGTAGGCACCGCCAAAACTGGGGGGGGGGGGGAGGTAAGTACTTTTTGACGGACCGTCTTTTTAAAAATCTACCAAAAATCAGGTAATTATCCAATCAATACGAAATTTCTAGCGATTATTAAGAGAAGAATGAACTTTATAACAGTGCACTTATTTTTCATAAACAATATTTATATATATATATATATATATATATATATATATATATATATTTGCTTACAAACCGCCCCCCCCCCCTCCTTGTTTTGAGGGGGTTCCAAATATGCTTAAAATAATCATCTGAAACTGAACAAAACATATTATGTTGTTGTAAGGGATGGGATTATAGATTAAAAAAAAAAAAAACTTGTTTGCATACCTTGCCTGAATATCAAAACTTTGATTGTGTTTAATTATCCCGCTTTTGAGCTTTGAAGTGTGAAATTCGGTGAATATGTTAAGTAAAATAATTGATTTAAGTTAAGCAAAACAAAAAAAAAATTTTTTTAATATTTATACGAAAAAAGCCATTTTAAAATCTTTGATAAATAAATTAACAATTTCTTTTTAGCGAGCCGAATAATGCATGACCATTATTAAACAGGGCATGCTTTGAAGAATCGATACAAAAAAAAAAATTCGATAAATATTGTGCCCTTTGTGTTAAAAATATCATTATTTTTTCGATCAAGTTTGGAAACGTTTGCCGCCTTTCGACTACGGTGGACCAAACGCGCTGAAATAATATTTTTTATTCTGCTTTAAATTACCCCCCTCCCCATTTTGGAGAGCCTGGCCCCCACACACATACACATTAAAAACCAAACTCACACAAATGGTCACCCATCTGGTACTGGCCAGTCTCAGCGTTAATAATACATTGAAATTTTCGTCACTGAAAAATAAGTTTGTTTGTTTTTTTTTTTGGCTTTTTGGTCTTCCGTAGTTTGCTTTTTATCAAGTACAAATGTAAATAGTACTCAAATCGACTCGAAGTAACTGATTGCCTATATGAATAAGTGGAATTATTTGAAATTCAGGTACTTATATTATAATATTTTTGCATATTCTCATAGAAAATTACCCTAAATCTTAGTTAGACAAGAAATAAACAAATTAATGCTTTCAAAAACCTTTTTTTTAAACTATTTATATACATTTTTTGTGCAAAACAAAAAATGCCAATTGATAACCTTTGGGGAAAATTTAACATTTAAAATTTAATTAAAAATAGTAGAAAAAGTTTTACATTATTCTGCTGTCTATATGATAAAATTCAGGGTTTTATCTTTCTGGAAAAAAAAAGTTACTCAGAAATAATGGATTTTAATAAATGTAATTTCGTTTTAAAAAACAACAACAACAACTTGATTTTTCGGTCATTTTTGGCGGTGCCTAAATATCTGTTTTAAAAACTAAGATTTGGTATTTGTGGCATGGCAAACGAAATAAAGATTACCATTAAAAAGTAAGGTTAATTGTTAGGGGTATTCAAGTCTGTTTCGAACACGAACGAATATCATATTTAAATTTAAGGTACTCCTTGGGCGTTGAGTTCCATAGCGACCAGCAGAAAAATTTAATGGGTAAATGTTTACTACAACAGAACACTGACCAATAAAATTTGTTTGTTTTTTTTGGGTTTTTTTTTAGGTTTTCGGGGGTCGCTGACAACGAATCTGAGGTAAATGTTACCTTACGCCACAACAATAGACCGACCACTCTAATTTGTTTTTTAAGGGAATTCGAGGTCGCTGACAACGAATCTGATAATCAAACCTGCCGCAAATTTACCGTTTACATGGTATGAACCCCTAGACCTTAAGACTATTTTGTGCCATTTCACCGCCTTCGGTAGTGTTTTTCTTACAAAATACGTTCGCGTGCAAACAGGCGTAGTGAGGTGTCGTATCACATCGCGTAGGAATCTTTCAAATGTGGTTTTTTAATTTATCAAAAAATAAAGTTTTCACGGGCGGTTTGTCAAAACATAACCACCAAACATATTTTTATGCTTTTTGTTCTTTTTAGGGGGGGGGGATTACATTAATAGGTGCTTCTGCAGTTTAATTAACCTCTTTTCCGTAAGTAATGTGCCGACATTTACCATTTCACAAAAATTCTGTTTACATTGGGGAGGGGGAGGTGGTGGTGCTGGGGCGCGCATTAAAACTACGTAAGACAAAAAATAAATAAATAAACCCCATTTTTTTTTTTTTTAAATTTACTTTAAATGGTCTAGGGGTTCATACCATGCAAACGGTAAATTTACTTTAAATGGCCGCTTAAAGATTCCTACGCGATATGATAAGACACCCCACTACGCACGCGAACGTATCATGCAAGAAAAACACTACCGAAGGCGGTTAAATGGCACAAAATAGTCCTACGGTCTAGGGGTTCATACCATGCAAACGATAAATTTGCGGCGGGTTTGATTATCAGATTCGTTGTCAGCGATCTCGAATATCCCTAAAAAAAAAAATTAGAGTGGTCGGTGTACTGTTCGGGCGTAAGGTGACATTTACCGGTAAGTCTTTAATTTGTACTCTAGCGCGCACATCGACCATTGCCCTTAGATTGATAAATGAAAAATCATTTATGTATGTGCGCGTTCTCGTTGAGTGGTTTCAATATGGGGGATTAATTTATTGAATACTTGTACAGTTTAATCAAGTTGCCCAGGTGAGAAACATGGGGGGGGGTTACAAAAAGTTTTGGTAGGTAGGTAGGATCGAACCCGAAGCCCTGAGGTGAAGTTGGAAAATGAAATGTGAAAAAGACATAACACGTTAATCAATCGGCCAGCAAGAAAGAGTTACTGAAAGACGTTTGAATTTATTTAAGTAGGAAGAGAATTGACAGGTGCGCGCACCTAATGACTTAATGAGTTCAAGTGGAAATCATGGAGTTAACATTTTCTCCAAGCGTTATGACGACGTAAACAATAGCTAATCAGCAGTTAACATTTTCTGCAGGACAGTTTTTAATGAGGTCAATAACTCGGTTTGTTTGTTTTTACCCAACTTTGGGGAAAACCAGCTCCCCGTTTATTAGGGGAGTGTCCAGACGAGAGCAATTGTTTGGTATGACGCTAAAAAAAGCCGACGTTGACCAAATGTTTACATCGCTTCCCGGAGACCACTGGGAACTGCCGATTCGAATCCAGTTTCACTTTTTTTATACTGAAAAGCGAAAGATACACGCGACGATCTAAAAATCTGGAAAAAATGGCGCGTGAAAGTCGGGCAAATTAAATACACACGCGACCCCCGTTCGTAACTCTTAGATATTATCATTTAGATGTGATATAAAAAGTTTTAAGAAGGAAGAAGCCGACCGAGAAGTCCAGCGAAAAAAGCCTTTTACGGACATACACAAAAAGCCAACATACATACATAAACACACATTTTCGCTTTTATATTTATAGACTAGCGGAGGTACCCGGCATTGCCCGGGTGTTTGGCGGTGTGTATGTAGGAGAGGGTTAAGAAAAATTGGAAAAACCAAAACAAAGCAAAACAACGAACAAACGTAAAAAAAAAAAGAGGAAAAAAAGTTTAGGTAGAAAGACAGGCTCGAACCCGAAACATCGAGGCTAAGGTGGAAAAAAATGCCCGACACGTTACCCCCTACGCCAAAGAGACATACACTTAATAACGGATAAAATTAAACCTTTAAAAACACTTGCATGTGGTTTAATGTCTACATTTTCTAGGTCAAACATGACGTCATTGTCGTAGTAGAAGGAGCAGAGAAAATGAAGGAACGATTTTTTTCGGCACCCTCCTTGTAGAAAAGGACCCAGTTTAGGGTGAAGGAATTAATGTTTTTGGCCAATTTTTCGATATTTTTCGTCCAAGATGTCGAACTTCAAAATGATACCAATCTCGTGAAAATCCGTCGCCTCTGTCAAAAGTTTTTGCGAGACATACAAACACACACACACAAACATTTTCGCTTTTATATATATAGACTAGTGAGGGGTACCCGGCGTTGCCCGGGTGTTTGGAGGTGTGTGTGAAAACCTTGGGGGGAGGGGTTAAAATAAAAAAAAAATGAGGCAAAGTTGTGAATTAAAGTGTGAAAAAAAAAAAAAAAAACGTGCGACGTTAACCATTGCCCCACTGCGAGATGCTAACGGAAACACGTTTGAATTTATTTAATTAATTGGATTTGGCAGGTGCCCGTTTTAATGAGTTAATGAGGTCAAGTTTGACTGCGGGATAGTATTTCATTTACTGCTGAATGCTTTTTTTTTTTTTCCCCCCAAGATGTTATAGGAAAAAGACTAACCCACATGCGGCGAGCGACAGATGTTGAATATTTATCTTCCCGAAATCAAGCAAATTAAATAGACAGGCGAGCTTCGTTGTTAACTGTGAGATATTACGAATTATATGTGATATAAAAAGTTTTAAAAAGTTGTGAAGCGACCGACCGCTTCTTTGAAAAAAGCCTTTTGTAGACATACAGAAAAAGCGAACACACATACAAACATACATACATTTTCGCTTTTATATAGCGAGGGGTACCCGGCGTTGCCCGGGTGTTTGTAGGTATGTGTGAAAAAACCCCGAAATGTGAAAAAAAAAAGCCTTGACGACGCACAGTTGGAAAATAGTAAAGTGTGAAAAAAAAACAGGTGCGCGTTTTTGATTGACGTGACGGCGATAGCTATTCAGCAGTTAGCATTTTGTGCGGGACAGTTTTTAATGAGGTCAATAAATCGGTTTGTTTGTTTTTAAAAACCCACTCCCTGTTTATTAGGGGGAGCGTCTTGTCTCGAAATGAAAGCTACAGTCTGATATGACAAAGTCGACATTGAACAAACGTTACTTAGCTCTCTAGAGACAACTGGCTTTCGGCCAGTGATTAGAGTTGAGTTTCACTTTTTTTTTATACCGAAAACCGAATGTAACGCGTGCCGATGCGGGAAATGTGGAATAATTAACGTTTGAAAGTCAATAAAATTAAATAGACAGGCGAGCTCCGTGGTTAACTGTGAGATATTACAATTTATAGATGATATAAAAGTTTTAAGAAGTTGTGAAGCGAGCGAACGCTTCTCTGAAAGAAGCTTTTTGTGGACATCGAGGAAAAGTGTACATACATACATACATACATTTTCGCTTTTATATATATAGATAAAGATAATAATTCAGATTAGTTTGTTTTGTTAGTTTATTACGTAAAATATGAAATACAAGAAAAATAATGTAAAAAATGTAACAAAATTTAAAAAGAAAAGCACCAAAAGAACACAAAAAGAAAAACACAAAAAAAAACTCACGATAAATGTTTAAAAATTAATAAAAGCTCACCATATATTTATAATGTATAATCATTTTTTTTTTATGTATTATTTTTTTACAATTAATTTTCTTGTAGATATGTCTATTAGTAATGGAACGATTACAATACTTTTTTACGATTCTAATACAAT